>NC_080465.1:53151292-53477142 GCF_028018845.1 Melospiza georgiana | reverse complement strand
GAATTAAAATCTCAGTGCTTGCAGGCAAAATGAAAGTAAATAAAAACAACAAAACAAAGAGAAACTTGTTTGTTTGTTTTAATTTGAGCAATTTTCTCAGGCTGAGGCAGAAACTAACTGCATTTTGTCTTTGATGTAGAAACAATTGGCTGTACTTTTGAGTTAGACAGCTTTTTCTCCTGGAAAACCACTGCAGGATATTTGGCTTGAACAGGTGGCAAAACACCACATGGAATGTGTACGCTCTGCCTGGTCTTATTTTAAGGGAATCTTCTCTTTTTTAAATATTTAAATAAAGATTGCAGTTTACTCCCTAATGCTTTTAAAGCAACAGCTTTTATTCTCCATGAGACTTGGGCATCTAATGTGATTGTGCTATAAAAGTACTTGAAACAGAGTAAATTATCAAATAAGGATGATTTAAGGGTTACCATCAACCCCTGTATGTCAGTATAGTTTTTGTCCATTAAAACACCAAGAAAAGTTAAATGCATTTGTCTCTGAGGAAATGACAAAATATTGATCAACCTTTGATATATTGCAATTGATCTTTTCAACACAACAACCTAAAAAGGCTTCTGAGACATCCTCCACAGTCTAGATGTTCCAGGGCTCAAAACAGACCATAAATAGGTGACTGAAAATCTTTTAATAGTTGAAAAAAAATTAAGACCAAAAAAAAAGAAACAAAGAAAAGTCAGACCACTAGCATGTTTCTAAAATAAAAATTCCTTTCACCTGTGGAGATCATGGTGAAGGTGACAAGAACTCTTATGCAAAATGTGACTATGTTCATTCTTGACTCAAAAGGCAATTAAAAAACCCTTTTAAAGTTGTTGTATCATACAAAAATCAAATAAAAAAACATAACTGCGAAAATAATGGTTGAATATTGATTGAATGTGGAAATACTTGAGCAACGGTTGAAATGTGCCAGCTGACTTTTGTCTCCCAGGGCATCGAGAGCCCAGAAGAACTGCTGGCCCCTCACCTTAACCTCCTCCCGCACCCTGGGGGACCCCAAGACCCCCCCATACACCTGGAGCACACCAACCCCTCGTTCCCAAACCCCTCTCCCAATCCCTCCTGACCCCAACACCTTCTCCCACTCTGAGTCACACCAAAAGAATTCAAACCCCTCCCACCACACTGAGGCACCCACTCCCCAGACAAGCCCCAGTCCTGTGATATGCTCCTTGAAAATTACCTGCATACCAACTTTTCCCACAAAAATGCATCCACTACTCCAAAAAAGCCAGAATTTGAGGGGGCAAAATGGAAAAAAAAAAGGTTAGAAAATTCTGTGCTTATTTTTGGAGTGTTTATTTCAGAAGAATTCCAAGGGCTTCTTGCTGTCTCCAAATTGTTGCGAAAATACCTGGGAATTCTGCCAGATCCTCCTGTATTTCTGGGAATTTTGCATCCCACTGCCAAGGTTTTGTTGTTATTTTTGAGGCAATAATTCAGAGATTTGGGGACTTCCCAAGGCAGGGTGAGAGAAGTGGGATATCCTGCTCCCATGGAGGTAAATGAGAAGGAATTGCAAGTCCCCACCCCACAGTCTGGGTGATCAAAAATCCAAGCGGGAATGGAGCAGAAACAGAAAGAAGAGGTGGGAAGCGAGAGAGGGGGAGTTCAGCATGGAGGGGGGAGACTGGGGAGGGAAGGTCTCAATGTGGAGCACAGCGCCCCAAACACTGGGGTCACAATGCCCTGAAATTTGGGGTTACAACATCTCAGATTTGGGGATCATATTGTTCCATTCTTTTTGGTCTCATTGTCACAAAATTTAGGGTCCTCCATTTTCAGACAAAAACATCCCAAAATTGGGGGCCAAAATGCACCACACTTAAAGGTCGTTATATCCTACATTTTGGGATTAAGGTGTCCCTCACAAAGGGGTCACAGTGCCCCACATTTATGGGTAACAGTACCCCCCATTTTTTGTCACATCATCCCACATTTTGGGATCACATTGCCCCACTCTTTGGGGTTGCAAAGGCCCTCACTTGGAGGTCACAATGTTATACTCTTAAAGGCTACAGTGTCTCACAATTTGGGGGAAAATACCACACATTTTGTGGTCAGAATGCCCCATAGTTCGGGGTAACAGTACCCTATGCATGGGTTAACATGCCCCACCCTTAGGGGTTGCAGTGCCACACATTCTTGGGTCACATTGTCCCACACTCTGCTGTCAAGGCGCCTCACACTTGACGGGTCACATTGTGCCATATTTTGGGGTAACAATTCCCTGCATTTTGGGGTAAAAGCACTTCGTGCTTGGGGATCACATTGCCCCACACATGCGTGTCACAGTGTTTTACTCTTTGGAGCCACAATGATCCATGGCTAGGCATCACTTCGCCACGAATTTGTGAGTCATGGTATGTCCACATTTTGGAAATACCACATGATTTAGGGTCAAATTGCCCCACAATTTGGGGTCATACTGCCTCACTCTTTGAAGTCACATTGCACCGCACTTTGGGTCAAACATATCACACTTAGGGTCACCGTGCTACCCACTTTTAGGTCAAATTGCCCTACAATTTGCAGTCAAACACCCCACATTTGGGGTTGTGATGTGCCAGACCTGGGGGCCCTGGTGCTACAAATTTAGGGATCACAGTGTCCTGGACTTTGGGGTCAGAGTGCCCCATACTTTGGGACTGCAATGCCCCACATAAGGGTCCCAATGCCCCAAACTTGGGGGTCATATTGATCCACATTTAGAGGTAAAATATCTCTACCCACTGGGATGATGATCCCCCCCACCCCAATTTTCCAACTTAGCAAATGTCCCTCAAATTCACACCCCAAAAAAGCTTTTAGAAGCATTTATTAACTGTTGTATCAAAACCAGCCCTTGGCAATATCATTTTTATATGGGAAAAAAACACTGGGATTTGGATCTTTTTCACCTGAATGCGATATATTTCTAGGTTCCAGGGTGTGGATGGCACATCAAGGCATTAGGATCCACACAGATTTAATCCATTTGAGAAAATGGATTTGAGGCAAAATCCAGAATTTTCCCAGGTTTTGGGGAATTTGAGGTGGATCCTCAAATGGGATAGATAGGAGCATCAACTTCCTGACGGGTCTGGTGGGAGATGTGGCTGGAAGAGAAAGAAATACTTAATTTTGGGCAGAAATGAGTCAGTTTTGGCAAAAATGCGGAAGCATTATGCAAAATGGATTATTAATGTGCAAATAATGGGTCTTTTTATGCAAAAGTGGGTCAGCATTATGTGCAATGGCCTGATTTGGGGGAAAGAGGCTAATTTTGGTGGAAAAATGGTATTTACTATGCAAAGTGGCTTGTTGGGAAAAATATCTCATTATTGGGCAAAAAGACGCCCCTTATAATGCAAGATGGCTCATTTTTTGGCAAAGCAGTTGCTTACCCGGATCGTTCCCACAGGATCCTGCCTCAGTCGCTGCGGATGAAACCAAAGAAACTGGAAAATTCCTTCCAGGATCTGCCCAGCCCCTCCCCCACTGACATTATTGCCAAATTTCTGAGTGGGAAAACATAATTTTCTTGGAGTTTGGGGTAAATAAATTACTGAGGAATTACTCACCACCCAGCAAAATCCCGGGATTTCCACATGTCCACCACTTCTCCAACACTCTGGGCATCACGTCCGTCTGGAAGCTTCAGGTCATCTCTGGGGTTTCCGTTGAAATTCCCACAGGGGGCACAGAGACGGGAGGCCAGGCCTGAGGTAACAGTGATGGTTGCCTCCCCATCCCGGGTGATGGTGATGGACATCCCAGAGCGGTGGCTGATGGTGACATTCTCAGGGGATGATGCTACAAAGATGGAGTCAGAGATGGTGGTGGGGGGCCGGGTGAAGAGGCCATTGACCTGGGAAAATAAGAGAAAATTATTAAAACATTATAGAAAGCCAGTTTGTTCCTGGGCAAAAGGCTCTAGCTTGGCAAGAGCCAAAATCACTCTTCTCTTTTTTCAAAAATGGCTCATTATTGGGCAAAATTGGTCTACACCAGACAAAGTGGCTCACTACCAGGCAAAATCTAGAGAGATTTTTGCCCAGTTCTCTCTAGATTGACCCAAACCACCCATAACTCCCTTACCTGCTGCACTCACCCACACCTCCATGTTGCCATTGACGCTGACAACGCCCTCGCGGACAAAGACGATGGCAGCCGTGGCTGCGGGGACGTTCGTGTCACGACAGTCGCTGACCTCCACCACCACCTTGAACCAATCTGGGGCCTCCTCATCGCAGAGGGCTGACACCTTGTAGGTGCCACTGGCCAGCAGGAGCCCAGTGGCACCATCGAAGGTGGTCATGGTGGCTCCAGGTGTGACCTGGCAGTGGCCTTCCATCCTGGCACACACTTGTGCCCCGTCACGGGTGATGCACACCTGGTCCTGGGGACACTGTGTGTCCCGGCACACCAGTCCCCGTGATGGGTGACAATGGCATTCCTTGGAGCAGTTGTTGAAGGTGACAGTCTCACCTGCCTGGAACAGGAAATCTCACAGATTAAGCATAATCTCCCAAATTTTGGGGTAATTTCCTGAATTCCAAAGGGGGAAATCCTAGAAAGTGAGAAATTTGGGTGGATTTGGGGAACTTTGGGCAGCTCAACCAGTTAGTAGTGACTTTTTCTCTCCTAATCACAGATTTTTTGTGCTGTCCTTTTTTCTCAATTATTAATTCATTTTTCCTGCAACTCCCTTGCCAATTGTCGGGTTTCTTCCCCCAACAATTCCTTTTTGCCATTAATTGTCCTTTGTTCACCCCAAACCCTCTACATGGGGCAGCTCAGCCCCCAGCCTGGTTCCCAGAAAACCAACCCCACCAGTCCCCAGGCTCAGGTGTCACCTGTCCTTGTCACCTGACCTTGAGGTAGCGTCCCCTGTGGAGGCAGCCACAGCGCTCGGGTGACACGCAGGTGTCCCCATCGAAGACGAACCCCTCGTCACACTGACACCCCTCAAAGCACCCCCCGCTGCAGCGGGCGGGGCCCACCAGGGCAGCACAGGTGAGATCACAGGTGCGGGTGCAGAGCTCATAGTGGCTGTTTGGGGGGCAGGACAGGGCTGGGGAAAAAGAAAAAACACCATTGTTGGGGCAATTCCAAATTGTGCAGGGTTTTGGTCAAAATGTGAAGGTTTTCTGAAAAAAAAGTAGTTTGTTTTTTTAAAATGTGATGACATCTTTTGCAAAAAGCAAGTATTTCTCCTAGTTTTGGCATTTCCATCAAAAATGGTTCTTTTCTTATGAAAATTGGTGTGAGTTTTTTGTTCTGTTTTTTTTTTTTTTTAATTTAATGACATCATTCCAAAATGGCGTTACTTCTCATATTGGAATATTTTTAGTAAAATGTTATAAATATTGCCAAAATAGTAAGTTTCTTCAAAAATGTGAGGTTTTTTCCTCCAATTTTAGCAAAATTGGAAAGTTTTCTGCAAAATATTTTTTCCAAACTGAAGGATTGTTTTTCAAACTTAGAGGAAAGAAATTCAAAACTGGGGGAATTTTTCAAAATTAGTTAATTTTTAAAAATGGTAAGCAATTTTTTCAGATTTTGAGGCCTTTCTCACAATTGAAAGTTTTTAAACAAATTTGAGAGACAACTTCCAGATTTTAAAGGAATTTTTGCATAAAGGGAGGATCTTTTTTTTTTCTAAACAGGAGGAAATATTTCTAAAATCTCAGTGAATTCTTTCAAAAATAGAAGACATTTTTGAAATTTGATTTTTTTTCAGTTTTTAAGATTTTTTTAAAATACTGGAGAACATTTTCTAAAACTTAAAGGAATTTTTGCAAAATGTAAAGATCTCTTTGAAATGCAGGGGAACTTTTTAAAAATCTGAGGCAACGTTTTCTAAAATGACGAAAATTTTCCCCAGCTGGAGGAAATTCTTTGAAAAACTATTTTTACAAAACTTGAGGGATATTAGTTTGGTTTTTTTTCCAGGAGAAAACGTAGCTTTTGAGGAAAAAAGGACCTGAAATGACAAAATTCTTCCTGACTTACGGCAGAACTCCTTTGTTCTCCACGCTCCGACCGTAGCGCCAGCAGCTTGGCAAGCAGCAGCGTACGCCTGCAGCGCATGGCACAAGGCGGCGCGGTCCCCGCTGGCGGCGCAGACGTCATGGACGCAGTGGGTGAAATACTCCACGGGGCTAACGCGTGGGTGGCACCCCCGGAATGGCCCTGCTGCGTCACGGATGATCCCACAGGATCCGTTCCTGCCGTACATCGCCTCCTTGGCGACATCACACCTGCTGCACACACCGTCATCGCAGCCATCACTGCACGCTCGGTCCTTCTCTGGAACCTTCCAGGAGGTGACAAATTCCTGGGTGTTTTCCACCAGTGCCCCATTGGGCAGCCGGAAGTCATCACTGGGATCTCCGTCATAGTCGCCGCCCAAGCCGCAGAGCCGGCCACGGTAGATGTCCGGGACAGTGATGAGGAGGAAGGTGGCTGTGTTGTAGAGGATGCGGATTCCTGCAGCAGTGTGAAGGATGATGTTATTCCCCTCTTGGCCAATTCGGAGGTTCTTGTCCTCTGTCACCAGCGGGAGGGTGTAGCGCTCCAAGTCCACCTGGAATGGGGATAGGGTGACATGTGTGACACTTTGGAACTGTCACTCCACAGAGACAGTGTGACTGTGGAAGGAAACACCCACCCTCTTTATAATCATGGTGTCACCATGGGAATCACGGTATCCTCCCCACAGTTGACATTGTACCCATGGATGGACACCACCACCCTCTTCATCATCACCACATCACTGTGGGAGTCTCCAGACTTACCATCACCTCCCACCTCCGTCCCCGCTCCATGGTGACGGTGTACCCGTGGATGGATACCACCACCCTCCTTATCAGCACTGGGTCAGCGTGACTGCCTGCCTCATGCTCCACCAACACTGTGAAGTTGACCAATCGTCGTGCTGGCTCGCACACCCGCGCCAGGATGTAGGTGCAGGATCCCGGGATATTGAAGGTGCGTCCATCAAAGGTGACATAGTGGGGATCTCCTGACACAACCAACCGGCCATAACCAGTGGGGTGACATCCCAGCACACCATCTTCCACCCAGCACTCCTCGTGGGCACCACAGAATGCCTCCTGGCAGGTCACTGTGCCATTGGCACCACAGCGGCAGCGCTCCCGGCATGAGGGGTAGAATTCCGTATCCTTTTGGTAGTAGTGACCAAGGTACTCACAGCCACACTCAGAATGGGGGACACAGTCAGAGCCGCTGAGGACATAACCGGTGTCACAGAAACAGCCCTCGGAGCAAGGAGATGCAGGACAGGAGGTGGAGACGGACGGGGTTTGGCAGGTGGGCTGGCAGGGGCTCCCACAGAGCTCATAGTGGGAGTGAGGGGGGCACGAAAGAGCTGGGGAGAAAAAAGGAAATAGGGAGTGAGGGAAATATCCGAAGGGATTGGGAGTCCCTCAGAGAAGGAAGGAAGGATGGATGGGGAGGGAGGCGAGAGAGGGAAGGGAGGCTCACATTTTCCCCCATCCCACCCATACTCACCGCAGAACTCTGCCGTCCTCCATGTCTCCACAACCACCCCATGACTCTGGCATGCAGTGACATAGGCAGAGACACCTTGACACACAGTGTCACGGTGTCCCTTGTAGTGACAGGCATCGAAAGCGCAGTCCTGCAGGAACGGCTCCGGGTTGATGACACGGTGACACTCCCGGAAGGGTCCCCCTGCTCGGGCGATCACCCCACAGTACCTGTCCCCGCGGTATGGCTGCACCTTCACCGCGTCACACACCGGGCACTCTGCGCCACAACCAGCTGAGCACCCGGGGACGTCCCCCACTTTCCAGCTGTCACCCAGCTGGGTCTCATGGGAGGCGCGGTGGCCCGCGGGGGTGACAAAGTCGTCATCAGGGTCACCATTGGCATTGCCACAGAGGCCACAGACAGCACCAGAGTAAGTGGTGGGGAGGATGACACGGGCGTAGCTGTACCAGTCAAAGGTGACAGTGACACCGAAGTCGGTGGTGACAAAGCCATGGACGCCGCGGTAGAACACGGAAAAGTGGGGGTGGGTGAAGGGAAGAGACACAAAGGCACCATCCACCTGCAGGAAGGGGAGTGACACAAGGAGTGGGGACAGGAGAAAAGAGGTTTTAAATCATAGTTTGATAGTTTTTTATTATTTTGGTTTTGTATTTTTATTTATATTATAATTTTAATTTATATTAAATTTTAAATTCTATTTTCTCTTTTTACATTTATTTCTTCTTATTGACTTTTCACTGGCTTTCATTTTTTATCTTTATGCTTTTTATTCTTATATACGTTTTTGGGTATTTTTATTTGAATTATTTCTATATTTTAATTTGGTTTTAATGTATTTTAAGTTTAATGAAATTTAAGGTAAAAATTGTGGAAAAATAGGAAATTGGTAGAAAAAGAGGAAAATTGCAACAAAAAGTTGGATTTAGAGGGGAAAGGAGGAGTTATTGGGAAAAAAAGGGAAAGCATGGGAGACAAAAGAATTTCAGGGTAAACAGGTGATTTGGGGGAACTAAGAGGACTGAGAAAATAGGATTTTTAGAGGAAAGAGGTGATTTTGGGGAAAAAAGTAGTATTTGAGAGATAGAAGGGGGACTTGAATGAAAAGAAGGCTACTTGATCAGAAAAAGAGGAGAATTTGCAGACAAAGAGGCTTTTTAGGGGACAAAATGAAACTTTGTGTGAAACCAAGGGTGAAAAGGGATATTTGGTCAAAAAAAACCATATTTGGGCAGATAAAGGAGATTTGAAGAATTGGAGGAAGATTTGGGTGAAAAAAATGGGGAATCTGGGAGAAAATGGAGAATTGAGAATTTGGCATTAAAAAGGGTAGTTTGGGGGAGAAAAGGAAGACTTGGTGTGGGGGGGAAGGTAATTAGGAAATGGAAAAAAAGGGGAATATGAGGTAATTTGGGGATGAAAGGGATTCCTTGAGGGGTTGCCCACCTTGACCTTGCGTGGGTGCTCCTGGCTCATGCTGATGATGGTGCCATAGACCTCCAGGTTGACGGTCTTGGTGAAGGACACGGCGCGGCTGCCCCGGTGGTTGTTTTCCACGGTGACATTGAAGGGGACCAGAGTGGGTTTGGGGGTGCAGAGAGCAGCAAACTGGTAGATGCAGGAGCCCTGAAAGTCAAACCTCACCCCGTCAAAGGTGGTGTAGTGCGGGTCACCCGTCCCGATGCAGGTGTAGTGCTTGTTGGGTGTACACCTCGCGATGCCATTAACCATGACACACTTCTCGTTGGATCTGCAGGCCCCTGGCTTGCAAGTCACTGTCCCTGAACCCTCACACCGGCACCGCTTCTGGCAGCTCCCATCTTCCCAGAATTCCTCGTGGAGCTTGTAGGAGCGATTGTTGTGGAAACAAGCAGAGATGGTGGTGCTGGGGTTGGTGGTTGCCTTGATGCCTACAAGGGATTTAAGAGTTTGTGAGATGTCATACAGGGATGGTCCTTAGGAAGCCCCAGTGGAATTCCATGTGTTGTGGACACCTGAAGTCAAATCAGGAGGCTTAGAAGTATTTTAGGGAGAACCAACCAATGCAAGCCTTCCCTGAAAGGAGGTGTTGGGTACATTGACATCTAAATCAAACTGGAGTTCAAGATACCCCCCACAGGGACAACCCTCAGGAAAAATCTTAGCACAGTTCCCTGGTTTTGGGGCAGCAGGAGCGAGATCAAGTAGATTTTGGGGTCATTCTTTCCCCACTGGTTTTGTTCATGCCTGTAAGTGTTGTGGAGTCAGTGAGACACCAAGCAGGGATGGCCTTCACGGAAAATGCTGGTATAATTCCATGTGTTATGGACACCTGGGGTCAGATTATGTAGGTAGGTGGATTGTGGGATGTTTTGGGGTGAAAAGACATATTGATTATGTTGATGTCTACCACCATTGCTCTAAGCTAATACCTGCAGCTGAGCTCTCACATAGATCCTCTTGCCTCTTCCCCAATATCCTCACAGACACCCACATGAACTCACCACACCCCTCCATGCCCTGTGCAGTCTCCTGGTCTCCACAATCTTCCTGGCATGAAGGATCTTTCCAGCTTTCTGCCCAGTCCTCACCACCTTCGCCGGGAATACCATTGGGAACCATGGCTTCATCATCTGTATCCTCATTGAAGTTGCCACAGAGGCCACAGCTGGCCCCAAAATAGCTGCTGGGCACTGCCACCATGATAACCTGGTCCTCATCATAGGTCACCTGCAGCCCAAAATCTGTCTGGAGGATGGTACGACCTTCATTTTGGAAAATCTGGACTTTTCCCTCTTCCAGGATGGCTGGAAGATTGGTGGGTTTGTTGTTAACCTTGTGGGGTGGGAAAATGAGGAGGAGAGTTAAACCTCAGCAGGTGGTTCCCAATCCCATGAAAAGCAAAATATGTACAAAGGGAGAAATGATTTTATGAATAATCAATTTGCATTATAAATCAGAATTTTTGCCCTACATCACACCAAGAAAAGCTCAAACTCCAAATCTGAATAATTTTCCACATCTTCTGAGTTAATCTTGTTTTTATGGAGACCAGGATTGAAGAAAAAACACATTCCACCTGGAAAATTGATTTGGAATGGAAAAAATTCCCCAAATTCCACAGGTGTGGCAGTTCTGCTTATTTTTTAAGTTGAACATCAATATTTCAATGATTTATCCTCTCACACTTTTTTTGATATTTTTCCTTGTTTTTTGAAGTTTAAACTCGGCCAGAAATTTTAATCCACTTGGAACAAATTATTTTATTAAAATGATGGATCTGAAACTCACCTGGACTGGCTTGTCCTCACCAGCACGGATGGAGACATTGTAGGCATAGACAAAGACATTGGCCAACGGCTTCTTGGATTGATCCTTGCTCCGCTGCTCCTCCACAGTGAAGGGCTCCAGGGTGGGGTCAGCCCCGCAGTACCTGGCCAGGGTGTACCTGCAGCCACCACGGGGGGACACGGAGGCCCCATCAAAGGTGTGGTACTGCAGGGATGGGGAGCCTGTGCAGGTGCCCAGGTAGTCGTGGCGGCAGGAGGGCATGCCCTTGTCCAGGTGACAGCTCTCCTTATCCCGGCACTGCACCTGCCGGCAGGGGTCTGTGGGTTTGTTAGTGACAGAGGGTTAAATTCTATTAATTGATTATATTATTGATATGTCTAAGTATATGTTTGCTTTATCTTTTGCATGCTTTTGTATTGGATTTGTAGTTACACATAAGTTTTTCTATATTATTTATAAATATATATATTATCTCTATGTTTGTTTGGATATGAATTATTTATCCACATAATGCTTATGTACTTCCATCATACGGAATTACTAAAAATATAATAATTGTATCTGATTCTAAATAATGTATAAATGTAAATTTGTCACAGACATATTATCTCATATATATATATTGTATTTGTCTCTAGACTTTGATATTTATTATTTATAATATGTTTATATTTATAGATAGGGATTTTTATGTATTGTTTATGTATTTCTCCATTCATTCTTATTCATTCATTTAATATATTACATTTAGGTTTTTACTATTATTCCTATATATTTGTGTCTTAGTATTTTTTTAAAAATATTGCTATTATAATATTATATATTATCATGTAATGTTATATATTATTGTAATACAATAATATTATTATGCAATGCTATTATTTTTATTTAAGAGGTGTTTGTCATTTGAATGATTACATATAATTAAATATAAATTTAATTATATTAAATATTAAGTAGATATAAAATTTAATTGCATTAATTATCTGTTATTGATATCTATATAATTCAATATCATTTATTGCTATCAAATTCCACCTCCACTCACCACTGTCGCAAGCTCCCTCTGCTCCATAGCGCTTCCCCTGTCCCATCCCAACGTTCCACACCCCAAAGGCCGCTGTCTCATGCTCCACACGATGGATTCCAAATCCGCTTCCCAAATTTATCCCAACCCATGAATATTCTGTCCCAGGGATCTGCTGCCATGCCACACTCCCTAATGGCCTCTTGTTCAGCAGTATTCCAGAAGCTTCTGCTGTCTTGGCCACTAGGAGGATGCGGTTGTCATATCCCTCCAGTGCAACAATGCTGTAGGAGTTGCAGTAACTGTAGGAGTCTGGGATGCTGACAAAAAAGGGCTCAAAGGTTACTGCACCACTGTTCTCACCACTGCCCAACAGAAAAACCTGGACACCATCTTCAGAAGTGAGGAACAAGCCCTGCGGGGATTGGGTGCCAAAGAGCAGAGAGTGGTTGGGTTGTATCTCTCGCGTGGTTTTGGTGACTTCACCATGACCCGTGACACGCGTTGGTTGGGCAGCGGTAATGTAGATGAGGTTGGATTGTCCCTGGAAGGGCACTGGTGGCACAAGGAAGGATTTTCCCCACTGCGTGATAGGGTGGAGCTGTTCCACCACGTGATCGCAGCGGCTCAACCTGCCCACACAGGTGTGACCAGTGAAGACGGCCACCGGTCTCTGTGCCACCACCCGCGTTCCGGAAAGATCGGCTGCACTTTGGATCTGTGCTGCTTGGAACGGCTCCAGTGGGATGGTGAGGGTGGAGCCACGTCGATGCAGCCGTCCACGGAAGGTGATGTCAGCGTTGAGGTGGATGTTGACTGTGGTGGGTTGATCCCAAGCAGCCACCACAAACTGGGCATTGCGGGTGGGGCCAGGGTTGGGAGTGACCACGTGGTATTCCGTACCCCACCTGTGGACCGGGATAACGACAGCGGAGTCAGCTGCAGTGGGTTTGTCGTTGACCATCACTGCGGTGACGGCGGCAGTGGTCTTCACCACCACAGCATTTTCAAAAATTTGGCTTCCCACCATCTCAGCTTGGGGTGGGATCTTCACCAGGACTGGTTGGTTGGCGGCTGCTTGCACTGTCATCCGTAATCCGGGTCTCTTCATGGATATGGTGGCAGTGGTGGATGGGGAAGGGCCAGTGAGGAGGAGGAGGCGGAAGTCGCTGTGAAGGGTGCGCTGGTCACCATTCTGCAGGAAGGCCACCAGGAATTCGTCACCCAGGTGAGGTGGTGACATCTCAGAGGTGATGCTGGGGGCGTGGAAGAGAGCTGAGGGGAGGTAGAAGAGGGGTGGGTAATCTGACAGATTTTTTGGTAATCAATTCATTATTGATTTGATGGATTATTAAATTGATGGATTTCTGATTTTATGCAGATTTGATTGGTTAGATGGATAATTGGTTTGATGGACAGCTGATTTCATGGATCACTGATTGCTTGATTATTGTTTTAGTGGACTACAGATTTGATAACTTGATCAATTTGGTAGGTTATTGATTAATGGATTATTAATTTAATGGGTTCATGATTAGATAAAGTATTGGCTTGATGGACCTTCAATCTGCTAGACCTTTGATTTCATTTGCTAGACCACTGATTTCAAGAAACATTGATTTGATGAAACAGTGATTTAATGGAATATTGAGTCAATAAATTATGGAGCCAATTGACTTTTGAGTCAATGGATTAATAAATTGATGGACTTTTTATTGGACAGACTGTTGATTTGATAAGTGCTAATTACATGGGTCATTGGTTTTGATTTGACAGTTTATTGAGTTTATGGACTATGGATTTGATTTGATGGGATATTATTTTGGAGAAAGAATTTAAACCTTGATCTGACAGATTATAGCTTTACAGATTTGATGGACTTGATTAATATTATGAACTATTAATTTGTTGGATCACTGATTTGATAGAGTGATAATTTGATAATTGATTTGATCAATTTTTCATACATTCATTCTCCAGTTAGAAGAGTAAACTCCAGTTGGTAGAGTAAACTCTGAAAAAATATTTAATGAATTAGGTTAATCTGTTGGATTATCATTCACTGGAATAAACAGTTTGAACAGTCATGAATTGTATTGAAATCCCAATTAATTCCCTGGGAAAAAGATGGAGCTTTTGGGTTGGGTAATCCTTCTTCTGTACTGGATAACCCTTATTTTGAGGAAATTCATTATCTCAGGGGAATTTTATAGCTTTTGGGGCATCTCTCCAACCTGTTTCAACTTACCCCAGAACATAAAATTCCAAAACCATCTCAGCACATCTGCTTTTCCCAGGCTGCGATCCATGATGCTCTGGGTGAAAAAGGTGAAAAAACAGTCAAATTCTGATATTTTTTTGAAATTTCACTAGAATTTTCCCCAAATTCACCATTTCTTTATATAAAATACACAAATCCCCAAAATCTGATTCAGCCTTGTACTCATCCCAAAAAACAGTGTTGTGCTGAATTTGTCCCCAAAATCTGTTCTTCTCATTCAAGGCATCCTCAAATTCACTACTTAAATTACATTTACTAAAAAATGTGAATTTTATTCCACCTGGTGCAAAAATTGGCTTTTGGGGGGGCTTTTCCACATGTCTTCCCCCACCATCCCAGGTACCTTTCAATCTCTTTTCCTTTTTCCTCTTTCTTTTCTTTCCCCTTTACCTCCTTATTCCTGTTCCTATTCCTATATTTTTGTAATTTTATTTTTCCCTTATTTTCCCCATTTTTTCTTTTGTTTCATTTTTCCAGTTTCTCCTCTTTTCTTCAGATTCCATTCTTCCATCCAAATCACCTTTTGGCTTTTCCATTTCTTTATCTTTATTCCCTTTTCTATCCCCTTTCCCCCTTTTTACTCCTTTCCTTCACTTTTTAAATTTTCTTATCTTTTTATCCTTTCCTCCCCCTTTTCCCTTTTTTCCCCTTATTCCTAAAAAATTCCTTAATTTTTCTTTTCTTCACCCTCCCGTGTTTCCTTTTCCTACCCCCTTTTCTCTTGCCTCACTCTTTTCCCTTTTTTCCTGCTTATTCCCCCTTTTCCATATTTTCCCCTACTTTCCTGCCTTCTTTCCCTGGTTTTCCTTTCCTCCCCTTTTTTCCCTTATGCCACTCTTGCCCATTTTTTAACTTTTTCCTCTCTTCTTTTCCTATTTTCCCTTTCCTCCCTCTTTTTCCTTTCCTCCTTCTTTTTCCCTTTTCTTCTCTCTTCTTCCTTTCCTTCCTTGTCCCCCTCTCTCATTCCCTTCCAAACCCTTATCCTGCCCTTTTCTCCCCCAAATCCCTTCATAAGTCTTCCAATCCCACTGCTCCCAGGATCAGACCCAGGGCTGGGGTGGCAGGGGAAGGGAGGGTGGAGGTGGGGAAAGGGGGGAACATTAGGAGTCTTCAGATGGATTTTCCCACTTTAGGGAAAATCTTTCCTGCCAAAAAAATAATCAAAGTTATCAGATCTACATTTGCCCTTACCTGCCTTGGGCCCTGCTTGATCCCCAGGTTAGCTCTGTATCCCCAAAGAGCTCCGTTTTATCCCCAAAGCTGTGAAGAAAACACAATCCCAGGACAGCAGATCTGGCTCCTCCCTCAATTATTTTTTAATTTTGGCAGAAAAAGGGGAAAGAAAATGACTAATCCAGGCACCCCCAGGGGATCACCCCACCCAATGACGTGAGATAATTTTTGGCCAGAAAAGGTGAAAACAGAGAGAAAAACAGGGTTTTTTTGTTAAAACTGATGTCAAAAATTGGCATTACTAGATATCGAGGTTTTTTTTGCCCAATGTGGTTTAAATTATTCCACAATGACAAGGAAGTGATGGAGCAAATATAGTGTAATTCTTTGAGAAACAGAGGGTGTAATTTAGGCAAAAAAGAGGGGAAAAGGGGAAAAAGGGAAGGGGAGGAAGGGATGGAATAAAAAAATCCCAGCATTTTGTGGATTGAGGAATTGATGGGATCACCAGGCCCATGGCATGAGGTGCTCCAAGGGGAAATGCCAGGTCCTGCCCTTCACAAGAACCTCTGCAGTTCCAGGCTGGGGCACAGTGGTTGGGAAGCTGCTCTTAATAAAAGGCTCTGGGGGTGCTCATGATAGCAGCAAAATATGAGCCAGGTGCTCCAGGTGGCCAGGAAGGCAATGGCACCTGGGCTGTGCCAGCCATGGTGTGGCAGCAGGAGCAGGGCAGTGACTGTCCCCTGAGCTGGCACTGCTGAGGGCACACCTCACATCCTAGGGACAGTTTTGGGTCCCTCATGGCAAAAAAGACACTGAAGGGCTGGAGGATGTCCAGAGAAAGGAACAGAGCTGGGGAAGGGTCTGGAGAATCAGGAGCAGCTGAGGGAGCTTAGGGGGGCTCAGCCTAGGGAAAAGGATGATTAGGGATGGCTTTATCACTTTCTACAATTACCTGGAAGAGAGGTTGCTGCCAGGTGGGAGTGAATCTTTTCTCCCAGGCAACCAGCAGCAGGACAAAAGGAAATGGTCTCAAGCCGTGCCAGGGGAGGTTCAGGCTGGACATCAGGAGGAATTTCTTCACAGAAAGGGTCACTGGACACTGGAATGGCCTGCTCAGGGAGGTGGTGTAATCACCATCCCTGAAGTGTTCAAGAAACATCTGGACATAGCACTCAGTGCCATGGTCTGCTTGACATGGGGTGTTCAGTCAAAGGTTGGATTTGAGGTTCTTGGAGTTCTCTTCCAGCCTTAATGTTGCCATGGTTCTGTGAGGAGTCAAGGATGGGGAGGGGTAAAGTTGTGTCTTGCATGTTTTGTGTGTCTTATGATGTCCAAGTATGTTGCAGGTAAAGCATTTTGGGGGTGTGTGCCAAGCTGTTTGTTGTGGATTTTGTCTACTGTGTATGTGGCTGCCCCGTGACTTCATATTGCACAAGACCCCAGAAGTTACCACCCAAAAAGGCAAAATTTGATTAATTCTGTCACATTTCACCCCAAAACCCCTCAGATTCCCTGTAACTGTGGGAACAGTGAGGGTGAGGATGAGATACATGTGATGATGACATACATGTGATGACATGACCATGGGTGCCATGACAATGACAAGGACATGGACACTGCAATGTCTTAGCTGAAATTTTATTGCTCTGCTAGAAGCTGGCATGATCTTGACCTGCACAGTGACTTCATTGGTGATAACAGTGGCAGAGGTGATGTCCCTCTGCCACACTCCCCTCAATTCACCTAGAAGAGATATCAACAGCCCAAGAGGTAGAGCCACTTTCCACCCAAATCCCCAATACCCCCCAAAAATATTCCACACAGAAATCCAAATTTTCCTCACAAATTATCCCATAAAATTCCCACCTTCAAACTTCCAATTGTTCCCCAAATGCTCAATTTCCTCCAGTTCCTAATGCCCCTAAATTCTCAACATTCCAATAAAGATTCCCATGGTTCCCCCCCGGTTCCTGATTTTCCCCAACAAATTCTGTCTCCCTCTAAATTCACAGCGGCCTTCACACAGTCACAAATTATTGCCTCAAATCCCCACTTTTCCCCCCTCATTCCTGAATTTATCCCCCCAATTCCCACTTTTCCTCAAAATTCCCAATTTTCTCCTCCAACTTACAACCAGCAGCTGTTATCCAGCTGGGGAGGATCCACATCTGGGGCCTGGAAGTCATCCACCCTAAAGACCCAGCGTCCTGGGACCTTGACGTTGGAGGTGGTGGTGATGTTGATGATGGCATCAGTTTGGGATCCAGGGATGTTGTAGAAGTTGGTGTCATCACCGCTATTGAATCCTGCCTGGAAAATTAAAGGGGGGGGGAGAGAATGTAGGAGGGCTCACCCCACCCAAAGAGCCCCTAACATTATTTCATGATGCGAATATACTTGTTGTATATACCCAGAAATTATATGTACCAATCCATGACCATCACTATGGCGATCATCTGCAGAAGAAGGGGGGACAACCTCCTGTCTTCACTATCATCATCATCATCATCATCATCATCATCATCATCATCATCATCATCATCATCATCATCATCATCATTATCATCATCATCATCATCACCACCATCATCATCACTATCATCATCAATACTGTCATCATTATCATCTCCAATATTTGGGATGGGCCAGCCTCTGACCTCCATCATCATCCTCTCCAGAAGATGGGACAGGGCCACTTTGACCTTCCCAAAATTGGTGTGGGCCAGTCCTGGACTTTCATCATGGTCATGATCATCCCCAGGAAATGGGATGGGCCAATCCCTGATCTTCATCATCAGAACATGGAGTGGGACAACCTCCCCCTTCTCCTCCACCCTTCCCACCTACATGTGCTGGGGTCCCCCCAAGTCCTGTTTCAGCATCCCCATCACTTGCTGCCCCTGTGGTCCACTGGATGTCCAAATAGTTGAGGATGATGTAGAACATCTTGGAGTCAGTGGTCAGCACAGCCTGGAAGGTGTTGCCCTATGGAAGAAGGTCACAGAGGTCAAGGATGAGTCATGAAGGTCAGGGATGGGTTCTGGAGGCCAAAGTTCGGTCGGCCAGCAAGGCCACCAAGTGGGTCAACGAGAGCCAATGAGTTGCCCCACTTCATGCCCCATGGACTATGGGCCTCACCTTGTCAGATTTGGAGCCCCAGTAGGCCACATGGTCCCAGGTGGCCACGAAGGCCCAGGTGGCAGTGAAGGGGCTTTCGGGGAAGTATTGGGTGATGTGCTGGCTGATGTTCCTCAGCAGCGCTGGGTCGGTGCTCTGGCGGTAGAAGATGTCCCCACCCTCCACGTTGTCCACATCTGCCCAGAAGGGAGTCACGAAAGGGCGCCCGTCCGCCAGAGGGAAGGGGTCGGGGGTGTATTGTCTGACAGGCTTGTCAAAGGAGATCACCCCATTGTTGTTCACCTGGAGGTGACACCAGGAGTGGGTGGGTGCAACACCTTGACTTGGGTTTTGGGGTCTTCAAAATGGACCCTACAAGCATGCCTAGAACCACTACTCACAAGGACCCCCATCACCTATCAACACCCCAAGATCCACTGCTCACAGGACTCCCTCAAAACCCACCAACCATAGGAGCCCTCATCCACAGGAACCCCCCCAGCACCCCCAAAGAACCCATCAAGATCCATCAACCTCCCAGACACCGCACCCACAGGACCTCCCCAAATATCAGACCTATAGAACCCCCTAACAGCAACCACCCCCGGGATCCCACAACCCCCACAAATCCCCCCGAGACCCACCCATGGAGGACCCTCACAAAATCCACCATCCACATGATCCCACAATGCCCACCTACACACCCCAAGATCCACCCTGTGGGGGACCACCCAAAACCAAACAACTGCTCCAAGAGCCCCCAGCCATATGACCGTGAAGGACTGCACTATCACCCACCATCCTCAGAACCTTCCAAGCCCCTCCAACCCCAGCGCCCCCAAGATCTCCCACCCATCTGAAGACGTTTCCATGTCCAAGGATAAAACCCACTGTGAATTCAAGAAGGGTTGATTTTGGGGGCACACACACACACATACCCCCCCCCCACACACACCCACCAGTGAAAAATTCAGTGGAAATGGAGGGGAAATTTGGAAAAATGAAGGAAATTCCCCAAAATATTGAATTTGGGGTGACCTACAAACGCAGTTTGGTGGGTTTTGCCATAGAAGGTGAAAGGAATGGAGAGGGTGATTGCCTCAGATGTCCCGTCATCGAGTTTGGGGTTGGTTTCATCCCCCTGGTCTGGTCCATAGGGATAGAGTAGGGATCCTGTGGGAAAATCAGGATTTGGGAAAATCACGATTTGGGATCTGCCCTTAAATTCCCAACCAATTACATGGATTTTGGGGTGTAGCCCACCAAATTTGGGGTTCCCATGGTTACCTAAAAATGGATGTCTCTTCTGGGTTTTCATGATGAAACTGGTGGGAAAGGGAATGACCCCAGAGGAATTACATTGGCCACACATGGATTTTGGGAGAATAGCAGGAAAATGGCATGATGTGGGTGGGAGAAAGTCTGATTTAGGTGGAAATAATATTTTTTTAGGGCTAAGCCCCCAAAAATTCACCTTTTTCAGATGAGGTTTTGGTGTCCACCATGGAACCTGGAGAAGAAATAGGAGGGAAAATGAGTTGATCACTAATTTTTCCAGCAGGGATGAAAATGACAAGACTTTTCAGAAACAATATTTACCTAAAATCAGGAGGAAGAAAATACTAGAGGGTGACATCCTCGACCTAAAATAACTGTTAAAAAAACCTGGAAAACTTAAAAAGAAACTATAAATACATCCAAACAAGCAAACCAGCAACCCTCCACAAAACAGAGGATGCAGTAAAATGAAGTTCCAGAGACAAAAAAAAATTCATATTAAAACACCAAACACACACTTTGTCCATGATGTTTGTGTGGAGGGCTTTGTGCATGAGTGGTATTTTACCAATTTTTAAAAAGAATTTAAGCATTTGAAAAGTTTTTTTTTTATTTAATTATAGTGCATTTTTAAGTAATCATTTAATTTGATTCAGGAGATTTTAAAGTTTAATTTAATTTTAAAAATTTAATTTACTATGTTCAATTGAAAAAAAAAGATTTTACATAAGTGAACATTATTAAATTTAATTTCAATTTTTCATTCTAAATGCATTGCCTTTTATTTAATGGAGTTCTAAGGTGAATGCTATTTTTCTTTATCTTCTATGTTGTGATTTTTATTATTTTTTATTTAACCGAATCTTCAGTTTTTGCTATTTGTGTGAATGAAGAAATTTTTTCCCTTCTGTGCCCAAATTCAGGATTTTTCTGCCTTTTTTCTGAAAAAAATGAGGATTATTTACATTTTTTTCATGCATTTTTAAGTGATTTAAAGGCACAAATCTTCCTTAAGTGCATGTAAAACCAGGACTTTAAAGAGAAAATATTCCAAGAAATGACCAAAATCCCACCAGAATAAAAATTCCCTCACCTGGATTTCCATGAAGTGAAGAACTGCAGCCTGAAAATGAGCTGAAGCACCTCAAATGCTGGCTTTCACTTGTCGTGTTCCTTTTTTTATCAAAACAAAAAATACTGAACATGTAATTTGCCAACTTTCCACCCCTCCAATCTCTCTGAGCTCTCCCAGGATTCTTAAGAAAGAGAAATTCAATCATGTGTTGAGGATTTTATCACGTGCTGGGGATTTTGGGCTCCTCCAGATGTATCTTTTTAAGCATAGTTAAGACTTTTTTGGATAATTTTGGTGTCCTGAAGACACCACCCTATGTGAAGTTTTTGCCCCTTTCCAAGACTTCAACTTTCATCCCCTGTTTTATTTTTTTAAATAAAGAAGTCCTTTTAAAATTATTTTTAATTATAGATCCTTTATCTCCTTTTTATTTTTAATCATCAGGAAGAAAATAGATTATCCCTGTTTATTTGGGATTTTGAGGACTCTTTTTTGTTATTGTGAGGCTAAGAAAAATCTTTATCATGTACTTTGGCCTTTCTTTCCTGGAAGAAAGAAGAAATCCTTATATGCAGGAATTCTACTTTTTGGAGGAAAAAAAAAACCCTTTAAACCACCAACATTTTTAGTGTGGTTTCTTTTTTTCTTCTAAAAAGAAGTTAATATCTTTGGGTTTAGGGATTCTTTAAAGGGAAAAAAAATCTTTTTTTCTCTTTATTTTAAGGAAAAAAATCTTGTTTCTTATTTACCTGGCAATTTAAAAGTATTTTTTGTAGGAAAACTTTATTATCACTCTCCTTTTCCTCTTTTTCTAAAGGAAAACCCCTAAATTTGCTTGTATTTTAAGAAACCTCATTTTCCCAGTTCCAGATGGTTATTTTCAAGCTCTTTAAAGTTGTTTGTATTTTTTTTTTTTTTTTTTTTTTTTTTTGGTCCAGGACCTAGGCTTGAACCTCTCATTAATTTTGCAAAAAAATCAGACAGATTTGGGTTTGTTTCCCTGGAAACAGTGGATGGGGGTTAAAGGGTGGGGGACAAGGATTCTGGGGAATTCACTGGATTTTTGGAGGGGCTCCCTGGAGGAGAGTCAGCTGGGATGTCCCTGTGCATTCCCCTCACCCACACTTCTTGTGGGACCCCATCAGTGGCAAGATTCACCCACCCACTCCCAAATTCTCCAGAATTCTGGGGTCAGTTTCTCCCCTCCAGCCTGGTGTGATGAGGAGCTTGTGATGAACTGGCCAGAGTTCAATGCTTGCCTCGAATCCCCAGCCTCACACAGTCCTGGCCCTGAAAATGTCCCCCGGACATTTTTGCAAGGAATAAAATCCTGTGTGATTTTGCTGGAGAGAGCCAACAAAATCGGTAAAGCTCTGCCAGGGCTTTGCAGGGAGAGGGAGCAGAATTCCAAGGAAGGGTTAATGCTGGCAGTCACTTGGTGTCACTGCTTTCAGTGTCTGGTGACAAGGGATGTGAAAACCAGAGGGTGTGGAATTTCCTGCTCTTAGTGCACCATGGAGAGGTTTGTTTGGTTTGGGACTGGTTGGTTCTGTTTTCCTCCCTGATTTAAGACTTTATCACAACACATGGCTTTTATGTGCACTGCTAATGCTGGGAGGAACTGCAAAATTATGCTTGCTAGAAATCTTGCTAAATGATGGTTTTAAAGTTACTTGCATTAGTATCATCTTCTCTGGGGACATGAATAATGGATCATAGCCATTCTGATTAGTGTTAAATACTGGTTTTCCTTTTCTCTAGATTGGACCAAACTTTTAGTTCAGGTAAGAGATTTACATATGTAGTTTTAATTAAAATTACTTTTTTCTTCTGAAGTTCAGTTGCTTCTTTCTACCCACTGTAAGAAACCACTTTGCTGGTCTCCTAGCCACAGGTGCCTATGAAAGACACAATCTGGAGAGTCATGTCTTTCAAGACCACCCAAAATTCTGGATGGATCCCTTGCTGCGTATTAAACTTTTAGCTCCTGAAGAAGCCTGAGTCAAATGGCACAAATTCTGTCTCCTTGGAAGACTGTAGCTTGAAACGCCGGAAAGCAGGAATTTGGAATTCCCATTAGTTTTAAACCTTGGCTTTAGGACATGGTGCTGTGAATATTTGTTGCTGTGTTTGCCCTCATGAGGATGTTGTTGCTGTAATTTCATACAACTGGAACCAGCGAGAGTTACAACAGAGAAAGAGAATACCCTTCCCTGCCTCTTCCCTCTGGTACTGATCACAGAACACTGGATTTTAGCTTGACTCCCTTCTGCCTCAGCAGCTGTGACCCTAAACATAATAAATTCTTTATTTTTCTGGTTGGAGGGAGGAAGCTGACACATCAGCCACATTTTCCGTCTGTAAACTTCACTCCACAGCACTCCAACAGGGTGGTCTCTGTCACCTTCCCCCAAAGCCTCTGGAAAGGACTGTGCACTGGGCTGTGATGCAGGACGTGGTGGAACACTGATCTGATCCGAGCTGACCTGATGTGGCAGCTCCTGCCTTTCCTGCCGTGCTAATGATCTCTGCACGCAGCTGGAAAAAAGCGCAGCCTGAAGGATCGTCTGTCCCAGCCAAGGGCAGCCTAGGTCGGGAGAGGAAAGCAGGTTTTAATCAGGGTCCCCAGAGTGTGGCAGGGACATTGCGACCCTGTTCCGTGCCATCGGTCATTGCTGCAGACCGGCCTGCCGCCCCAGCTGGGTCACGGGCTGGTCACTGCAAGCTGCTGCTCTCTGATCAAACCCTGCAGGAAACCTGATGGTGATGCCAGCAGCCTTTCTAAAAAGACTCTGCAAGTCCCAGCAAAGCAGCACAACTCCCACTTGCTGCTCTGCAGCAACAGGAGGTCAGGGATGGTTTAATGCTGCACTGAGTTTATTGCATTAATATCCATCAGTGCAGGTTTGCAGTAATGTTCCTGTATCACCTCTCTACTGGTGTCTCTGCTTTTAAATCTCTCTGCTTAAATTTCTTGTGCTCCATAATTAGTATAGAAAGATATGCTGGGAACACCTCCCTGGTTGACACTTGGGTTTTATTTATCATTAGTTGCATTAAATCTTTTTGCAATGAGCCTTTGGATAGAGAAGGAAATGCACGGAGACACACAAAGAAGCTCATTTACAGCTTTACAATAAAAATCTGAGCACACATTATTAAATTTTAATTCGACTGTCTCATGATACTTCGGAAATTTTTCCTTCTTTTTAAAACTGAAATTAATGTATTTTAGAATAACTTTTTACCTTAACATTTATTTGATTTCAAAGCTTTAAGATTTTGAACTACAGTTTTCTTGGCAAAAAAACAAAAACAAAAAAACAAACCCAACTCTGAATTAGCAAAGGGTTTTAAAAGGTGCAAAAACATCTTAGTTAGAACTCAGTTCTACATTCCCTGGAACAGATGGAAGGCTTTGACCACATCCTGGTATTGACAGTAGCTCCACTTTCCCATCTGTGTGTGGCTTTACATGCAACCACTTCAGCCCTGGATCTGAGTCACACATGCAAATCAGTCATGAAACAAAGCTGGTCTATCAGCAGAACATTACATTTTAGGATAAAATTTCAAGTTTTCACCAGGCACTTATCTGTGTCTGAATTATATTTATATTAGAGTTCATCTCTGCATTGTGGTGTGAGTTAACAGTCTGCCAAGAAGACAGCTGTATCATGCTCTGGAAAGTGGACCAGCACTTTCCATTAGAAAGGAATTTTATTGGTTGCCAGCAGTTTCCAGCTACAGTCGAGACTAAGAAGCTCAAATTACACAGCTAACTTATTCTGAGAAGCTATTTATTTTGATCAGACTGTAGCTTCCTTTTGTGATGACACTGAGCACGATGCACTCAGGCTTTCTACAATCCAGGAAAGCATAAGAGCAGCCAGGTAAAGAAGATTTTATCAAAAAAATAATGTTGACCATTAACCATTTAGCATCTTAAGTGAGTTAGAAATAACATTTTAAGAAGAACTAACTTTTTTTTTTTACTCCAAGTATTGGTGAGATCTGGCTGAAAAAAGCTTTGCCTTGGAAAATTTAATTTTGTGGGAGAGAACTTCAGTGTTCTCCACAAAACAGATGGGGAAGATAATGGATGTTGTAAATCTTCCCTCCTATTTTTTCTTTTTTCTTCCTGCCAGGCAGACAGATCTGCTTAATTGTGACTCACACAACCCTCTTGTTGCTGTTTTATGCATTTTTTGGGCTACTGGTTTACTTCTTACAGCCTGCGAGCAGGCTTTGAACTGGGACTAAGGTTTAATTTGACCTGCGTACAATTAAGAGGGACAAGCAGATTCACCCTTTTGTTTATGAGAGAGGGGCTCTACATATCTGCCACAGTGTCTGGCTACTAAGATCTCCAATTAAGTCAAACACGATATTCAGTAACTTAGGATTTAGAAAGCCAGATTTCACAAGTTTTGTGCAGATGTTTTATAGGATTTAGAAGAGTAGATCTTGTGTGAGTGTGTAGTTTTGGCCTTGAACTTCTTTTCTGACTGTCTAGCCCTAACATAAATGGTCTAATTCTCTTGTGGAGAAATGTCTCCATTCTCTGTATGCAGATCATGAAAATGAAGAGAAGGGGAAAAAAAGAGTTAAAAACTTTGTGCTATCTCGAGTGACAGGAACACCTATGACAATGATTAAGTGCAACGTTAAAGGGATGCTCCCCTGTCAGAAACAGACTCTCCCTATCCTGCAATGGCAGGAATTTGGTTACAAAAGCATGCATGTCTTTGTCCTCTATAAAATGTTAAAGACCAGCTCTAATTTTAACATCAACACGACAGATAATCTCATGTATCTTTCATAATAAGTCCTTTTACATCTGGTGTCTTCCTTTACTCTTACTGACAGATTCCCATGTTCAACACAGTGTTCAGCTTTGACTCATGACATGGTAAAATGCTTCCAGAAGTTTACTGCTGTCTTCTACCCTCAAAATAGCCTCTGCCTTCCCCAGGTGATTACTGTCACCTTATTTTGAATTTCCTTGAAAGTTCAGGTGGCCGGAAACTCCTGAGGTCAGCTAACTCTCAGAGTGACTTCCCATACTGACAGAAGCAGTCTGTCTGTGTGTGGCTGACCCAAAGCAAGCAAAGGTGAGTCAGAGGTGCAGAGGGAGATCTCTCTGAGGCATTACAATTCTGAGGAAACTTTTAAAAACACTGTTCAGAACATCTGTGCCATCCATGACAGTTAAGTAAAAGAAAAAAGCAATGCTCCTGCTCTGCGCTGAGGTGGAGATTTCCTTCTGACCACAAATATGGGGCTGTGTTTCAGATCTGGGACCAAAAGAGCACAACACACAGGTGATTTATTATGCTGAACAGTGTTTGCACAGCATCTACACCTCCTTTGGTTCTCTGTGCTCTTTCAGGCAGCAGGTGGGGTTTGGAAAAGGGATGGGATTTGGCACAGCTGGGACGCAAAGTGACTCAAAGAAGTATTCTGTATCACCCAGGACCTTGCTCAGAGGTAAAACTGCAGGAGATGGAGAGGAACTCCTCCCGAAGTAGCCATTTTTTGGATACTGTCTGGACCCCAGTTTGCTGGTGGGAGGTGGGTGGGTGACTGACTTTGCACCACTTTTCTGCTTGCTTTTTTATTCCCTCCTCTAATCTGAACCCATGAGATTCTCATGCTTTTACTCTTCTGATTCTCTTCCCCACCCCTCTGGCAAGGACAGAGCAAGTCAATGACTGTTTAACCTATGAGGAACTTACCCAAATGAAACAGAACAAAGAAAGACCCTCTTTCTTTAAAAAGGCTGAGGGAAATAAAAGGCCAACAGAGGAACACTGGAGTGAGTACAGAAACATTTCTCTGCTGTGCTTGATGTTGGTAGCTGCCTCAAAAACTTTTGGAATTGGCCTTCTGTAGTTTTGGGCAATAAAATTTTGGCCTGATTGTAACACCACTGTTCCAGTCTTGACAAGCAATATAAACAAGAATTTATCTGTAACTGCTGACTTTCTATGGGCAGTGTAGTGCTCTCCAATTATCTGTGTTTTGGGAAATTATGGATATGGCTTAGGTCAAGCCAAAATTATGCTGACAGAAGTAACGCAAGGGTGTATGTACATTAGCACATACTGTAGAGCAAAAGAAGCAGATCTGCAGAACAAAACATTCAGGCTGGCATTCATATCACACAGACTCAGTGTGTTCTATTTAGATTAACCCCAGGCTGGTGCTGTGGACCGAAAGGTTGCAGGAGGTGAAGCATTTTAGGAGACCCTCTGGATGTCAGCGTTTGGTTAAGCCTTTTCCAGAAAAAAAGCCCATCATCATGATCTGAAAGGGCGCCATGAAATGAAGGAGTGTGTCATACAAGCACTGGGAAATTGCCTCTTGAGCCCAGCTGAAGTGATAATACACCTGTGTTATCCACAAGGAGATATGCAGTTACAGAAATTATGTTTCTTTCTTCTGAAACCACAAGTAATACTGGTTCCTTTAAGTAAAATTTTAATTAGGGCTCACACAATATAAGCTGTAATGTATTGCAATTGATTTTAAGTATTCATGAGGATCTACAGTAATGGGTAGCAGCTTTTTTGTCTGGTGAGATCTGTGGTCTCTGCACAGGTCCTGTCTTCCTGCCACCTGACATTTGTAAGACATTGCTTTCAAGAGGTCTAAAAAGATGAGCAGGCTTGCCAAACTAATTTGTGTTTCTCTGCTGCTATGTTTTTGCTGTGCTCCTGCTGAGGGGAAGGGCTGTTGGAAAGCAATGAGCTGATCCTGCGTCCAGGCGAGGGTGCTGCAGGGCAGAGCATGGCCTGACCACGGCTGCCAGGGTCACTGCTGGGAGCGATCTCCTGGTGATCCAGCTGGACAGTGCCCTCCTAAGCAAACAGTAGGATTCAGCTGGGAACGTCCAGCCCAAAGTCTCTGAGCCACACTTCAGCCAGATGAGATGTGTGTGGTCACTGGGAACTGTTGGCAGAACGCGTAGTGTACTGAGATTAGTATCCTGAAAAATCAGGAAGTGCACAGGAATTTTTTTATTTGCCTCTTATTTTTTTTTTTTTCATTTACTTGTGTAGAATGTGTGAGAGAGAATTTAAATTAAGAACTTGTGCTTATGTCTCCTTGGCTTTTTCTCTAAAAAAGCCTATCCATTTCCAGCTGTTGGGGAATCTATCTATAAATCTATCTATTAAATCTATCAATTTCCAGCTGCTGGAGAATGTGAGGCAGTTCCAGAAAGCAGGGCCTTGTCCCAGAGCTCTCTGGTTGTCACAGGCAAGGGGATTCAGTCATCAAGTTCCTCTTACAGTGCCATCAATACAATGATGAAAACAGAACTTTTGGTCAGTAAATTAACATTTTGGATAGAGTTTGGGCCAGCAAAATGATTTTTTTTTTTCACATCTCTGTAAGAAAAGGCAGGTTTTGACTATCAGTTTGCAACATGACAAAGCAACCAGAAGGAGAGAAACCTCAGAGTCTCTGAAGTGACACCAGACTAAATGCAGGTCTGGCAGATACCCTACAGACGGTAGGGGATCCTACAGAGATCCCAGTCCTAAAACATGCAGTCTCTGCAGGGTGGGATATCCCACACTCCTGTGAAGGCAGCAGGGTCTTGCAAAGTCAGAGCCAGCCTCAGCACCTGCTGATGTCTGCTTATTTTCAGTGTGACTCCTCTAATAAGTATTAATTATTTCTGTGTATAGTTCTTTCAGTAGTTACCACAGAGTTATTCCATTTTACACGTGGCAGAGGAGGTTAATGACCTGGAATCTCACAAGCACTGTATCATAATTATGTCAGCCATTAAAGCTCTAATGGTATGTTTGAAATATGGGAGAGGCAAAATCTCGTCTTGCTGTTCCCTCATGCTCCAAGCTGCCTGGTATATTTTCATATTCGCTGAACTCAGGAGAGGCCAAGGATGTTAACTCCATGTAGAAATGAGGCTGGCAGATCAGTGGTGTGTTTCATCTAATCTCTTGCCTCTGAAATTAGCTGCATTTGTAGGGAGAATTATTGTGATGTCTAAAGAGTGGCCTGGCTAGCGAGCGAGATTGTGCTGGCTCCATTCTCCCTGGTCAGGGGTTGGTTTTACACCTGTGGATGTGCCGCTTCAGCCTTTTGTGTCTTTGTTTCTCCTGCCATGTTCCTTCTCAATGACTGCAATTGAATGAATTTCAGCACAGAGCTGTAGGATCAGGACAATAAGCCCCTGGTTTGCTGCTTTTGCACCAAAAATCCTTGCGCAGCCAGAGAGGCCACAGTTAGTGACCACTTAGAGTGTTTCTGGTAGTGCAAAACGTTGTGGTATGGGCACCTGGATAAATCCTTAATTTCAGCTTCATTTTCACTCTGCTAAATACATAGGTAAGTTTTCCCGGAGTTTTATGTCCAGTGGCAGTTCAGATTACTTCCTCAGCTGCAGAAATGGGAAGCTGCTGAGGAATCAGCAGGGTGGGTTCCACACTTCTGTCAGCCTGATAAAGGTTTCAGGCTTATCACGATTTTTAGTTTTGAAATATTGATTTTAAAGAACCAAAGCATAAATAACATAAATCTAAATTGAAACATTTCCTTTCAGTTTTTAAATTTCAGATGCCTAAAGAGAAAAGTCTTGAAAATACGTCTTGTTTGCCACCTTGTGTGAGGACATTTAATTGGAAAATAATTGGGATTGATATTTAAAGAAACCAGACTTGTTAATTTATTTTTAACATTTTGTGGTTTATTTCTTTTAATTAAGCTTTTAGTAAAAATTCTGTTTCCTCAGTAGCTTTTAGTTTCTGTGATTAACATAGACCACATTGTTGTAGATTATAAATTGAAATTTTTTAGCAATAGTAAATAAATTTACTATTCTATATTAACAGATTATACTAAATAAAGTGCCTTATTTACTATAGCTATGGTTTGTGCAATTATTTAAATAAATATTCAATTATTAATTTTAAGCACATATTTTGATCAGTGGGCTTGCTTGACATATTCACTCAATTCAAAAATAATTTTTATAACTACACAAAATTGGTCAGAATTTTCAGAAAATTTTGGGATAAAACCTCAAAGTTCACTTATGTGAAGGAGAACAAAAAAAAAAAGGGTTTCCTGAAGAGAGAAGTTATGAAAGAAAAGCTAAAGAACAGAATGCATTTATAAGCAGCAGGGATGAAACACTGACAATGATACTACTGAAAGGTTCCTGCTAACAAGACCACTCCCAATACACAAATATATTTTAAATGGCCTTTTGGTATTCTTATTAGTTGTAGATATTATTAAGGAAAATAAAAAAGCCACAAATAAAGAAAATTATTTTGAAGTTTTTTTTTTTAACAAATATTACTGATGTTATGTTTCATGTAAAAAATTTCATATCTTGACTTTTTTAATGCTGTATCACAGGTTAGCTGCTGGTTTTCTTAGGAAAACATTAATTTTAAGACAAAAGCTCAAAATTGTCAGAAAAACTTGGTAATTTACCTGCTTATTTCATTGTGATTCCTTTCCCAAACAATTACACACTTTGTGGTTTTATGCTGATTTGGAAAAAAAAAAAAAAAAAAAAAAAGAAGAAGCTTGGAGATAATTCCCATAACAGTCTTTATCTTCATCACCTTTATCCATTAGTTTTTGCAAAGAGTTCCGTGACCGAATTTCTGTGCACTCAAATGTTTGGTTACAAATCTCTGCTGGTATGAACAAAAACCAAAACCAAAACTAAAATTAAAACCAAAACCAAAACCAAACCAAACCAAAATAACAAACAAAAAGAGATGTTTCCATTGTGGGGTTTATTTTTAGGTATTGTTAATGTTTAATTTTAACTATATTAATCTAGAAGTTATGTGGCAGGGGAAAATGGTGGCACAATGAGACCAGATAAATACACTGAGTAATACCACAATAATCCTCTGATACATTTGATGATGGTTGGGGTTGGTTAAGTTTTGGGTGCTTTTTCTGTTTTTACATAAGCTGTTTAGGAAATCCCATTAAGGAGAAAAATAGAATTATCTGTTCTGAAATGTCAACTTTTTCTTTGGTGAAAAGCCTATCTTGGGGGTCAGAAAAGTACTCCAGCTCCTATTTCACATGCTTTAGGACTCCTGTAGAATTATGAAATATTCTTTTCCATTTTCCCTTAGTAATCAATCATAGCAAACGTGTGCCACTGCATTGGTATTGGTTTTTATGCTGCATCTAAATCTGCAAAAACACAGTGGTAAATCACATCTTCTTTATGTACATTACAGTGATGTAATCTTGCTACTTAAATTTCACTTCACTGAAACATCCCTGCCTTAGGCTGTTCCCTGAGCAGTGTAATAGGCAAAAGTGGGGCCTTCTATAAAGAAATTTATTAATTGACGCGGTCAGAAATCTGCACCTCTCACAAAGAACTGATAATTCCTTGAATGAGATGAGCTCTGTGCACGTGAAATTTTACACTTCAAGCAGTTAGCCAATACTGTGAGAATGAGCATTGTGGTGTGTTGCTACTCCTCCTAATTCTTATATTTTTATTATCTACATTTTTCAGCTGCATCTGATGGTGCAGGAATGAGGCCAAAAGCCGGGGGTTTTGTCAGCTTTTATTCTCCTTTCTTTCCACAGCTTCTCTATTTCTAGCTAGTCCTCTAAGGTAGTTTCATCTGTGTTTTTCTTCTCTTCTGCTTTTGTAGGCATAATGCTGAATCAATCTTATAATGGAATGAAAACCCCCAGCATATGTTTTTTCCACAAATTAACAGAGTGCTCAGGGTTTTCAAGTACTTTCCTGATGAACAATGTAGCTGATTTGACAGCAAAACTCGGCATGCCTTGATCAGAAAGCAAAAAACCTAAGCTCTTCTAGAAATATTTACAGTGGTGCTTCTTCCCCAGAATTTTTTAATTTTTTTCAGAAGTATGAGGAGGATTTATTTTGCAAAAGGGAAGTAACCCTGGAATTTCCGACAAAAATTTCTTACAACTCCATTTTTTTAAATGAAGAGCTGAGTGTTTCAGACCCATTAGAGGAAAATCTGCTGCTTCTCTCTAAAGCAGGAGTTCTTCTCTTGGGCATTGAAATTAGGAATTCAGCTACTTGAGGACATGGGTCTGCAATTTGCAATTAATAACATTTTGGTGAGTCATGATTGGTTTCATTTTATGCTTATAAAAAATATGTGAGCTTTCAAAGATATTTTAACCTTCATTTTTCTTCTGGTGTATAGCTGTGTCTGAAGTTTATTGGTAAAGCTGTAACTGTAAATATTTGGCAACTGGCAATTTGCATTGCTTAAGTTAATTACTTTCACTGTGTTATTTACACTCAGTAATGAGATACTTTTGAAAACTAATTAGATGTCCTTGCTTAGTTGCAAAAAATCTTTTGAAGGCATTTATAATTCAATGTTCACTGCTTTTTCTGTGTCATCCAGTATCAAAGAGGAGCCAAATCACCTATTTTTGTCCTTTTTAGTTGAAACAGGACTATTTCCACTTTCTGCTCAGGGAGTAGTTGTGTTACCCAGCTTCAGGCACATTGTTTATCTTCACTTTATTTGGTGACAATAAAGAGGTTTCTGCTAAAGGAAATTGTAGAAGAAAAGGCATATTCAATTATTTTTCTTTCTTGATCAGGACAAGGGAAGACACAACTCCTGTACACAGGGGCCAGTTTGCAAAGGCAGCTTAGTCTGGTTTCAGAGGGCCGAAGGAATGACCTCACGTGCACTGTGTAATTACCCTAATTTACTTCCATTCCTTAATTAAAACTGTGTCATTTCTTATAGCTTTTGCCTTGTGAAAAGATATTTTTCTGCTCAGTCTCATCAGAGGATGAGTAATTTACTTTCTGTACATATTTTGATGACAGGCACACCATAAATATTGGGATTTCTTAGTCTTGATAACTTCACATGCTTTTGATGCCAAAGTCATTCTGCTGGATGTTTAATTAGAGGACATCAAAGAGGGTTATTTACATTTAATTCTGTAGTTAGTGTTTGGCCTTCTCAGTTTTATGCCAGACTTACAATACAACATCCATGCTGTCTGGTATTAATTTAACTTGTAAATAATTTGTGTAATTAATTTACTTGGTAAATCTCCCCATTTCATTTTATGACTTTATTCTCAACCAAGCTGGTCAAATCTAGCTGCACTGGCAAAAGGCTCAGCAAAAACAAATACTTTGGAATTTGTATCAGTGCCCCAAGATGGGTGTGACAGGTGACACATCTTGTCTGATGCTTCATAAAGCTTAACTGCTTGCAAAGAAAGTGTTAACCATCGGTACAAAAATGACTTCTAGGCTTGAATAATTATTATTCCATTAAAAGCCTTACTGGTTATGTTCCTAGACTTACTGACCCTGGGACGGGAGCTGGAATGGTCAGTCTTACGTTGCCACATTCCCTGGGCCTCCCGAAGTCTCACAGCTCTAGCCGAAAGATAAATTGCATCAGGGCCATCATGGGCTGCCCCAGGAGGGAACAGAAAGGCAGATAGAGTCAAGAGTAAGTTCAGGGAAATAACTCGTCCAATACGATGGTAAACAAAAATTGCCAACTCAGTAATTTTTTGTTTTTTCTCATTATTTAAATAGTGACATCCATGAGAGCTTGTTGGTCTGTCTGTCTTTTCTTTCATACAAAGGCTGGTGGGTTTTTTGTTTATCAGGCACAGCTATTTTAAATCACTTTTGTGACAAAGTCTTTTTTCCCTTTGCTCATTGAGTGCACAGCAGCATCCAGACTTTGAAAGGACAGCAGAAGAGAATTTTTGGATAAAATTCTGAGGGCAAGTTCAGCCCTTTTATTACAAACCTTCCTGTTTCACTCTTGCTTCCAGCTCCCTGCTGGCTTGTCCTGTTGAAAATGTATTTTGGCCTTCATTGTCCAGTGGAAAGGGCAGTTTATGTACAGAAGGGATGCACAGGATGATGGAGATGGTAACAGCACTTGTTTCAAAGGGATTTCCAAGTATGTTCTGATTGTGTGGAGATACCTATGAGCTCAGAGTATTTATTCTGCTGGAAGAACTCGAAACTGGTAAATCCTGGGTCTCCGCTCTAGCTGCCTCCCCGGCCTGTCCCAGCATTGGCTTCCATGGTGGATAAGTCCAGCTGCAGACCATCAGTCCTTTAGGGAAAAGGCTCAGTGGAAACAAACACCTCAACCCCCCTTGTTTGATGTGCAGCCCTCCTCTTGAAGTCCTCTGCAGGTTTTGTCTGTGAATGTCAGGAGGAGACCAGGGGAGGGAGGAAACCTGGACATGAGGCTCCAGCAATCAGCAATGTTTTCACATTGCTGCAAAGGGAACTCTCACCACAATATCCACAGTAAATAACTGCAATATCTCTAAATAGCTGCCTCATTTTATGGCCATGGCTCAAACAGCATGGCACATGGAACTCTGAGCAACAGAGGGAAATAGTAAAAATAATAATCATTTACCCAGTCAGAAAACAGCAAGTTGGTTGAGTTGCCAAGAGATTGAAGTGTTTTTATTATTGGGAGGAAATAGTGAGTTTTAAGTTTCTCAGCTGATTTAGAATACAGTTGTAGAATATGTCTGAAAAGGCAAACAAAAGATTGAGGAAACTTTCCCTGTGGCTGGGCATTTTTTTTCCGATATGGCAGAACTAGGTCAGAAGCTGTGGGATGGATGGAGTTATAACTGCTGCCTTTCATAACCTTACTGAGAATATTCTCTAAAGCCTTGGTTCCACAGGATTCAAATGCTGAGCCAGTAAAATTAATTTAATATATTGCATAAATATTATGCACTGATTTAGACAGGGAAAGAGGAAATTGACTGACCTCATATTCTAAATATTAAACCACTGGAGTTGGGTAGAAAAGAACGTGCTCCTTCTCCTCAATTCGCAGGTTTATTTATTTCTTCATCATTTGAGTGAAGCACTGACTTGTGGTGTAAAACACCCATTTTGCAGAATCCAGTGACGAGAGAATAGAGCAGGGTGGTGAACACCCATCAGGACTGGTGACACAAGGGGCCCCACACAATCCAAGCAGCAGCACTGCCCTGGATGGGCAAACCCCTGGAAATGATTTTGGGTGGGGATTAGAGAAAGCCTCTCCGCCCAGCTGCCGTTGGTCCTCATGAACAAATAGCCAACGTGAGCCAGTGACTTTGAATATCTGATTCTTGCAGCAGGCTTCCACAGCACTGACCTCAGATATTCCATAGCAGAGGCTTGGATAACTGGCTGCCTGGAAAATCAGCAGGCCAGGAAAGCTGAGAAGCAGGAAGGATGACACAAACTGAATTTCCTGAGGGGTCCAGGTGCCCTTCAGTGAAGAGCAACATGGTCCTCAGTAAGAGAGACTGAACAGCAAAGGGAGTAAGGAGCTGTGGTTGGGAGATCTTTTTGTGACGAAGGAAATTCTGCCTCCTGCAAATGAGAAGTGTATGTTCTGATGATAAAAAGGTGAGTCCAAAGTGGAAAGTCACCAAGTGAATTAAAGGTTTTTTTGACAAAGCAGAAGTGGAGTATTTCAACTCAAGTAATGATCAAGTGTTGCAAGTGTTTCCTGAGTTGTATTTTCACAAGTATTACTGAGTTTAGATTCAGAACATGTCACTGTATCAGGCAAGAGTTTTTACTCTCCCAGCATGTTGCTGCAAGGACTCTCTTTCAAACAGTCAACATCTTTTGAGTAAAGCTAATAGACAGGAATTCAGTAATATTTCTGACAAACTCTTGCTGCACAATCAAAGAATTTGAAAAGACTGGTTTTTCAATTGAAAAATGTGATGGTATTGTAGGTATTTTCTAAGCAAAATATAGATCTAAAGTAAATATATAGTTTTGAATCTCATTGCAAAATATCTCTCTTCTTGTTCCTGCTCTGCAGTGTTAAATATTGGTGGAAAATTTTACAAAATCAGCACTTAGCTGTTTCTGTGAAGAAATTTTTCCTAAGGGATGCAGAAGGAAATACTTTCTGCTCAGCTTAATATGTGAAGTTTGAACATGTACAAAGAAAAGACCAAATTATTACTGAGAGGTACTTATGTGTTTTATGGAGGGAATCAATTTCTGTAATGTGTTGACAGCGGCTTATTGCTTGTTAATATATTTAAAAGGCACTTGAAAGACAATTGGCTGCATTGACTGCAGAGGAAAAATTTATTACCTGTACCACAAGATGGGGAGGGTTGCAGGTTGTCCAAGTATTGGTTACTTTGAATGGACTCGAACTCAGTCTTTTTAAACTGTTACTAATGGAAATTTAGATTGCAGCTGTGTGGAATGAATCTCTTCTTTTTAAATTAATCTATTGGCCTTCTTTCTGCAATGTACAAGCTCTGCGCTAATTGGGTAATGGTTTCTTGTTACAACTCAATCTGCACCAGGGATATTCAGGAAATAGACAAAATGGGCTGTCAGAAAGGAAGATCTGGGGGTATTGTAACTATAACATTAAAAACAAAAACAAAAACCAACAACAAAGTTTCTGCATGCCCAAGCACCCAGCATTTACTGGGATGCAGGGGCTGCAGCCAAACTGGGGCCCACAGACTGGCAACCCCCAAAACATCCCTGTCCTGCAGAAAATGTCCCCACAGAGCCCTGCCCTGCCATGGTTCTCAGCTTTTCCAGCTTTAAGCCAAGATGTGCCCAGGGATGGCCCCGCAGCAGGTGAAGCTGCAGCCAGCTGAGGGGCGTCTGTCCATCCCCAGTGTCCCTCCCTTTCCAGAGCCACGCCTGGCACTGGCTCTGACACTGCTCATCTCCAGCTGGGGGGCACCAGTGAAAGAGGACACAAAGTGCCTGAGCTCCTCCGTGCTGCAGCTCCAGGCACTGAGAAGCCCACGGCCCCCTTTGATGCAAAGCCACTCCACCAGGTCACACTAGCCAGCAGCACAAATCCTCATGTATATGCATTTTCAGTCTGTCTTCCTTGAGGAATTCTTAATTTTATAAATCTCCCTCTTTGGACTCTTATGAACATAATTTTTTCTTGAGTCTTCAAAATCCTGCCAAGCAGACATAGCTTTTTTCACCCTGACTTGTTTCTTCTGCCTACCCCCATCCCCACCTGCTTTTCTTCATTATTCTTTTGTCATTTAAGACAAGATTAATGATACTGGTGGGCCTGGAGTATTCTTGAAATAAATGGCTTCTTTTATTGTTCCATGCTAAGCATTATTTTGGATTTCAATCACTTGGATTTTGCCTCTCAGCCCCCTCTGACAAAAGCATCCCTCCTGGATATATACAGTCTGTGAGATTTGTGTGAAGATGCAAGTCAGTTCAGTGCTGCTTACCACTACTCATCAGTAAAATAAAAAAGAAACTTAAAAATCACCCAAGAAATATTTTTCTGTTGCTGTGATGAATACTCAGTGGCTTCTTTGTACAAAATCAGACTCACTGTGAATGCCAAGAATTTTCTTTTTAAAGGGGGCAAAGATTCTGCTTGTGCAGGGAGGTTGGATTAGATGACCTCCAATGGCCTCTATCAACCATGCCCATTTTGTGTGATTTCATTAAAAGGAAAGTTGGGGCACCTTTTGGGGGAAGAACCTGAGCAAAATTTTTCAGAAAAGTTAACAGAGAAAGAGGCAGGGTCATTCCATTTGAAATTGGGTTTTGGTGGTTTTTTTTTTCTTTTTTCTCTACTTTTCCTTTCCAAACAGGAATAAAAACAAGGCCCATAAAATTCTTTTTAGACAAGCTAAAATAAATTAAATAAATTAAGGACGTTGAATTGAAATACAAAGGGACACGCACCACTTTAATACATAAAAAGGGTTCAAAAGACTACCTGAGTGAAATCTGATGAAGTGTAAGGTTAGGAAATTACAGGTTCATGGGTTTGCTTTTATCTATTCTGAGTTCACCACTGAGTAACAAAAATTAGAATCCAGTTTCCTCTCACAGAGGCCAGGCTTTTCCAGAGAGCAGACAAGGAGTATCTTCTTTCTTTCATTTCCAGCATGACAGAAGTCTTTAGTTAAGTTCTATGTTGCCCCAGATCATCCTATCATCTCCAATTAGGGTTTATTCTTCATCAGCACTTTACTTGGCTGGAGGCCAGCATTGCAGGAAGAGATGAATGTTTCAGTACCTTCCATGCCCCAGATCACCTTGCTCCCTGCCACTCTGCCTTTTGAATAGAAAACATCCTAATTGATGACATTTTAGCCACAAAGTCTGGTGATCAGATGTTCCTGCTGATACCAACCTTTTTATCTGCTTTGGATGTGGCAAGACACGGAGACACAGCCAAAGGATCAGGGTCTAATTTTAAAAATGGGCTTTGTGCCAGGAGTGCAGTAACAGGAGAATGTTGTCACTGTTGAGAAAAGGAGAATTAATGGTTGTTTTTCTTAATAATTTTGATGACACAGCCAAAATTTGTTGAAGAAGAGTAGGAAGAAGAGGAAGGGGAAGAGGAGGGGAAGGGGAAGGGGAAGAGGAGGAAGAGGAGGAAGAGGAGGAAGAGGAGGAAGAGGAAGGGGAAGATGAAGATGGAAAAGGAAGAGGAAGACTAGGAAGAAGAGGAGGGAGGGGAAGAGGAAGAGAAAAATAGGAGGAGGAACAGGAACAAGGAGGAAGATGAGGATGAGGAAGAAGAAGAGAAAAGGAAAAAGCAGCAGTTGAAGAGGGAGAGATGGAAGAAGAGGGAGAGGAGGAAGAAGAGGGAGAGGGAGAGGGGATTTCATCGGTAACAGGAGCTCTGCAAGCTCTGTGGGTACCAGCAAGAAGGAAACACATCTCCCTCCGAAGGTGCTGTGAGTGAATGCCCTGAGCAGGGGCACAGCTTGCTCTGAGATGCAATTTCCCTTCCCTGCTGGTAGATGTACAAGTGGCAGTGTCAGGGGAGCCCCACGAAGGCAGAACTCGCTGCTAGGAGCATCATCTGAGATGAGACGTGTCTGTGTGTGTTTCTCCCTGACAGCTGCCACCTTGGCTGATGCTTGCGGCTCAACCGAGACCCCCCCTGCCACTCAGGCCAAGGAAAGACAGAAACACAGAGCTCCCGAGGCCTCAGCTGGGATATCAGAGTCCTGCTGGGAGCCCAGCAGTCACTTGTCATCTGTGGAGTGGCTTTGTCATACGCACTGCTGGGAAAGAAATCTGTCAGAGACTTGTATATCAACACCACTTCAGCCAGCTTCTCCTGCTGCCATTCTCTTTGGGATTTACTGGTGCAGCAAGACCTTGTATCACAGTGGTGCATTTTACAGCCCTTTTGGAAGTCCTCCATATATCAAGGGAAAATCTGGATTTAGGGATATACCTGTATTAGTTTTGAACACCACTATGAAGTAAGGAGGAGGGAAAAATTAAGCCAACAGAAAAAATAAGGATTAGGGAAGACCTCAAATATGAATATTGATCAAGATAAACACTTGCACAGGTGAAGTCTGCTGTAGGTGAAGTATTTGCCCAGGTGTAGAAACTATTTCCAATTCATGTTTTTTACTGCCTGTTGGTTGCTTTGACTGGAGTATGAGTTTCACATGCCTGACAGACATACTGAAACCAATTGCCTGATTTTGCCTGATACACCTGTGTACTTGTCTGCAGCTGAGACTGAAGACTGACAGGTGACATCCTCACGGTGTGACCTGTTTCAACGTCCCACCACAGAAATAAATCCCGTTTGTACCCCATAACCCACAGAGCTGATTCTGTCTGAGGCTGACCACCATCCAAGGAAGATGTCCCATCCTGTGTTCTTTGCTCTGCTGCCCTGTTGTGCAGGTGCACAGTCCAGCTCCTTCTGGGCTTTGTTTTCAAGGAAATCCCTTCCATGGTGGGCATGGCAGGATGGGCTGGGGATCACATTTCTTCTGGTTTTCCTGTTATCCATGCCAGTTCAGCCTGGCTGAAATGCAGCAGTAGCACTTCCATTCCTTCTAGGGCTACTTCATAGACCCTCAGGAAGAAAATTATTTGTGCGTCACATGGTCCATAATAATCACTGCCAAGTACCTCTTGGGGGACAGTTCCACCCAAGAATCTCCTCTTGCTGGTGTCTCTTTGTCAGAATGTGCAGAACGGGTGCAGCAATTCAGATTCACAACCTGCCTGAATGTTTAAGTAAAGACAACTCATTCCATATGTTTTCTCATATGCTTCCTGTGTAAAATGTTAGTTGCAATGTGGTTTAGACTTCCTGAACAGACCAGCTAACACAAAATTGTCTCTGTCATAATACCGCTGGAAAAAATATTCCAAATTTATTGCTTCTTTTGATTTTAGTTCACGTTCAGGGAAGTTAAGTCAGAAACCTAGCTGGTCTGCATCTCTAGGGCATTGTAAACAACAAATTCACTTTTAATAAATACTAATGCAGTCAGGCTGAGAAAATATAAGACTGGGCTCTGAGCTAATATAAATCATAGCAGATATATGGAAATTGAACTCTGTGGATTTACATCAGCTAATGAGTCTCACCTAGGATTTATGTAATACAGTTATATAAATCTCTTAGCTGAGGACCCATACTCATTTTGTAAAAATTCACCAATTCACCAACAAGTGTATCAACTCAGAGAGCAATTAAGTGCCTGACAGCCTCACAGAGACTTTCTTAGATGTTCCTTGACTGCAAAACCATGCCACCTTTTTTGCAAAATACACCCATAAATCCCCATTTAACCTGTAATTGAGCCTGCTGTGCACAGGAGAGAACAAGCACCAGACAGCTCCATGCTGCAGACAAAAATAAGACAAATGGTCAGTCTCATAACATCAGACTTGTCTAGACTGAGCAAAATTACATGGACCAAAAACCAGCAAAAAATGTCAAGGTTATCAAACTCCCTTCATGTCCTGTTGCTTAATGCCACTGTGCAAGCACACTCACAAAAGAATTTGTGCTCATCTCAGCAGCCTGATTTACTCGTCAGTGTGGCTTAGCAGTAATACATAGATAGCATCAACGAGACAAAAATAGAGACAAACATAACTCCCATGCCAACCAAAGCAACCCCCCTTTTGTAACTTAGAGAATTGCTGACACAAACTCAGGCCTTTCAGAGGAGGTGGTAGGTTCATCATGGTTAAACCCAGGCTGCTCTCTGAGCATGTGGCAGATAGAAACAAGTTTTTATGAGTTACTGGTCCTTACTTCTGCAATTTTTATATACTTGCCCTAAGTAACTTATCTCTTGCCATTTTTTCCCCTCAAATTTGAAAAAACATCAATTGACCAAATGGTTTTTCACAGCACACCCCTTCCTCTGACACACAGTTTCAGTTCATTTCTGCAGTTGTGCTGTTTTCTATAATTTGACCTTGAAGCTTTATTCTCTGGCAGATTACATCCAGTATCTCCTGAATTGGTTGCATTTTGCTGCTCGTTCCTACACTCCTACCTGGAAGCAGGAACTCCCAAACACCCAGGAAGGATGAGGTGGAGAGGGAGCAGCACCCCCTGTGCCTGACAGCAGAGGCGCTGTCACCTCCATAGCCTCTGGTGACTGGACAAAGGTTGAGGGAGCAGCAACAAGAAAAAACATTTCCCCACAATGTGCGCTGACTCTCCAGACCCTGAAGTGGATTTGCAGAGTACTTGGCTCTGAAGGGCTTTAAAATGCTTCTGGAAATGGAAAACTTTTTTACACCTCTTTTTTTTTTTTTCTTTTTTTTTTCTTTTCTTTTTTTTTTTTTTTAAAGCAGAACACTAGATTTTTTTCTTTCCTGCTTAATGTAGATCTCATGAACAAGGAAAAAAATCCTTCAGGAAAAAGACTTACTGAAAATCCCAGTGAGTGGTCAGAACTATTATGATCAGTTTTATTTTGAGGATTTTTCTCATTCCTCTTCAATAGTGGTACTGAAATAGGCCCAAGCATGTGACAAAGTCTCACTGATGCTGCTCTTACCAGCTGTGACTGGATATTAGGATAATCTATTGTTAAAATATTTGTAAATATAAAAAACCATAAAGGTCAGAATTAAGGAACAGATCCTTGGGCGCTTGGCCCAGTTGAATCCACTGCTATGGAAAGGCTCAAATGCAGAAATATCACAGGATTCAGTCACACCCCCTCCTCCGGGGAAGTTTCCTTGCCTCTGGTGTACCAGACCCTGTCTGTGGCTGATCTTCCGTTAGTGCCACAAAGTTCCCATTACACCTCTGTCCTTTCACACGTGATGGACCACGAGGTTTCCTCAGCAAGTCACTCTGTGCTGAGATGCCAGTCACTGCCTGGTTTAACAAAAAGTTTGAGTGAGCCCTGATCCATTTGTAATTCAGCTTCCAAAGAAAAACAGCTTCTCAAAAAACAAAACCAAAAACCCCTCTGTTTGGCAGGCTGTTATTTTCAGACTAAACAGCAACAGAGCAGATTCTTCTTGGCTCTTGCTCCACATATGATATAGATGCTGGCTGTTCTTCAAACACATTTAATGATCCCATGCTACGTATGAAGAAACACAAATAGTAAGTAAAGGCAGGTGCGTTTTATTTGGCAGTTAAAAGATGCTCACCATTTAAAAGTGAATATAGTACAAATTATCTGTGCAATAAAGTGAATTTATTGAGCAGAAAATAGTTTGCTTTATACAGTAAATCATTTTATGTATTGTAACATTTTTTTCTTTTCGGCATCGAGTTGAGCTATTCCACACTGAATACAATTAAATATCAATTGTGCCTGGAATGACACCAGTTCTATCTACTTTTTCAAATATACAGGAGGCAAATATTCAAGTCTCTGTTCTCATCTACATGTGGTGTATAATACATATACTTGTGCATCATTCCCATGAGAAATGCATCCACTTAACCAATGCTCCTCCTACAGTTTTAACTGCACAATTCTTGTTTCAGTTTCCAAAATTCAGATTATCTCCCCACTACATATGGTGACTGTGCTTTTATAAAGCTTTCCCAGGGAACATTGAGAACCAACATTTTTGCACTTATTTGAAGACCCTCATGCTGCTAACATTCACCTGGATTAAGTGATATACCAGTTTTTACTGTTATTGAATCTGAGCACCCTCTCTTCATGTATTAAATGTTCTGTGGCTGTCTCTGGTATTCACCAGAAATCTAACATTGTGAATAAAATATTTGGCCAGACAGTTCTTGACAGTGTAAGCTTTTAGAATAAAACCGAAACATAAATAAACAGACAAAAAACTACCCCAAAACCTACAGCACAACTTTGTTTAAGCCACATATGCAGTCTTTTTAAAAGAAAAATGCATAAAGGTACCTCTTACATTTGTTGAAGTAAGCTTCATTCCTTGCATACAGATATTAATTCCAATAAATTTTCAGCTCCTGTTTTATTTCCTGGATGTGCAGAGATGGAATAAAAACAAACAAAACAGGACAAAACAAAGCACATCTCAAAACCCCAAAAAACCCTGCAGGATTTTGATTTTAATTTTAATGTTAAAAAAAACCCACTGAACACGTCGGATCAATTTGAAATATTTGAAATATTTAGCTTCAAAAGCCAAGTGAAGGCTTTTGAAGCTAAATTCCATTAGTCATCACCAAGCTGAATTTGAGAAATTAAAAATTGTTTGAATAAGAAAAAAATTAACACTCACAAATAATTTATAATTTGCAATATCATTTTCTAGGCTACTGAGAGGAAAAACCTGCAAATAGAAAAACTTCTTTAAGAAAAAAAGAAAAAGAGATCACTTAGATAGCAGATTTTTTCACTGTGAGTTATTTAAGAATGAGGGAAGGCACTCTGACATTTGTTTAAAATTGGACTTTTCCATTGCCATGAAATTTCAAGGTCAGTACATTTTTTTTTTAATCGTCATTTCTTAAATCCATGTTTTATTGTTGGAACATCTGATAGCTAATGAAATTTCAGGCTTTTAATCCTCCTGGACATTTTAACTTTTAGTTACTCTCGTCTTTTTATCTATGCTTTGGAATCCTCATATCTGTGTTTTTCTAAGCAAGATGCAGATAAAGAAAAAAAAAATAAAAGCAAATGGAGATATGGGTACTTTGAAATGTGTTTTGTTATAAGTTTATCTTGCCTGTTTACTTTAAAGGCAAAGTTTAAATGAATCATTCAAGCACTATCTTTATCCAGTATTTTCCAAGATTTCAACTTCAACAGTAAAGATTTCTCAGGATTTTTTCTCAGGATTTTCTTCAGGATGGAGATTTCTCAGCTAGGCTGCAATGGTTAGTTTAATTAAATTCTTCATTCTGTTTTGCCACATATGATTTCTTTTATTTTTAATCTGTAGTCACCTCCACAAATAATCCAATTACAATTTGAGGGATTCTTTCTTTTTACAGAAGAAGACAGAAAAAAGGACATGGCCAGAACAACCATAAAAATTGCTTAGACAGGTATTACACTAAAATTTAGGGTGGTACAGTTTCACTAATAACTTTTCTTTGATATCTTTTAAAGGAGGTGTCTAAATGCCCCCAAGAGGAATTCTCTGTCTGCCAGAAGAAATGAATCCTTTTGTGATGCTTGGAGCAAGTTGTATTGACACAGGAGCCTTTGAAAAGTTTCCTTCTTCATTCCCTTCTCCTAGGGAAAATTTCCTTGATGAAAAAATTACCCGACTGCAATGCCTGACTAAAAATATTTTTCAATAGGCATATTTCAAAATAAATATTTCAGCCCCTTTCTTCCCAAGATAAAGAAATATATTTTTTTTTCACAAGGACTGGACATTATAATAATTTATTTTATTCAATATTTTCTCCTCTGACTTACCAGAGTTCTGGATATTTAAACAGGAGAGTTTCTACCAGGAGCTGTATTTTCCTCTCATTAAGGCAGGCAGTACTTCTGAGAAATAAGGTCACTTCCACACCCGGAGAGGCAGATTTTCAGAGGAGAATACTCTGATGGCCTCTTGCTGACCTCTAGTTGGAAACCTGTCTGCAAACTGGGAAGCTCAGTGGTCAAAATCCCCAAAACTACCTATGGGCTCCTGTGTTTCTGTGCCAAATTCCGGCCAACAAAACCCTAAAATAAAAAAATCTTGTGACATGGAAATTATTTTTGGCAATTTCTAAAATCTCAGTTAATATTCTCATTTCTCCAACGCTATTATTAATGTCTCTGCTGGAAATGAGACTGGGTTGCACAATTTTGGGTCCAAAGATGCTGGAAAATCAGTTGTTCTCTCATAGTCACAGACCACATCTTGAAGATTGACACATGAGATGAGCAGCAAAATCCACACAGGGCCTCTATGAATGAATGGGAATGGACTCTGTGGAAATGTGGGCACTTCCTAGAATAGTCCCAGAAATAGTGAAATCATATTTTTCAAGCATGGCATGGTGGGCAAGCACATATAGTACACTCAATTTTTAATCTTTTTTTTTTTCCTTGTACATCTGAGTCAGACTGCTAGTTTAAGCTGAAAAGCGTTTTCCTAAAATTTTAAATCCTCTGAGGAACAATGGGTAGAGGGACATGATGTTTTTCTAGGATTTGTTTGAGTATCTCTAAAGGAAATGTGAGCTTGGAAGAAATCAGGGCTAAGATTTTTCCAGGAAATGCTGTTAAACTGACACAACAAACTCATCAATGAAACTCACAAATTACTTTGCACATGAGAATGGAGATCAGCAGACGCAGAACAAAATGTGCATTTTTAACATTACAAATATATACTCAAGCCAAGAGTTATGAAGCTGGAAATGTCCAGCCAAATGTGTTGTTTTCTGAAAGTGCTCTTCTGACCTGGAGGGACTCTGGGACAGCAGCTGACACAGCTATGGAATCTGAAATTGCCAGATTTAGGAACTGCAGAAATTGAGCTAGGAAGGCTTACACACAACCTCTCATGGGTATTACCCTCCCAGTTGTTCAGGATTGGAATTTAAAAAGATCCAGCTAGCTGTAATTAGCTTGGAGTTTGTCCCTCCTGCCATTTGGAAGGGCCTCTCTCAAGCCTTTCAGAAGAGTATTTTGCTAAATAATGGATCAGGTGAGCCAGATAAAGTTTGCGATTTTAAATCTCGTACATACTGAATCCAAACAGACTCAAATTCATTAAAAATTTAAAAGACAAAAGGAAAGAAAAAGGTTGTGCATGAACACATGCATGAAGTTTGAGGATGGAGTGCTTTCTGTGACTGGGCTGCTCTTTCACTCTGGTTTTGGTGTTTTATTCCATTATGTGCCTTCAGTATGGACTTAAGACTGAAACATAGCACAGATTTGCATTTTTTCTGGGGTTGCATATGCCTAACCTAACAACAAATTCAGATACATGGTTAAGAACAAAAAGAAAATGGTTTTTAGTAAGACTTTTATTCTGGACAGTTCTCAGTTCTAGGTCAAAATTGATTTAAATCTTATTTGAGCTAAAAATGCAGACCACATAAATTTATAGTGTTTTTTGCCCTGACACACAAAACTGGACAACAAAAAAGTACATTTCAACAAGAAGTTCATGAATTCTGGTGGAATTAGTGGCAGAGGGCTCCAAAAAGTGTTTTGTGTGATGTAACATGTTCAGCCATATGACATTTGAAAATACTTCCCTCAGCACAGATAAAGGGAAAGCCCAAACTATCTTCACATTTATGGAGCACAATCAACATTGTAAGCGTTTGAAGGAGGGATGATGAACCCTAATTTCTACTGAAATCTGTCATATTGCTCAGAAGTTTTTTCTCATGTGAATCCAGATGAATCTAAACGTGAACTTCTGATTCCCTGCAGAGTTGACTCACAGTAAAATGGAAATCAGGACTGTCTGTAAAAATGCATCCCATGAAAAAACTGATTGAGTTGCAATCCTGTCATCACCCCATTGCAGGCGTTCCATACTGTTGTCTCCTTATCACAAAAGTTTCATACCTGCTTGGTGTTTTCTCATGGGCTCTTCCTCAGAGCACTGTCTCCTTCCTCTTCACAAAGCAGCCACTGACTCCAGTTCCCTTCTCAACCAGCAACCCCACTCTTTTGTAGCACTCTTCTTCGCATTGGTCACAGCTGTGGCCTGTTAAAGTCAGGCCTGGTCCTAATCTTTGATAATTGGCCCAGCTGCAACTCCTTAGGGGTAAGATTACTTTCTACATTATCTTTATTTTCTTACATTCTATCCTCCTACAGGATCTGATATGCCTATGGATCCTCCACATGCCTATGGATCACAGAATTTTGAAGAGCAGTCTTCTACCATTTCTCTTCAAATACAAAACCATGGATTTTTGTAGCCTCCTATTATTTGCAACAACTTGTGTGAAAAAAACCCATCAAATTGCCTGTTATTTTGGGATTTTTGAAAGTACATGCCTTTCTCATTGAATGTATGAAAATTTTTATCAATGTCTAATAATTTAACAATTTTTCTTCTACCAGGAGCAAGACATTTTGCTGTCTTTTTTTGATGAATGTATATGGTTGTCCCAGGGCCTCTCGCTGGTCAGAGTGACCCCAAGAAAATGTTAGAAAGTCTCTTTTTCCAGCCCGGTGCTCGAAGAAGGAGTAAGAGCTCTTCAGTTCTCCGTCTCAAGGCTGTGTATTGTTCCTTATCTATAAAATTTTTTCTCCTGTCCAGCTGAGGTTCATTCAGCAAGACAGCTCCAGGCACTCTGCCTGCCCCCGGGGTGGTATTACGTCTTTATACTAAAAACTACGTGTACAATGTTTACAATCACTTTCCAATACCTGTCACCTGTGTTAGACAGCGAGCTTCTAATCTAAACTAATCTGTAAGTGCCAACATCACAGCAGAAGATGGAGGCCAAGAAGAAGAAAGAGAAAGAAAGAGAAGGGCTGGACATGCCCAGATCCCTCCATCTTGCCCCCTGAACCCCCATTCTAGAAACCCCAAAATCTACTTTTTCACCCCATGATAAATTTACCATTATTCTACTTAACTGTCGTGGCCTGCAGATCTTCATCTAAGGATGGTAATTTGCTCCATGGGTCATAATCAAACCCACCAGCATCCTGGGCTCTGTGCCAGGGTCTCTGAGCCCCCTGGCAGGTGTCCTGGCTGCTCTGAACAGCCAGAGGTATGTCCTGGGTTCTGACATATGGTGTTCTGTAAATTCAGAACTCAAAAGGGCTTGGCAATAGGGATTTCTCAAATATGGGATTAAATATATCTCCCCTTTTTTTTTGTCTACAATTATCTGTCAAATCCACTATCAAGCTCTTTATTGCTTGAAAAACTCCAAAAATAAACCAAACAATACATCTATGAATCTTTTGAAATGTAGAAATGGTATTTATTTTCAGATTTTTGTGATGGAACCAGGTGGCTGCCCCTCAAAAATTATCTGGGCATTTTTTTAAAAAAAGTTTTTCAAGCAAACAGTTAACACATAAAACCACCCAATAATCTAGGGTAAAGTTTCAAGTGAATTAGTTTTACAGATATTTTTTAATATTTGATGGTATATTTTTATTGATTTAGTATTAATGTTTGTGCTCAAAAATGGCAAGACTAACATAAATGCTTAAGCTCTAAAGCAACAAATTTGAAAGCTCTGAGTGTCACAAAATTCGTATTTTTCCAGACTTCTGGCCCATTAGCAGAAGATAAATATTAGCCTTTAGTGAGTATGTGATATCACTCTAGAAACAAGCACCTAACCAGTGAGTGTGCTTTTCCTCAAGAGAATAAAAGAATTTTACATTGTAAATGGTATCATGAGAAGATGTAACAAAATATTACCAAAATTATAGTTTAAGTCATAGGTGGTCTGAAAAAAGAGTTTTCTCAAACGCATTGTTTTCCCCTCCCCATACTAACCTCCAGACAACTTGAAGGGAAAATAACAAAATAACTGACAATAACTGAAGAAATTCATGCCACACCTGAGATTTTGGGGTTTGGTATTGCTAACTCTGTTTGGAATGATTCAATGCATTCTAAATGAAACTCTATTGTGACATAAATATTGGTTGAATGACAAATTATTTGGTTTATTGTTTTGGCTTTTTGCATTTTCAGTTGAAACACCAGAAGTTTAAATTGGTGAAAGACTTTATGTTCTCCTTGCACTGAACCCTATAAAAACCCATTAAGTTCCCCTCAATCCTTTCTACCACTTTCAGAAATAAAAGAGTTCTTCACAGGTTAACTTCCAGATTACTCTGTGTAGTCAAAGTGACCATGAAGCCACATCCACATGCTAAAAACACCTTCACAGCTGTCTTTAGACAGCAAGTCTTCTCCACATGGTTTTTAAGTATATTACTAAGATCCATAATTACCTCAATTTAAATGTTCAAAAATGTCCAGGTTCTTTATTCCTTGTCTTTCAACAATACCTGAGGAAAATGTTGAAAGGATTTCATGTGGGCAACAAGGATTTCTCTGAGCACTCACTGTAGGCTGCTGTTGCAAACAGCAAGTTTTGCTGGGTGAAGCCCAATGCAGTCTTCAGCTCTCCAATATCTCCTTTATTATAGAAGATGCTGCAGAAAAATGTAAAATTGCCACCTTTCAAGATACCATGTTTGTCTCTTACACCCACCAGTGAAATACTTTAAATTGATGTTGCTTTTAAAATAAATGTTAGGCACAAAGGCCGAAAGAATTATTGTTTCATTAGTGAGAACTACATCTGGAATACCCAACACTAGAACTCGTTCCCCTGCTTTCCAACAGCTAAAAACAGAAATGGTCTAATTATGCACAGCCTCCTGCACATTTTACTGTAAATTCAGGTGAATCACACATGGAAATCTGGCCTATGCTCATCAGGTGAAAAGCTCATGTGAACTCCTCCTGCATCTCTCCCTGCTCAGAGCAAATCCCTTCCACACACTCAGGACTCTTCCTTCTTCATGATTTCTCTTTTCTCTTTCTTGAGCATTTGTCTACAAAAGGGACTAAACCTTATACAGGGTAGAGCTGAACAGTCTCGTTTATCATTTAAAGCTAGTAGAATTAAAGGAATTGGAAAATGAAAAGACAACACTGACATGAGAAGTCAGACTGCTCACCTCTTATTAAAGGTGGGACCTTGCAGCAGGTGTAAAGAATACAAATAAAAAGAACAAATGTTCTCATTACATGGTGATGTGCAAATTTTCAGGCACTTTGAAGGCAAAGAATAATGCAATGACACTGGTGTGAATCTCTCTAAATATTTAGCAATGGTCATTTAAAATTCCAGTGATGTGCAGTAACTTTTCTTTTTTTTCTGACAAAAAGGAAAAGGCGATTTTTGGAGCAATTTTTTCCAATTTTCAAATTGGAAAAAGCATCAGGTCAAAATCATCCATAAAGAAAGTTACTTAAAATCCTGATATCTTGATCCTAGTGGAAGCATTTACAAAACTGCAGCAGTTTTTGGATTAGAGGTTTTGGATGGAAATGAAGCTGCTTTAACTTAACTGTAGAAAAAACCCCACAGATATGAAAATTTTACATTTGAAGGATTATCCTGTGTCACCAACAGGATTCTTTATGAGGAATAAATCAGATATAAAGCTGTTTAAATGATTTCCAGAACAGTGATGAAAATTTCAGAATAACATACTTCCTTAGATTTCAGTCTCTCTGCTGAAGACTTATCCCAAAATCTGCTGGAGCCTTTGAAGAAATTGTGGGGTTCAATGCATATTGTGAGCTTGTGAGCACTGGCAGTGATGTGTGTATTCCAGTGGGATGCTGGGGAACACTTCAGGAGTTTTTTGTATTTTCTTTCTTTGAGTAATACCTGTATTGAGTTAGCATGACCTGGTTTTGGTAGCAGGGAGGCTATGGGGGTGGCATCTGTGAAAAGGTGCTAGAAGCTGCAGGAAAAGCTCCCTCAGCCATAAGTGTGGAAGAGTTTCTGGAAAAGTTAATAGTCTGTTAGTTAGAATTGTTATGGATCAACTTGGAGCTGAAGAGGAACAGATTTTCAGAGATTATTTCTCCTCAATTTTTTTTTTTTTTTGTTCTAATTCAGAAGGAAAACAAATAGGAGGTTCTCTGCTTGTGCTAAGTTATGCTTGCATGTAGCGTCATAGTAGTTAAGTTGGGAGAAGCAACAAGAGCAGTGCAGCGAGCACTTAATGCAACGCAAGTTACAGCACTGTTATAAATGATCAATCGAAAGCCAAATTATCAAAAATGCGAAAAGATTTATCTTTTTCTACAACCAAAATACGGTCCTCAAAACCACCACAGCCAAGGAGACAGCGTCGAGCCCAGGGTCGGCGCTGGGTGAACCTGAATCCGACCTCCGCATCGGACCCTCCTCCGTTCACGCAAGCCGCTTCTTGCAGGGATATTTTATACAGTTTATTATGCCTGCGGCAAAGGAGTCCCAGTTTCTTTTGTAACTCTTCATAGTTGGTTCTTTCACTGTGCAGAGCCGGACAATTGCCGTTTCCTGGTTGAGAGCCAGTGTTGATGGAATCCGAGAAGTCGCATATTCACATGTATCTTTCTGGAGACTTTGGCCATCTTGATCGATGTTATCAACAGGGCGGTGATCACTCTTAGGCGTCTTCTGATGACTCGGCATAATGGTGATCATTGTGCTGGGTGCGTTTATTCTTGGGCTAAAGTGCCGATTGTTATCTGGCCGACTCCAGGAATTTTGGAGTTTGAACAGACATCCACCTCTCGGGCTGCTTGTGGTCAGAGACTCGTTTAGATTTCACAATCATTATAAAATACATTCCTTGATAGCATGAATTATTTCTAACGTATATTACAAGCCCCACCCAAAAGATCCCAAGTTGATGCAGTTACACAGCTTGTTTTGCCCAGGAAGTTTGTGTTGTTTTCTTTTCCTAGGAATGCTCCCAGCTCCCTGCTGAAGATCAGAAGAACCAGTCTGGGTGTGGGGCAGCTGCCAGCAGTTTTAAATCAAGATGTGATGATCATTTTTCACTTAGGCTCTGTCACCTTTGGCACAGATACAAGAGGCTTTTCCTTCCTTTTGATAATGGGTGTCTAGAGGGCCAAATGTTCTCTTTTCTTTTAATACAAACCTTCCTAGAGTTGAGATGGAGCTGTGGAGAGCCAATGAAATTTTTAATTGCCACTGTAATTGCTTGTATTGACAATTCACTAATGTTTGTGACTTGTCTGTATTCTCATCACAAGTGACTTGTGGGGAGACCAAGTATTAGTCAAAGGACTTTATTTTATTTTTAACAATAAAAAAATGGCGTAGGAATACTCCTATGGATGTGTAATTTTTCTCAAAAAAACTTAGACATATTTGAAATAATGTTAACCTCCTCAGCTCCGCCTTGGGAGGTTTTAGAAGTATTATTATCTGGCTAAATTTTTCAGAGTTGATAATAAAGCAACTAAAGAATCCTAACAGAACACAAAAACCAGTCCCACGAGGAATGGTTGACTTCACCTTCCTCAACTCATTTTGGGCTGCAATGCTGTCACCTCAGCAGCAGTGGCTTCGTGGCAGTGAGTCTGAGAGGCGGCAGCTCTCTGGCAGAGCCGCTGCTGCCTACTCCAGGCTCAGGCAGGCCCCTGAGCAGCCTTGCTGCACGGCCAGAGCCATCTCGATGCTGCAGTGCAGGCCAGAGGCGCCGCTCAGCCGGAAGCTGCAGGACTTGCCGCAGGGCAGCGCCGTGAGCTGGCAGTGGCGCGACTGCGGCAGGAGCAGCCAGGCCGACAGCACCAACGTTTGCACCCAGCGGGTCACTTTCTTGGCATCCAAGTAGGAGCCTGTGCAGAGGGTGTCCATCAGGTACCAGTCCTGATCCGTGGGCAGCTGGCCACCGGAGGCGTGCAGAAAGCACGTGTGCCCCAGCAGCTGCTCCCCGGAGCACAGGCACTCCAGCGCCACACGGATGCGCCTGGCTGGCGGCCACTTGGTGCTCTCCAGGATGAAGGAGTGGCCGGGGGGTGGCCGCAGGATGACCAACGGGCGGTAGGTGCTGCTGTGCTCCTGGACACCGCGGGCTGCAGGGCTGGTGTCCACCTCAACAGCTGGGTGCAGCTCCGGCATGAAGCTCCTCCTGGAGAGCACTCGGCAGACACCGAGGAGCTCGTCCACCAACTCCTGCAGCACCTTCGTGCTGGGCAGGCCCTGCTGCAGAATCACAGAACAGCTGGGCTTGGGAGTGACCTTTATGGACCATCCAATGTAACCCCACAGCAATGAGCAGGGACATTCCCAATGAGATCAGGTTGCTGACAGCCCACTCCAGCCTTATCCTGGATGTGCCCATTGGTGATGGGCTGCCAACGTGCAGCCAACATGCTGCACCTGCACCCTTGTCCTTCTCATGCTCACTGACCTTCTCCTTGCTGCTGAACTTCTCCCTGACAACGTTCCACTTGCTGCTGGATCCCTCCTGCATCCTGCAGCTGGCAGAGCCAGTCTTCCATCTCCTGACCAGCCAGAAGGCCAGAGAGAGCAGAAGAGCCTCGGTGACCAAAGGCAGCCAGGGCAGCTGCCATAGAGAAAGGAACAGCCTTTCCATGATGGACTTGTCCTCATCAGTCTCCTGAAGGAGCCGAGTCATTTCCTGGTGCAGATATTCCTCGCGCTCCAGCATCCGTTTAACATCATCCTTTTCAATTTTTAGATTCAACTTCAGCCCACCGTGGGTGGCTAACAGGGCCAGGATGAAGGCCATTGTTGGAGACATGGCCTAGTGGGAGAAAGGGGGCTCAGCTCATTTGGCTGGGAGGGAGCAGGGGGCAGGTGGCACCTGGAATGTCCCCAGAGCTTCTCTGGGCACCAGCCATGCTGGCAGCCCCAAGCCCCTCTTCCCCCAGCCCAGGGGACAGTGCCCTGCCCTGAGGATCCCAGCTCTCCCTCTGGCTTTAAACCCCCAGGGCACCTTTCCCAGCCCCCAGCCAGCCCAGCTGTCTCCCTGTGTGTGCACTCACTGGCTGCCAGAATCCAGCTGCCCGGTGCTGCCCCTGGACACAGGTGCCAGCGTGACCTGTCCTCTGTGATGTCACAGCCAGCAGAACCATGTCACTCAGCTGCCAAGCTGGCCGTGCCCCTGCTCCCAGCTCCCACTGTGACCTGTGCCCTGGCATGTCACAGCCCCCAGAGCCCTGGTCCCCACTGCCAGCCTCAGCGGCTCCTGGGCATCCTCACCCTGAGTGCAAAGGCAGCCACAGGAGCCCCCCAGGGCGCTCTGGATCCAGGCTGCAGACACCCTAAAGCCAGCACTGAAAGGGACATGGATGGGGACTGCAGCTGGATCTTCAGTGCTCACCACCCCTGACTGCCCTCTGAGTGAACCCGAACCTCACTTGCTGCACTGTGAGCCCATTTACCTTTCTGACCCATCCTGGAACGTGGTGTTCCCACATCACACACCAGCCCTTTGCAGGGAGTGACCAGCTCCCAGCTGCTCTGCTACCCTGGCCTTACTTTCCGTTTCCCGGCAATGAATGTAACTGCTACACTGTTGCAGTTCAAATTTATTTTACTGACTTCTTGTTAAGTGGTTAGTTCTGTTGTACCTCTGTGTGTCACCGTGATATTTTTGAAAAATCCCTTCGCCAGGATTTCTTCTCCTGGCAAGACGAGAAGCCTCAGCTTCTCCATGTTTTGCTGCTTTGCAATAAGATTTGGAGAACTGTTTATCCAGCATGTGAATTGTTTTTAATTAATGACCAATCCCAGTCCAGCTGTGTTGGGACTCTGATATCAGTCACGGGTTTTTATTATCATTCTTGTCTAGCTTTCTGGCTGTATCCTCCTAGTTTAGTTTAGTTTAGTTTAGTTTAGTTTAGTTTAGTTTAGAATAGAATAGAATAGAATAGAATAGAATAGAATAGAATAGAATAGAATAGAATAGAATAGAATAGAATAGAATAGAATAGAATAGAATAATCAGCCTTCTGAGAACATGGAGTCAAATTCTCATCTCCCACCTTGTCCTGGGGACCTCACAACACCACACCTGTGTTGTCCCTGAATTGCTTTACCCCTGGGTTTTACCCTCAAAGCTGTCCCTCATGCCATTACCCAGTATCTTATACCTGACCTTCTCTGCCATTTAAACCTGGGGACAATCCCTGTCTGCAATATCCCCTTGGAATTCCTCTACTCCTCAAAGCCCCATAGGCCTATGTCACCCATCCTCTCCACCCTCCTACCCAAATTCGCCCCAGACACTTGACGTAATCCCCTCACTGCTCCCCTAAGGATTCCCTATTAGTTAGCTGTTTGTATCCACCCCGACTTGTATCTGCACAAAACCCCTTGAACAGAGCTAGGGGCTGGTTTTGTCCTGCTCCCTTCACCAGGAATAAACTGTTCCTTGTGGACCCTCAAGACTGAGAGCCTCCTCCTTTCTCCTCTGCCTGGTCCCTGTTGGGGCTTGTGTCTGGCACCTTAGAGCAAGTGACTCTAAAGGTTCTGCCTCTGGTAAATCCCCACACCAAGGCAGTTCCCCATTCCTGGCATGGTGCTGGAGTTCTAAGTGCTAGCCCAGGTTCTGGCAGTCACTTCACACACTCATGAGAATCCCAGCACAACATTCACTTCTCAGGAGCTCTTAGGCAAAAAAACTCCATCAGTCACTATTCTGTGCACAGAGAAGGAGGTGCTGACAAGTATAAGGCACAGGCAAGACTCTGACATAAGAGCTCCTGAGCCATAGGATTCCACACATCACTGTTCCCAGCTGCTTTCCTCGTATTTTATAGCCAGTTCTGCACAGGGGCTGCTGCTGACAAGGTAGGAAAAATACAGAACACAACAGAAGACCTTGCAGATGGTTCAATAGAAAATGCCACCAGCAGTGACCAGAGCCCGAAGCTGCTCGCTGCCACCACAGGGGCTCCTCAGTCCCCTGCTGGTTTGTGTCTGATCCCTGCTGGGCTCCCTCTGCCCCTTCAGCAGATGCAGCCCTGCCTGGAAAGGGCTCCTGGTGTTCCCAGCTTGCTCCAGGCTACATTCTTAGCAGCACTGAAAGAAGAAGTGAAACAAAGAGCCATTTTCTGTCCTGCCTGCAAACTCTTCTCCTTCAGTGCCACTGCCAGAGATCATCCCTCTGTCAGCTTGGCACTGTGCCTGCTGCATCCTCATCCCTGGCCCTTCCATCAGCTGGAACTCTCCTGCACATCAGCACTCACTGTCCCACATCATGAACAGAGAACTGTGTCAGAAGAGCAAGGATTGCATTTCTTGGCATTCATAACAGACTCAAGAAACAGGAGTCACAACAACTGCTTCTTGAACAAGGTAGAATATATTAGATTCATACAAAACTCAAGGGAAAAGACACTGCTGAGATCTAAATTTCTAATCAATGCATTGACAAACATGAGTTTGAACTGGAGCATAATTTGAGGTCTAGAAATTTCTTTAGTTAAATGAAGGAAAACAAAGACGGTTCATTGCTGTTGCTAGGTTATGTTTGCAATTAGTCTAATATTAGTCATTAAGTTAATACTAATTATCAGTCTCAAGTGTTGCTAGAATTACGTCTTAGAGAGAGAGGATAAATTTTATTTTCAGAACATGAGAAGGAATGTATACATTGTAAAAACAATTCTATCTCAGCACACACAACTTCTCAGTGAAGTTTTCATAGCCAGCAGACGTGTCATTGGTCCATGCAACAGCTATGCCCAGCAGGAGTCAGAAATACTGCACTGGACTGTGGGGCAGTCTTAGAAATTGGACAGCTTAACATTATGGGAAAGTTACTGTAAAACTATAAAGGAAAACAATAGGTTTGCAAGAACTTGAGAGGGTTAAATAATCGTAGAAAAAAGTAAAAAAAAAAAATTCAGAACTTGTCAGAACTTGTTATAAAGTGGCTCCAAGTCAAAGAGAGAAATGATAGAAGTCTCTGGCATTTCCAAAACTCATAAAGGAACTGTTATAATCTTGAGTTTTGTGATAGTAACTCAATAGAAATTGAGTGATTGTAACTCACAGATTGTGAGATCAACATGGGGTCACAATGTTGGCACAATGGGATGACCTCACTGGATGACTCTGACGTCACCAGGGGATGCATTGCTTACTTCAAGACGCCCAATATTTATACTGGGGCAAGTGCGGGCTCAGAGTGGCTTTTTTTCTGGGCTCATGGAGAGCTGCTGTGCCAAGCAGCCGCGGCCATGGAGACCCCGGCCGGAGCTTCGCCTCAAGTCACCAACCACACAGAGACAGGCCGCAGCTCCGTGGTCTCCATAGTCTCCCCTCATCCTGTGCCCGGGGCGGGTTTGCTGTCCAGGGTGTGGACGGGACTTCTCGGTGGAGTGACGCCCGTGTGGGCCCGGCTGCGCCTGAGGCTGGCAGGAGCGTGGAGGGCCCGGCAGCGGCGGGCGGAGGCCGCAGACAGCAGCAGCCCGGCCGGGCCCGCTGCGGATGGGCGGGGAGCAGCCGGTCCCGCTGCGGCTCCCGGGCAGCTCTCAGCCGTGTCTCTGCGCATAGGGCAGGAGCAGAGCCCGGAGCAGAGGCAGGAGCGGACCCTGCAGCAGAGCCAGGAGAGGAGCCAGGAGCAGAGCCAGGAACCGGCAGCCCACTCTGCCCAGGGCCGCAGCCCCAGCCGCAGCCCCGGTCCCGGCCCCAGCCCCAGCCGCAGCCCCGGTCCCGGCCCCAGCCCCGGCCGCAGCCCCGGCCCCAGCCCCGGCCGCAGCCCCGGCCCCAGTCCCGGCCGCAGCCCCGGCCCCAGTCCCGGGCGCAGCCCAGGCCCCAGCCCCGGCCGCAGCCCCGGCCCCAGTCCCGGGCGCAGCCCAGGCCCCAGCCCCGGCCCCAGCCCCGGCCCCAGCCCCGGCCTCAGCCGTAGCCGCAGCCGCAGCCCCTCCCCGACCCTCCTCAGCGGCCGCCGCTCGCCCCCAAGTCGCTCCCACTTCCGAAAGAGGAGGGGCCCCACCCTCCAGGACGTCCTGGAGCTCCATAGGAAGAGGAACTCCAGACAGCGGCGCTCCAGACAGCGGCGCTCCCGAGGGCGGGGGTCCTGGAGACGGAAATAAACTTCTCTTTCTCTGCCAGAGGAACTCTGGACTCTGCTTTCTCTCCTGTCTCAGACCGGTGCTTCTCCCTGACCCTCATCTTCTGCCAAGGGCTCCGGAGCCCTTTCGAGGGCTGCAGGAAAAGCTCCCTCAGTCATGACCATCGAACAGCTTCTAGAAGAGCTCTGGAGTGATGCTTCCAGAAGAGTCAGGAGTGAAAAACTGGTCAGACGTGTGCAAGTATGAGAGACAGGAAGGACTGTTAGCTTGGGACGTTCTGGGTGCATATGTGTGAGGAAAAGGGGCAGCTTGGGCCTCACCTTTATTTGCACCTGTGAGAAACGATCCTCACTTCTTAAAATTAAAAATAATTTATTAACCTACAACGCGGGACAAAAATAAGATAAAAGAGTGCTTAGCCACATCCAGAGGCACACTGCACACACCTGCAACAATCCTTAATATATAAGGCTATTGCCACACCAATCCCCTGGTAAGCCGACTCTCCTCACACTCCTGCACGTGGCTCTCTTCCGACCCAGCTCCTCCTTTGTCCCCTCTCGCTTTGGCTTTCCCAATGGTCGGAAATCAACTTTCAACATTACAAAACTCATATATAAAAATACCAGACCTCAACAACTTACTTTAACCTTACAACATACATTTAACGTCCACAAGAGCCAACACTGCACTATCTGTTTATTACGGCACCGGTTCCACATGATATGGAGTTTGGTTCCACTCAGCAGTTAACTCACTGAGTGCTGAGTGGACCACTGTGCTAAGAAAAGGCTTCAGGAAAGAGCACCCTGAGCCTGAAGAGCCTGTTGCCAGGTAGAGGTCATCTCATACTGCTGGAAAGTGTCAGGGGTGTGCCTGGGTTGTGCTAAGGGCTATACTTCTGAAATGCATGTGTGACTTTACTGCTGCCTCTATACAAGTTTCCTTTGCCAATCTCTGCAAGATTCAGTGGTGGATAAAAGTATTCAGTGTAATAAATTCACATGATAAAGGACAGGCAGGTGAAAGAACCCAGGCACAGTTAACACAAGTGTGTCATTTACTGTGTATTTACAAAATTATCTACCAAAAGTTATCTAAAAATAAGTTAAAAAATTTAAATTGGTTGGTTGGTTGGTTGGTTGGTTGGTTGGTTGGTTGGTTGGTTGGGTTTTTCTTCTTGTTACGCTCCTTTTCATTACCCTTCATGGCAATCCTGGAACATGGTGTTTCTACATCACACACCAGCCCTTTGCAGGGAGTGACCAGCTCCTGGCTGCTCTGCTACCCTGGCCTTACTTTCTGTTTCCCAATAATGAACTTAACAGTTTCACTCATGGGAGTCTCAGGAGAATGTTTGCTTCTCAAGAGCTCTTAGGCAAAAAAAAAGAAAAACAAAATCACTTTTTTTGTGCACAGAGAAGGACGTGCTGACAAGCATAAGGCACAGGCAATATAGGGCTCTGACATAAGAGCTCCTGAGCCATAGGATTCCACACATTGCTGTTCCCAGGTGCTTTGCTCATATTTATAGCCAGTTCTGGATGAGGGCTGCTGCTGACAGGGTAGGATGTCTGTGATGTCTCAGGGTCAGCCACAGCAGCTCAGTGTCAGCAGTGGGAGCAAAAAGCAAACAAAACAAAATCAGACAAGGGGGTGTCTCCTGCACGGTACCAAGTCAAGGCTCTGCTGCCAAAGCACCCATGAGCACATTGCACTGACTCAGCATCAGCTACAGGTGTTCTCCTGTTCCAAGGGAGATGGTGCTGGTGCTGTTCACAGCCTTTTTCACCAGCTCTGGGTAGTTTGTTCAGCTGTCCAGCAGAGCTGGACACATGATGGACCTCAGGCACTCCTCAAGAGAGCAAAGATCATGAGGGAGTTCATGAGGGATGTGTTGGACGTGCCATTGCCCTGAGGGTGCTCATGCTGCGTGTGCCATTGCTACCATCTCTCCTAAAGCAAGACACCCCTAAATAAACAAGTGCCCAGCATGGTACAGTGTCTGCAAAGTGTCAGGAGTCTTTGCTGTCATTGCTGTCCCTTGCTGTCCCAGCTGCTCCTACGAGGCTTGTCCTGCCCCACCTTGCTGCTCTGGCTGCCTGGGGTCACACCTGACTGAGAAACCAGGGCTGGACCCATGGTGGTAGTAACCCTTTTAGTGTGCTTCTCATATTTTTCTTGGCATTTACGCAGTTTTCTTTTTCTTTCATCTTTCATGAAATAAAAGTTGTATTATCACTTTGGATTCCCAATATGTAACCTCGTTTGTGTTTTAATCTCACTTTCAGGTATATTTAGAACTAAATTTCTTTGCAATTGTGGATCAAGGCTCCTTACCTTAAGCCTGTCAGAAAGTCCTGCTTAGCTACTTCCCATGTTAAAGTCATTGCTCCATAAATTCTAGAAAATTCAATATAAAGATCATTCTTGCCTAAGAGTCACATGTCTGTGGATATAGAGTTTACAACACACCTTCATGTTTATGTCTACAAGGTTATGTTGTAGTGCTTCCACATCCTGCCACAAAATCTGTAATTCCTTAACTGAAGTTTGAATTTTGGACTGCCTTACATCTGTGTGTGTGCATCTGCAGGAGGGGACATGGTAGAAGTGTCAGAGTAACAGCAAGATGCTGCAAGGAAAAGAGGCTTTATTAGAAATGTGTTCAACAAAAACCCAAACCAATAAACTGTAATAGCTAATGGTTACAGTCTCAATCAAACTTACTTTTATTACAGTAAAATACTGTGACCTAAGAGCTGTGCAATAGCAATATCTCAGAGTTGCAGTACTTGTTTAAAAACCAAAGAAATAGCACTGACATGTTTCGCTTCAAAAGTACACTTTACCTAAATTGGAAACATGACAATTTTTATTTTACCCTGAAGCATGATGCTAAATGTAATGTTAAAAAAAAAAAAGTTGGAAACCCAGGACTTAAACATCTTTTGATCATATGGTGATGATTAATAAAGAAATTCTTCTTTTGATCTTCTTTTGATTTATCTATAATGCTTAATCATGAACTTAAGGAATTTGCCAGTTCATTTTAGGGCAATTTCACACCTTTATTCACATTCCCAACTTTGTGGTTCAGTTCTGAAAATTAACTTATTTTAACTGAACCATGCAGCAACTTGCTTTGACTCTGATGGAACTTTTTTTGTATACAATTTTGTTTGAAGAAATGAAACACTGGGGCAGTTGTTGAGCTCTTCTTATGTCCCACAGCAAATAAATAAAAATCCATCTGTTTTATGAGAGCAGGTTGTATAAAAAGGCAGATGAGGTGAATTGCGAAGTGGTTAAAACTCAAATATTCTTGAAGCCATAAGCCTGAAGTCTGTCTCCTCTTGCATGGGAAGAAATTAAAGAGAAAGCAAAGCAACTACTGCTGAGAAAGTTTGCCTTACTTTTGGCTGCACAAACCAGCTCAGCTGCCTGGTGCACCCAACCCATGCACCAGCTGCTGAAGCATGAATTTGTTTCACCCCTCAAATGAAGCTGAAATCACTTTTGGAAAGCGGTGAACCCACACACATTTATGGTGTCAAACATGTTTTATATTCATGTCTGTTGGTGGAATTTGCAGCACATCCTTGAGTAAGGTTGATTCTGGTTTTGGTTTGACAAAGTTATTTCTAGGGGAAATGTTTTTTTCCTCCTTAAATTATTTTCAGCTGCCATTTTTACTTTACTTTTGTTGTTGTTTGGTGAATTATGAAAAGGAAAGGATAGCAATCAGCCTAGGCATAAACAGTGGCAAAGCATCATTCAGCTGCAATAATACCAAAATCTCAAGGGAGTCCACAGTACCACAGGGTGGATCAGCAGAAATGCCTCCTGGTGACTGATCAGGGCTCCAGCTGTGTAAACAGTGGCCCTGTGTGAAAGCACAAAAGGCAAAGATCCCAGGCTGGGATAAGAACAAGTTACTGGGAAGCACAACAATATTGAGAACAGAAGGAATAAGACAAAGAAATGATTTAAAGGGAAAACTGTGACAACATCGACCTGGCTCTTTCGGACCATGTATTTTCTCCCACCTGGAAAGGACACCCTTCTCCCTGGGAGAGAGAGAGAAATTTCCTTCCTTTCTCTGTCTTTGACAATGGCCTGAGGTGGGATCGAAGATACTGATGGGGACATGGCCAAACTCTCATGTTCTTTGGTCCCATCTCACATCATTGCCAGGTGCAAGCAAAGGGACAGGTGTCTTCCTAATGTGGATCTTGGGGAATGTGGATCACCAGGTCTCTGCCCAACATGGATCCTGTGATGGGGGATAAAGTTGGAGCAGAGGACAAAGCTCTTTGTGCAGTGGGGGCACTCACAGGGCTGCCCTTACTGGTGTGTTTGTTGCTGTTGGGTCAAGGATGACAGCCAGGAGAAGCTCTTCCCACACTCCAGACCTTTGTAGGGCCTCTCCTAGTGTGGATGTGCCAGCAAGGGATGAGGTTGGAGTTGAGGCAGAAACCCTTCCTGCAGTCAGGGCAGCAGAAGTGCTCTCCTCCATGTGAATCCATTGGTGCAGGAAGAGACTGGAGCTTGTCTGAAACCTCTTCCCACACTCAGGACACTCACAGGGCCCCTCCCCAGTGTGGATCTGACCCACTCTGGTGTCAGAGCAGGTCCAGGGTCTCCCCTGTTGGGGTCCCTGTTTCAGGGCTCTGGGGTACCCATGGGTCCCCCTTGTCCGTGCTCCCAGTATCTCCAGCCTGCCAGAGTTCCCCGCTCTCTGGGGCCACGTTTCAGGGTCGCTGGGGGCCCTCCTATCCGGACACCTCCCTGCAGGCTGCCCAGTGTCCCCCAGCTCGGGTACCGCCGCTCTCCGCTCTCCCAGGCCCAGCCCCGCCGGGACGGGCGATCCCCCCGTGGCTCCGGGCGGACCGTGCAGGGCCTGTCCCAGGCACTCCAGTCCCCTCCATGGGGGGACCCCGCATCCCGGCACCCCCTGCCGGGGCTCTGCCGGCAGCCAGCACGGGGACCCAGCCACAATTCAGCCGTCTCGGAGCCGCCGAGCGCTCCCCGGGCCGCCCTGAACTCGGCTCCGGCGGCTCCTGGGCGAAGGCGGCGGCTCCGGCCTCGGGCAGCCACAGCACGCCCAGGGACGCCTGTTTCACTTCTATCAGTATATTGGCTACCAAATTTGCCGTCTGGAAGAAAAGAGAATTAAAATAATACAATCAAACAGACATACCAAAGCTTGAACTTTTTTTATTTATAAGAAAATGAGGTAATGACATGAACTGGAAATAATAGTTCTGTTTTATTCCACACTTGATAGAATTCCCTGTTGCCAGAAACTGTTTATTGATTTGCATTAGGAAATTACATCAGAACCACAGTCCAGCAATGAGGGTGCTTTCCTGAAGCCATATGCCTGTCAGTCCTCATGGTGGGCATGCAGAATGGGGAGGAGGAGGAGAATGTAACTTGTGAGGAACTTTATGACAATGAACACCAGAATGACCTGCCCGGGGGTTGTGGTGGTGGTAGCAAATCGAGAACCACTTAACGAGGAAAGCCAAAGCTAGTCAAGGCATTTTGAGCTAAATGCAGGTTACACAAGAGGATGATAAATAAAAAACAAAGATCACAATCCTGCTTACTTTTTTTTCTCCCAACATTCCTTGGGGAATTTTGGGGAATATTTCAGAATAATGAATCCAGGCTAATTCAGGATAGTTCTTGTGACTGGGTGACTGTGATGTAATCTTTGGCAAGAAAAATGTATATGTCCTTCTGGTAGATGGAATAAAAAGAAATACTAAAACCCAGCTGGTAAGGCCAAGGTGTTCCTTTTGGCAGTCTCTGTGAAGCAGAGTCAAACTGCCTCATCCCAAGCAGGGTTTTCACTCAGTGGATCTCAGGTCCCTGCAGAGGTGTCCATGTGAGCAGCTCCTTGGAGTCCCATGTGCTTGGTGGGCATCCATCAAGTCAGTCAATGGAGAATGTGAGGTGACTCACAGGAGCAGATGAAGGTGCCCCTTTTGGGATGAAATTAAACATTCCTGCAGCTTCCTTGCCTGGTTGTGGCTGATTGGACAGGCAGATCTGCCAGTCTTTTTCTGTCCAGCGAGACTCCCAGGCTGCAAGGAGCTGCCCTAAATTCCTTTGTGGAGGGCGCAGTCAGAAGCTTTGCTGAGCAGAGGCTGCCCAGCAAGTGCAGTGTAACTGCAGGATCCAGCAGAAGCAAGGCAGAAGAAGAGGAGGCAACCAGGACACAAGCTGATTGAACAGCAGCACTTTTTAGCACTTACTGCCTCAATCCCTTAATTCAGGGATTCAGCCTATGCCAGAGAGAAGAAAGTCCCTAATCAGCCCTGTCTTGGTACTGGGAGGCTTCTCACAGCCCTTGTGGGACCTTGCCAGGAGTGGAGGCTGGACCTTCACAGACTAGGAAGAACCTTTACCCTGTGAAATTGAAAGCTGTGTTCAAATAAAGAAGGAAGCCTATAGGAATCACCTCTACCAAGCCCCCTGAGATTTTTGTCAAAGCTGAATTCATGTTTATGGCTAAATGGCATGGGGCTAATAGCTCCTCACACTTTACCATTCTGTTAGAGACTTCATGTTTATCTAAGTGCTTTTTATTGCCTGCACTGATACAGAAATAAAGCAATTCAAATGCATCCCAAAGACATAATTTCCTTCTTTTCCTCATGTGATAGTCAAGGATCTGAGACACAAAGGGTGACAAGACAGAAGAACTTTGATGGGAAAAAAAGATGTGAGAAGACTTCTCTCACTTCTCTTCTGTCCATTTGCACAAGGAAAACCTTGTAGTTTTTTTAGGTTTCCTGCAAATATTCTTCTATTTTTCTTAATTATAGAAGACTAAGCATATTTAAAGGTATTTTAGAAATGCAAAGATAATAGATTTTAAATTAATTAATGCAGTATACCATTAATCAAGTCTTCTTGAAAAGCTTTAATTTAACAAGAAAGGCCTGTTGGGTTTGTTGTAGTTTTTTAATTAAGCAATTTATTTCTAATGTCTTTAATAGATTAGAATATTGCCCACAAAAGAATTAGATCTTGAGCAATCTTTGACTCTGGAGGTTTGCCTCAACTCACAGGACATGAATATTAAATTACTTCACAGAGTATGCACGAGGTTGATGTTTCAAGTACAAGTCAGAGATATTTTAATGAGAACTTAAAAATACCTTGCACTAAATTATCTTAAATTCCTAAATCATTATTAAATGTTCATAAGCACAGTTCCTATGTTTTCACTGCATCTTATACCCTGAAAAAAAAAATGAGAAAAGCAGAGAAGCACAGGTCAGCCTGCAGCTCCTAAAAATCAAGTGTGTTCTACACATGCTGAATTCTGGGATGCTGCTAAAAATTAAAAAGAGCTGGGATACTGCTGAATTTTAAAAAGTTTAATCACAAAGAATATTTTTAATATCAGATGCCTGTTGTAAAAAAAAGAAAAAAAGGAGTCTCATAGTCTGATGAGTGTGTTATCATGGAGAACACAGAGTAAACAGGTTTCAGTGTGTGTGAGAGAGAGAGGGGTGTAAATTTTCATTTTGATTCCTACCTACGAATTCCTTTTTAATTTGCTTGTTTGTTAGAATTTTAATACTTCACTGGACAATGCCAAACCTGTTGTGTCTGCTTTGTCTGCAGGAAGAGGAAGGAGCAGATGGAGTGGTTTGTCTGTGATAAACCATCGCTGCAGAGCCTCTGATCTAACTCACCCTAACAGGCAAAGCACCAGACGTAAGAAAAGGCAGCCAGATACACAGACTCACAGAGATGTAAACCAGCCTCTTCCAAGACCTCAGCTGAAATATTAGGGAAATACCCCAGCTGAAGCCATGACTATAATAAATGTTGTGCAGCAGAGCACAGCAACAGGAGCAGCCTCCACAGCAGGGCTCACCACCTCTGCAGAGGGTGATTTGCTCTGTGCTTGACTCTCACCATCGGGGAGGGGCAGCACTTGGAGGCGCAGTTCTCCATCCCACATGTTAGAGAGACCTTTGGTTCAGGGGCTGCAGTTTGCAGGAGTCTTTGCTAAGTAACATTTAATGGAGAAAGATGATTAATTCTTCTGATGGAAACCACTAGTGATGGCCCACTGAGACTCAAGAAGAAAAAACCCAGAATTGCTGCTTTTGTGTCATTGAGGTCTGCTGTTTAATTTTAAATGCACTCCTCTGTTTGTAATAAACCTGACACTGATTTCCCCAGGTGAGCACTCAATGCTGCCTTCTCCCAGCCATCTCCCTCATTGATGAGTGAGTTTCTCTTACAAGGGCTGTCGTGTGCGTGCTGCTTACCCCTGCTACCCTGTCCCTGACAAACCAGGCTACAGCTCTTCTTCCATTAACTTCCAGGAAAAAATTACATACAGAAGGAGCAATTTTTGTTTAATTATAACTTTGGGAGTATTTTTTCACCATTTGTACCATGGTTTATTGCAGCCATTCTTCACTGTTACTGACAAATAGCAAAATTTCCAGGAAATTTGACATGCTGAAATTCTCTGTAATGGCTGGAAACTCATCCTCACCTCTTTTTCACATGTATTTCTGTAATATCTGATTTTTTTTAATTTGAAAAAAAGGGACCTTTTTTGCAATGTAAATACAGAGATGTCCAGCATCCTTGCAGCAAATTATCAGCAGCTACATTTCGTGGTTATGAATAATTCCAGCTTGCCCTTGCCCTGGTATTTCTCAGTTCTGGAACAAATTTGGAACAAATATGGAACAAATTTTCCCTTATAAATTCAGTCATATTTGTTGGTAAACCTCTGTCCCCTGTGAAAATGGCATCTTAAGCATTTCATTCTCTCAGGGAATGGCAAATAACCTTTTTTTTGTTTTAAAGCACAAGAACCCTGTTTCACTGAATCAATACACAGATAACAGCTGTTTCTGTTCCTGTGTTTGATGGAGATTTATGTCCCATATTTAATGACTGTCATTGTTGAGAACTGCAGACACAGCAAGAAAGTTGCTGTCCAGAAATGAAAGATAAAGGGGAAATATTTTTGTTAGACATGCTGTGCATCTTCAGCATTCAATACTGGACAGGGAAAAAGGAGAGAAGAAAAGAATAAGGATTATCACGTTGTTGCAGTGTGTTTTTATTTTGCAGGTTAATGTTTGATTTGCTGTTTGGTAGTTGTTTGGGCTTTTCTCCCCGTTTTTAGAGAGACACAGACTTATCTTTGTTATTCAGTTGAGCCAGGTGTCGGTTTATCTTTTTGCTACTTAGCTACTTTTCTGCCAAGTTTCAAACCTCTTCCTCCCACAGCCAGTTGTTAACCCCTCCTGTCCCAAGGAGGGTATTTTTTTTCTCCCTTGTATCCCTTGCCCTTGTGTTCCACCCTGAGTGCTTTTGGTTAGTTGAACATTGTGTCTTCCCTTGAGACCTGCCCCCCTTTACAAGCTGTTGGTTGCCCCCAGCTCATTGCCTGGGACACCGAGACTCGGGGAGTGTAACACCAAATAAAGTAACCCAGTGCCACCCCAGGCCCGTGCTGTGGCCTTTTTGTTCTGTTGCAGCTCCACTAAGCTGATTGAGCTAATTGAGCTAAATCTAAAAGCTCAATTAGCTGCACCTCTAGTGGTAGCTGGGATTCTGCAGAGCCCTGAAAGAGGGGGACTGTTGCTCCCCCACTGTCACCATCTGGCCCGCATGTGCGACAACATGTATTATATATTTTTACTACTTTATTTAGCTTATGGCTAAGCAGCAGAAAAACACAGACTAAAACACTGTTCATTTTCCCATCCTGGAAGAGTTTTTTCCCTTTCCTCTGGAAACAGAGGATATATTGGATAGCTGTGTTTCATTTCTTATAGGGTACTTTACTTTTATTTGTGAAAAGCACACGAGGCTGCTGCAGCAATCTTGTCAGGGATGCTGAGAGTAGGAACAGGGAAACCATACAGCTGACAACAGTGGAAATGCACAAGCTGTGACTGTGTGGGATTTGTGCACTTGTTTGCAGCATGGAAGTTACCCAATGAAAGCACTGAATCCTCCCCAAAACAGGGAAGATTTTGTTCCTCCTCTGTATTGTTCTTCTAGTAAACAGTATGGAGTATTGCAGTGGTATTGTCAGAGCTATTTAAATATAGCTTAAAGGCTTCCTATCTAGTCAGGGGGATAGCACTAGGATAAGATTATACTATAATTCTAATTGTCTTTTAAACAATTTTGCTCTGTTTATGGTTACTAGAGAGCATTAGCACACCAGGCATCTAAAATTTGTAAAGTCAAACAGCACGGACTGTGAACGTTCCATGTTCCATATCCTTGTGTCTCTGCATGTGCAAGTTTTCTGCCTGTGATAGTAGTGACATGAAAAAGATGATTTCTGTTTTATTTATATCAAATTGAGTTTGTGGGATACCAGTGCCTGAACAGGACTCATAAGTATTGCAATTTTATATGAAGTTAATAATTAAAAACAAAAAAAAAAATCACATGTAGCAGTGTCTCTGAACCCATGTTGTCAAAATAAAATAGGATGAGGTTTATCTTAAGCCATTTTCTTAACTCTCTGACAGCACCTGCTTGGAGATTTAAAACTGGAATTATGACTTAGGTAACAGATCAGCCTCTTAGTAGAATTATTGCTGAAGATTTGGCTCTGACAAATCATGTCAGTTCTTCATGGTGTGTGATGAAGCAGCAATGACCCAGCAGAAGGTCATCAAGCTTGAATTGATTGTGAGTCTAGATACTTCATGCCAGGGTTTTTGATGATCATTTTGTTCCCTGCTTTTCTGCTGTTATCGATGGCTATCAATTAATACCAGATGATATTTGGAATAGCACTTCATTATTTTTATTAATTACATAAATAGTGTGATTGAGTGCATATGGTGGAAGATGTCCCTACTGTGGAGGACCGTGCATAAGAACATTTTGTCTCAAACATTCTGATTATTATGACAGGAAAGATGTGATCAGAAAAGAGGGGCCTGGAGGTGGGGCAGCACTGTTGTGAGCCAATTTTCTACTCTGCCTGGAGACTAGAGCTCAGTCCTCCACCCTTAATTCACTCTCTGAAGAAGGGCTCAAAGGGCTGGCTGTGCATGTGTGGCAAAACTGCATGAAAAATCTCTTATATGTAAGAGGCTGCGCCAGGTTAGCTGTAAAAGGGAGCAGGTTGGGCCTCCTCATTCTGTTTTCCCTCTCTCTTTTGGTCTTGTTTTCCCCAGCTCTGGATTATCCACATGGCAGGACCAATATGAGATTTATATTCTGGTGAAACTCTCAGTTCCCTGTCTTCTCTAACTTAATTTCTCTCCTCCCTCACTCTGCCTGGGCGCAGCACAGCTCTCCTGTTCTCCTCCATGCTCAGTCCTGAAGTTTGCTGCGGGTGTGGGGAGCTTGTGGCCATATGCTGTGGCTTGTGAGGCAGTGTCACATGGGAAGGGGAGATGTCCTGACCCTTGGTGTCGGATTTGTCTGTCAGCACCCCAGGGGAGCCAAGACCCTTGTGCCCCACCAGTCTGTCAGTGTCCCATTACAGGGACCCTTCACTGGACAGCCCTGCTGGATTGGAGAGGCTTTGATTGACTTTCTCAGGGACACCCCCAACAGCTCTGAGGGGTCTCCCCACTTGGTTCCAGTCTGTTCCCCACGGCCGGCACTGCCAGGGCCCGAAGGATCCCACGGGCAGTTTATGGAATAAGAGTCTCTGTAACACAAAACTGTGACAGACCAAGGTTTGGGGAGCATCACTGACAGCATCTGACTGCAGAAACATGATCAAAGCACAGATGAGCTCTGATCCCCAATAAAGGTGTTCAGCACACACAGAGGTCTCATCCCACAGGTATCCCTGCATCAGAGAAGGCAGGTTCAACCTATTGACTGATCCTAGCAGTTACAATACAATCTTCCCTAACTTTTCCCCATTCTTGACTTATTTTTATACTATATTTTCATATTTATGTGGAGTTGGAGTGACTCAGGTCATACATGCCCTTGTTACTGATGGTGCAAATTTCTCTCCCTGGCTCAGACGCAGTCGATGAACCACAGGGCAGGTGCCCAGTGAGGGGTGGTCAGACCCTGGGGCAGGTAACACTGGATGGAGAGGTGTGTTAATATAATGATAATTAGCTTATCATGACCCCAGCTCATCCAAGGAGAGTTCATCCAGCCCAGCTGCTGGCTCAGCAGCAGGACATCTCCTCCTCCCTGCCCTGGCTGACAGGTGCTGTGGGGTTCATCAGCTGCAGAGAGCCATCGAGTTCCCTCCCTGTGAGGATTCCAGCAGAGCCCAGCCAGCCACCCTCCATTCCATCGCCCTTAGCAGGTGCTGCAGGTGCAGATTTTGGGTGTGGCCGTCACTGTGGGGTGGGTCTCAAGCATTCCAGCCACATTCCATCCAGGGACAGCAGCTGGATTTTACCCAGTAATTTCTGTACTGTTATAGCTTCTGTTAGGATATAACTTCTCAGTTTCCTCTGATTTTACTCTCAGCCATCTTTCCACAGCAAGTACTTCTGAAAATTCCTTCTGAGGAGCTTAGAGCTGATTGAAGTGCACTGTGCAAAACCAAGGGCTTGTTAACCAACAAAGTCGAAAGAGAGGGCTGGGTGCTGGAGCGAAGGTGATTGTAAAATAAAAGCACAAGGGTTCCCTGACAAATCTCGGGGGTCTTTGTTCAGCCAGATGAGAATTCATGATGAACATCATGCCCCATTGCAGTGGGTTGTGACACCTTCCCAGTGTTGGACTGGATTGATGCCTTAAGTTTTAGCTTTCATATTTTTCAGATTCTGTGCTGCCTAGGTGTATAGCTCTGAGTTTCATATAAAGCGTCAGCAAGTTCTCTTCACAGGCTAGGTAGACAAAACAATCCTTTTCCAGTCTGAGGCCACTTGTTAAAAGCTTCAGGCTCAAAAAGCATAAACAGGGAGGAACTGAAGAGAGCAAACAAGGAGGATGGAACTTCATAACCTAAAGCTATAGTTGGACAATTAACCCCAATATGCAAATGGACCAAAACTTTATAAAAGTGTGAAACCTTGTGATGCTTGCCCATTTTGTGACCATTTTGGATCCATCTTGGCTATAGCCCTGGCTGGCCTCTTGTACTGTCCAAGGTGTATCCTTTGAGGCCTTTTAATAAATACCTACTTTGTTTAACTCTGTCTAGCCTCTGATCTAGGGCAGCCTCTCAAGGCATCAAGATGATCCTTAAAGGTCACTTACAGCCCAAAGTTTTATGTGGTTCTGTGATTTTATGAGCTAGACATGTCGAAAGAAGGAGTTATAAATCAGCAAGTCAAAGGTGTTTCACACTTATAAGATGTTCTTCCCATTTTTCCATCCTTTATTTCTGCTACCACTCTTCTCCACCCTCTCCACATAGAAAAAAATCAAATTGTAGTTGTGTCATAGAGGAAATGCAATGAAGATATAAAGTCTGCACATTGTGGATAGGTTTTTGTTTTGGTTTAGCCGTGAAAGAGTTATGTGCAGTAACATAGAAATATGCATGTTAAGATCATGCCATGCACATACTGTCATGTATTAAGCTACAGAAATGCAGGTTATGCACATGAAATACATGTTAAATGTGTACTAGTGTATGGAATGATGCAAACTTTGCCTGCTCTTTGTTCTGGAGTTCCTTAAGGTCACGAGGGTTCTTCCACAAGGCATATTCTAGTTGTGCCCTTGGCATTGCGTTCTCGCCTGCCAGTGCTACAGATTTAGCAAATCTTTCATTCCTAATGAAAGCATTCCTCTTCACAGGAGCTGTCAGACATAAACTGCACTAAGTGTGTGGGGCAGACCAAAAATAAAAACAAAACTTTAAAAAGCAGCTCAGAAATGCAGTGAAAATTAGAAAAGGCAATCTGCTTGGCAGAGCTGCATGTTGGCTTTTTCATGTCCTATTTTAACATTTTGACATCCCACCCCAGAACCCTGATTTATCTGAAACAAATCAGTAAATCTTTGCTAGTTCCCTATTTCCCTGCCAAAACATAGGAAACAACAAAGATCAAGTACGTGCATTTAGTTCAGCTATTGTTTGCCTCAACAGTGTTCTTTTTGCTTCCCTTATTCTTGCATAAAGCATTCTTTATTCGGGGGAAAAAAAAAGTGTCCTGAAACAATAGTTCACTATGTTTTTCTGCTTTCCAAATGTCTTTTCAGGTTTATTGTATGGAGAATTCCAACTGTGTGTGTTCATGCAAAGTGTTATCAGAAAGGTGTACTACAATTATTTTTATTAATCATTCTATTTAAAATAAATGAAAATTTGTCTATACAAGTGTGGTGGGTTTTTTCCCATCCCTCCTACTCATTTGACATTTTGTAAAAATGTTTTTGCAGTTACCCAAGATTGCAGATTTTATGCAGCACAGCTGCTAAATATCAAGGGGCACATGAAGTCATGTTGATCTAATGAGGATGGTGCTGCAAGGGCTACAACAGAAAAGCTTGCAAACTAATAAAGCCCCTAATTATCAGTCTCTCCAAAACACATTGTTAAAAGTTTTCTTCCAATATTTTGTATTTGTACAAAACTAACCCCAAAGAAAATGCTTCTCCTGCTTATCCCTCCTGGTGGCTAATTTTGAAATGCATATCTTAGCAGACTCTGCTTCAAATGGCAAACTAAATTAAGACTCTGACTCAGGAAAGCAAATTTGCATATGTTTAATACTATGGAAAAGAGGAAACTGTTTAGTCTTGTGGGTTCAATTGAGTGGATGGAATCAGGAGAAGAAATTAATTTGTAGCTGAAGTTCTTTAATTTGCAATAGCTTGGAATTCTGGTTTAGAAGCTCCTGAGGGTGAACTAGTTCAGGACATTTTTTTTTTTTCAAAACAAAGCAGCCTGTCCAACTGTAAATGGGGGGGAGGGGGGGGGGGGGAACCCCAAACAAATTCAATGTGTTTTTTCTTGCCAATTATTTTGCAATTTTTAGTGGTGTTTACATGATTACTCCATTTTAGTAGCATCCTTTGAGTCCTTCTTATTATAGACCATGAAGTTTTCGGAATCCCATGAATGACATTGTTTCTACACTCCAAGCCATTGGGATAACAGATGCTTTAATTCCATACATGTGTTAAATAAGAAACAGGGAGAAGAATTGACCTGATCTAGTTATGCTCTTTTTATATCACTCCTTTTTATTATTTTTTTTTCCTCCCTTAATGACTTGGACCATTTTTCTGTCCACTATCATGGGTCTCTTAGGCAATAAGGCATTAAGCTGAAGTTTGATGGTGGCTGAACAGAGAATCTGAAGTGTTGTCCTGATGACAGATAAGAGGCAGGGAAGCAACTTAGAAAAATATAACCTTATTTTCATTGTGTGGCAGTGAAATTTATACTGAAATCTTTTAATAAAACCTCGTTTAAGTCAAAGCAGTTACCAAGGACAATTAGCAAATGAGTGGCAGAAATGCTGAGGGAGTGAAAGAAAAGGATGTGGGAGTTAAAAATGTGGAAATACCATTCATCAGCATCTAAGCAAACTTACAGTATTTAGAAATTTGACATAAATACATGGAAGAGGATTTCAACCCCTTCTGTCTCCACCTCACCAACTTTCATGCTGCTGCCTAAATTTGCTTCCCATTCTTTTCTCAAGTGTTCAAAGAAGCACAAACCCTCTTGCAGAGATGATTTTCCATAAAAAAATAGATGATCAAGGCAGGAACAGGTGGCTGTTGGTAATTATTGATGTGAGGTAACTAAGGGGGACAACACACCAGGATTAGCATTAAAAAATGCCGTTTCTTGGCAACTGAGCATAAGAAGCAGTTAGTGTAGTTCTATGGCACAACAACAAAAGTGCAGGGGACTGGGAAGCAATGAGAGAATATTATAAGGTAGAAGCAACAAGATAAAGGAAATGAGGATAAACTGGGGACAGTTATGAGGAGTGGGAGTGTGTTTGTGGCAGCTGATGTGTGCTGTTAACTTCTTTCTCGGCAACATCAGCAGCACCACTGCTTTATTCTGCATAATTCTTGATGCCATTCCGAGCTAGAAATCAGTGAAGTCCTTAAAACAATGAGCTGCCATTGTAAGTGAAATTCTAAAATAATTTGCTGCCCTTGCATTCATAATTTCTAAAAGCTTTTTCATGGTGGTGGGAGGGAAAAGGCACTGATTGGTCTTCTGAGGAAGAAAGGATTAGATGTACTTTTTAAAAAATGAAAAAGCAGTTATAAACAACATCAAATGTTTTGCTGAAGCTGATCTGTGGTGCTGACAGAGAGGCTGCTCTTTGGCCAGTCAATGTTGGCCAAGATGGGTGTAGGAATCGGGAATTCTCAGACACCTTCCTGGCTCTGCAGTAACAGTGACATGCCGCAGTCACTCAGTGGATTCTGCTGTTGTGAACATAGCATTAAAAGCCCATAAATTTGTTGTAGCTCATTTCCCAGGAGAGGCAAAATAATTTAATGGAGTTAGGTATTATGTGCAGATCTATATTTTTTTCAGAGTTTGTGTGAGTTAGTGACTGAGTAGCAAAACAAATTTGAAATTTCTTTATGAGTCCCGCAAGCCAGGCTTTTCGTTTTTCCTTAAAGGCAGGGCAGCCAAATAAAACACTGGAATGTACTCAGTGCAAGCAAGTGTCAGAGGGTAACAGGAAATACATTTCTCCCTAAGAGTGTCTTGAAGGTCTTGACCACCATTTTACAGAATATCATCAGTATTAGTCCATCTTACTCTCTTTGGTCTTACACAATTACTGAAAGGATTGGGCTCTCACAAAGAAAACCTTTCATCTTCTACACTAACATCAAACGTACCCAGATTTATTTTTGGGGGGGTTATATCCGTCCTTGCCATCATTAATCATAATTTATTGAAAGGTGTAATGCGGCCAGGGAAAATGGGGAGAGGAAACCAGTGAATTACAGCCTGGTAACCAGGTCTTTTGGGGTGAGACACAGTTTCTATGCAAATGGCAAATTCAGTATATTATGTTCCTACAAAATCTTATCTATTACAAGCCTAGGAGCTTTACCTCCCAGGTTAGATTTTGGAGGTGTAAATGAGGAGGTAACAGTTTGTAATTGTGCCCTCTTATTATTTGATATTAATAACAGTGGGGAATTTCTTAGCTCTGCCTTCTCATATTTGGTCCCTTTCATAGCAGCAGATGGGACACAATTTCTGATGTAGAAATAGATTGTCCTTGGATTTTGGTCTGATTTGTAAGTCACTCATATTTTAGCTTTCCCTCAGTAGATGTGGTGATTTGTTCCTAAACCCATTGTGGTTCTGTGCTTACTTATTTTACTGTTATGAAAACGCTGGTGTTGTGCCTGCACTGGAGGTGTGCTGCAAATTCAGTGTAGGTGGATCAAAGAATCTGCTACAGTAACACAGAACTCTTCTCCTTGGGATAAAAAAAAGTTGTATTGGAAATCCTTCTGCAGGTATCAGCAGCGGTCAGGGACTGTCAGTAAGAGATGGAGATAATGGAGAAGGGTCCAGGAACAGGACAAGCTGGGCAGGGGAATGCAAACCCCAGATCCTGGAAGATCCTGACTTCAACTGTTATTTAAAGAGAATTGTTGTGTTGTGGGAGAAGTCTTAATGCTCGTTCTCAGCACTTTTTCATCAAGTTAGTTTCATCATCTGTTGGACAAAATTATAAAAGAAGTAGAAAATGTAGATCTGTTTTCTGTTATTTTGGTGCCTTATCAGTTTTAAATCTGATGTATTTTCCCACTAGTTTCAATGCATGTCAAACTGTTAAGTGTTAGTCTTAATCTGCTGCTTCAATGTATTTTATTGCCCATTATGTCTTTTCACTAATCATTAATCTCTTTACAAAACTAACCACAACTAATTACCTCAAGTGGCCTTCAATCTTTATTTGAAGCCTGTTTGTTATTCCAGAGCTGTTTGATCGCCTAGGATCAACCCATTCCTTGCCTTTCTCTTAGAGAAGCAGCAATTCATTAGAGCAAAGAACAGTTAATACACTTAAATCCAGGCTGCTATGCAGGTTTTCCTGTAGAAATGGCTTGAAATCTCCTGAAGGATTTTGAGGATTTTCCTCTGAAGTGATACTTTTGACACTTAAGTCTTTCGGATTCTGCTCTCTAAAAGGGAACTCTCTCCACAAAGCCAGAGTTTTCTAAGGCTGTCCCTTAAGCTCCCTGGTTAATGACAATCATATCAAATATGATATACTTAATATCTACAAGAAATGCAGGAATGGACTATCCATATATGATCAAGCTACCAATGTGAAGATGTTTTCTTTGCCTGTTACCTTTCTTTTCCACCCCTTTTGTCTCACTTTCCACCAATTCTACCTTTATTATCTCAAGAAAAATGTAAATGCTGAAGCTTCCAGAGACCCTGTGTGGCACATGCCACCTTGTCTAGAGTCCATGATGTTTAACCTGTCAGCCTCCTTTGCCTCCAGAGAAACCCTTCTGTGCATCCAGGCATGAAATTCCTGGTGCTGCTCCGAGAGGCAAAAGCTACATCATTCTTTTCTTCAATCCTTAAAATTTGTTTGTGATACCGAAAAAAGCCAAACACATAGGGCTTCTGAAAACTTATCTTTTGTAATTCTTAGACCAGATTTCAGCAAGCCAGGACACTTTATTCTCTGTCACTTTGTAGGTATGTGCTCACCACCTGTACATTTTAGCTCATCATTTTTTTCTGATGCCAGCTGTACCTACTGTCCTTTGAGTGATGATGAAAGTCTTTTTTCTGCCCACAACATCTGATGCTTTGGAGTCTTTTACATAACACCCACTCCTGTAACAATCTGTCTCATCCATATACATCTTTTTCAAAGGCTTCTAAGTAACATTTTCATAGGTAAACCGAAAGTCAAATCTCTAATCTGGCCACTCAGTGTGCTGTGTTTTAATTTCTGGAGGCAGAAATCATTCAGAGTTTTGTTTGTCTAAATTTGTTTTGGGGTTCTGCGGTTGGATTTTTTTACTATATTGGAAACACATGGGGTTTGGAGAAACCTTTTATTTCAGTTTTAGTCCCTTTTTGTGTAATGTCACATGGATGTATGTGACTTCACAATGAAGGAAATAAATATGAGCATGAAAAACAACATCCTGTTCAAGTTTGCAAAGCTTATATGCAAAGGGGACAGTCCCTCCCTCTTTCCATGTTTCTTGTAAGCCCTCTCAAATATGAAAGGCTGCAATAAGATCTCCATATAATTAATACTATGGTAGCAGTAAAACATGAGGAATCTTTGTCATATCCTTAAGAGCTTCTTTACACCCCATGCTAGCAGAACTCACAGTACAGTTTTTTGAGCCATGATGCTTGAGAGGAGCACCACAGTGAATTATGAGGTTGGCTACATAAGAGTTAGAGTTATATTTGCAGTTTGTCATATCAGAGATGAGGGGTGTTAAGAAAGCATTTTTATTGCAACTCTTAATTCTTGGAAGATTTCTTAACAAAAAAAAATCAATATTTTTTGTGAGGCTTTTATTTTTTTTATTGCAAATAGGTTTGGTATCTCTCTATCTCTCTGTAGATTTTATTTTCTAGTCAAATATTGTTCTGCTAGGGTTTTTGGTTTGTTTGGGTTTTTTTCCTTTTTATTTCAGCAACTATTGGAACAATATGGTTTTTTCCCAGGACATGGTACGAACATACAGCAGATGGTATAAAGTACATAAGAGCCTTGTGATTCATTTTTAAGAGGAAAGTACATTATCCTTGTGTGAAATTAGACTTTTAACTCACTTGCCCTTTTCCTGAGGCATATGAGACATTCTCCCTTTGCTCCCTCTGCCTTTGTTCCTGTCACATGCTTCTAGAGACAGTAGGACGAATTGGGAAAGGGTTTTATTGCACTGCAACACTCTCACCACCTCATGTGCATCATGGCAGAGAGCACATGCAGAGAGTGTTTGAGTGGGTTTTTTTGAGTACATCATCTCTCTGTAACCCATTCTTTAACTTTCGGGATTGACAGGGACCTTAATGTGTCCTGTCTGCACCTATCCATAGGCAGCCTCTGGAAAACAAAGGTCCGCCACCCAAAGGTCCACCAAGGAGTGCTTTCTCTCTGAGTGCTCCAGCTGGTTCTGTGTCCTCAGTATCTGCAGCATGAAAAAACAGTTCATTTTGGGAAGTGTTGATGTTAAAAAAAAAAAAAAAAAAAAAACTGAAACATTTTGTAAATAAACCAGTAAGGATTTTGGGGTAGAGCAGACCTACCAATCTACTGAAGTTCTTTTCAACTCTGCTGTCCTTAACATGAAGCTGGAAATCAATGGCTGTGTCTATATCAGAAAATTCAATATATTTTGAAACATCTTTGCCCAATGGCATGAACTGGGCACACCAGAGGCCACAGCTGATCATCATTAGGTCTCTTTGTTTCCAGAGCAAGATTTTTAAAGAAAATTTCCAGTTAGTAAATGTTCATGGAGTTTTGTTGCTGCCATATTATGCCCAGGAATTACAGAGGGACCTGGTTGTCGGCAGAGGCCAAAGCTGTGCCAGGGACTTGTGAAATGCTTGCCAATGGATCTTCTGTGTCCAAGAATGGTTCCAGCCAGCAATAAATATACTCATGAGTGTATAAACTTAGTTTTCAGAAAGATAATCACCACATTAAAAGCCTTAGATATCCTTTATGATAAATGCTCTGACTTGTTGTCATAGATGACATGAACACTTATATCTGGGTTCTTTTGCTGAAAATATTAGAGATATTACAAAAATGTCATTTATTCAGGTTTACCTGAAACTTTCCAGTGTCCTATCAATTGAAAAAGTCAGGAAGGCAGATGAAAGTGTCTCCCTGCTGTCATGGGTATGACAGGTTGGATTCTTGCTTTAGACTAATTTGAGATTGTTTAGAAAGTATGTTTCTTGCTGCTTATCATTTGAGATAACAGTTTAATTAAAGCAATTAAAGACTCACTTTGCACACACAATAATTGATCTATTTTCTCAAGACAGTGAATTTGAATTGCTGGAGAACCTGGATTTCCAATTCTTCAAAAAGGCTCGTGGCAGGCAGGCTCTGTGCTGTGGGAGAGAGACATTGCTTCACCTTGCAGACCCTGGATGCTTGTGGGGCTGCAGGTTTTCCCGGGTCCCAGGATTCTACCCCACAGACCCTGACCTAGTTTTACATAAGAAAGTCCATTGCCAGGAATTACTGGGAAATCTTCTGTAAAAGAGGAGAAGAGGACCAAATTAATGGGTTGGCTTTGAAGTGCACCAGCTCTGCAGTTTGCCTCCAGCAAACTTTGTTTCTCAGAAGAATCACTGTAGCATAGCAACATCCACCCAAGGTTCCTCTGCTTCCATCCCATATTTTTCCATCTAAATGTCTCAATTCTCCAATGAATGTAGTGTGTGGCATTTAGCAGCTGTGGGACTGCTAGTCTTCCCAAAGAATGTAACTGGGTTTTATAGATATTACTCTAAGATCCTGAAATGTTTAGCACTGCTGCTGTCCCTTCTGGTTTCTCTTGAGCAGCTTTTTCAGAAACCCCTGAGTGGTTCAGAGTGATTCCTTCTGTTGGGTGGTTCAGGAGCTCTGCAGTAAAGTGGGAGGGGGTGTGTATTTCATATTAAATTTACCATAGTAATTCACAGCAATTTCTGAGGGTGTTGGCACACTCTGCATGTTCAAGGGGCTGCCGGGGGAGTTGTAAGCTGTGCCAGCTCCTGTCCTCACCTCCTCTAACACCTATAAAATTATGGATGTACCAATATCAGTGTGTGGGATGGTTGTACAGGTGAATATGTATGTTCACACATAAATATAAATGCATATCGAAAATATTATTTAAAGCATCTTCCTGTGTACCCTCTCTTTCCAATAGAAAGTAAAAATAAAAAGCTCCAATGTTGTCTGTGAAGCTGACTCTGTGCATGTTAATAGGGGGGAGGTTCACAAACTAGATTATTTCCTGCAAGATGAAGATGAACTATCCTGTACTGATTTATCTCCCATCTGTTAAGAGCCCCAAACCAGCTGACTTCCTAAAGATTGGCAGGATTCTCAGGGAATATACAGGAACTTCACAGTTGACAGCAAAAATAACATAAATTATGTTTTCCTGGAGATGATGACAGACACAATGTCTCAGCTTAGTTTATAGCATAAGTTACAACTCCTTGTATCTGAATGGAATAATTTTGACAAAATTCAGTCTGTCATGCAAATTTTTAACCTCATCTCTACTGTTTTGGTTTTTTTTTCTTTTTTTTAAGTTGCTCAGTTCTCTAACAGAGAAAAGAGAAGTACACATGAGTAGACACAGCTACTTTTAGAACCAGCTCAAGCATGTCCTTCCTGCTGATGCCCCAGAAATAACAGGGCTAATCTTGCTGTGAGTGGTCTTTTATCACCTTTGCTTTTTCAGCCTTGGAATGACCCACTGCTTTTTATTTTAGATTAAATCCCATGGATATCATGGGCCTTGCATGGGGAAGCAGAAAGTCTGGTCAGATGTCAAATAACCTTAATCAAGTCCAGGTCTCTTGCAGGACTGTCTAGTTGGAAAAGTTTTCTGAGCCAAATCAGGCATTTGCAGAAGGTAGCACTAAAAAAGAGAGAAAAAATAACTCAGGAAGAAAGACTTAAAAGAAAAAGATCTATTAGGGTTTTCAAAGTTATGCATAACCTTAACTTTCTATGTACATTTTCAGTTAGTTTATATTAAAACTGTTTCTGGCTTTCAGAGAAACTTGGGTTTGAGTTCTTTTAAAAGAGGAATATTTTTCAGCTGTAGCTGAAAGTTTAAATAGGCCTTTTTCAATGCTCTGACAAATTGACTTTCTAAATGGTGGTGAAAAAGGCATTAACATGACACTGATATTCATCCTGTGAGGAGAAAGGAATGAATGAATCAACAGGAAGAACGTGACGAAGTGAAACTAAAATGGAATTATTTGCCTGTGCACTTTCTCCCACAGTTATATTTGACACAAACTTCTTATATCTTGCATCTTCTCTGGATTTCAGCTAAAATTTCTGGTCTGTAGTGATCCATCAGAACACTGTTCATTTATTTATTTTGCTTATCTGGGTTTTATGGGCCCATTAGTAAAGTTATACTGCTGTGGGGAGTTTGGGAACCTAGTCTGGGTTTTATCCTAAATAAGGAAGGGAAAGGTAGAGGCATAGATTGGTGGGAGGAGAAATAGTCTCTGTGCTTGCTCTGCCATCACTTTAATACAAAAGAGTTAATACAAAAGGGTTAATACAAAGGGCATTTGTATTATGCTCTTTGTATTCATTAAAAATACACTCATTAACACCTTGTATTTATTCATTAACACCCTCTGGGGAGCTGTGCAGGTGATAAAAAACCTCATAAAATGCACGTGGGGAGCACGTGTGTGAAATATGTTTTCATCCTCCTCATTGCTGATGCCCATGAGCAGAGTCTCTCTCCAAAGCAGGGCACTGGAGTTTCCTCTGTAAATTAAATTTCTCTGAGTCCAGGAACAGCTGCACAAAGGCAGCTTTTGGGAGGTGCTTGGGGCTGAGGCAGGTGACAATGAACAGTAGGGTGGAGGGGAAAATCATTGCCTTTCTTCAGCACCCTGACACATGATGGATTATCCCATCTTTCTGTTATCAAAATACAACACATTTCACATGATCTTATTACAAAAATGAGACAACACTTATTGTGCCCTCTGACACGTCTTTACAGCAAACTCTTTCTGAGTGCCAGGTTCATTTTTTCTCATATCTATATAATTTTAATCTTATCATCCTGAGAGAAGTTCTCTTTGCAGAAGAGCTGCAAGGAGACAGCTGCAAATTCAATGGGAGGTTCATCCAGAAAACAGACATAATATACTTGAGGTTTTTTCCTAGGCGCGTTATATAAAGTAAACAATCCAACCCAAAGGCTGGCATTTAATAATACTAGTAGAGCTGAATAAAAGAAATTTATTTTCATTTTATAGAAAAAATCTAACTATGCACATCATCTTCTCCAATGAGATATTTTGCAAGAAAAATATTCCATACCTAATATTTTGTTAAAGTGGCAGAAATTTCAATATGTAAAACAATGCAGGTTGTAATTTCTTTCCTACACAGGATTTGATGCACTTAAATAGATACAGTTATTGTTACATTCTTGCGGAAGTCAACCAGAACAGGTTTAAAATTAATAAAATACAAGGAAATGTCACACTTTGTAGCCATGATAAATGAGGAATGTTTCAAATTGTCTGTTTAGGTATTTTTTGTCACAGTTGTGTTCACTGCACACACTGAATGAACAGACACAACATCTGCCAGCAGGTGAAAGACTTCCATTGACTCAAGCTTGGATTTTCCCTTATCCATTAATCAAATCCCTTTCTTGCCACATTTTTCCTCAATACTTTAAGGGTTTGTAACTGCCTGTGTCTCTGTGATTTGTCCCTGGCAGGAGACCCACCTGTGGTTATACCAAGGACACAGTTTCCTCATCACTGACAGCTTTGTTCACTTGCCAGGGGAAATGCCCTTTTCCAAATCCCTTTTCCCACCATCCTGGTTCTTCCCAGACCTCTGTCAAATCCAGCAGCTGAAAACTTGCCCCATTTACACGACAGATTGCAGATCAGTCTGAGCAGCAGATCACCTCCGACAGACAGGAATTTTCCTTACAAAATCAACGACAGACAGGAATTTTCCTTACTAATTCAAAGTGTTCTTTCCAGGGAAAACATTCCTGAACCTTTACCTGTCTTGCAGACCAGATTTGATAAGCCATGCAGTGAAGTCGTGGGTGATGTGGTAAATTCAACTGTACAAGTGAAATTTTGTTAACCTTTTCATGCTTTCTGTGGTGTGTGTTATCTTTTGCTAAGGATTTCAATGTTTGTCTCCCCACCCTCACAGTTAGCTGCGTTAATGGGTACCACAGCAACCCGCCACAGCTGCCATTCTGCTTTAAATAGCTTTTTCAATCTTATACGTTTTCTAAAGATTGTCCTCAGTACAAATATTTTAACAGAAGTAATTTTGATCCTCCCTCCCCTCTCCCTCCTGAAAAAGGCAAAGGGAGAGGAGCATCTGGAAATGTCTACCCAGATCACCTGTCTGAATGAGGGCAGGATCTCCTCCTGCTGTAGTTAAGAACCTGCAGACAAACCCTAAACTGTGGTGGCTGTGCCCCCAGCAGGCTCGGGATGGCCCGGGGGAGAGGGAGAGGAAGAGGAGGAGGTGAGGAAAAGAAACAGGAAAATTAAAAAGAAGGGGGAAAAGGAAAGGGAAAGAGGAGAGGGAGAATTGGATGGGGATGGGGAGGGAAGGGAAGAGGAAATTGAGAATTGAAAATAACATCCAGGATCTCAAGGAAATGAGAACAGTTTATGTTTGCAAAGGCTTCTAAATTTGTCAGCAAACCAGAGTTTTGGACCCCGGGTTCCTCCCTGCTGGGAGATCCCTCCATTCTCTGTGTCCCCTGAGTGCCACAGGAAGGTTCTGCGGATTTGCCACAAAGCGTGGCTGAGAAACCACCCCACAAAGAAAGATGTGGCTCAGAAATACTATTCAGAAATCCTAATGAAGCATGTACATGATGATATTTCCATTTAAATGAGCAGAAGGAACAAGGCACAATTAAATATGAAGTCATAAACAGTTCCAATGCAATGAAACAGGTTTTCATTGTAATCTCTCTACTTTTGGCACAGTAATTGCATATTAAAGTGGATAAAAATTCTGAGTTTAAACCAAGTATATTTTATAAAACTGACTTCATTCAGTTAAGATATGCAGTTCTTAAGGAATGATGATGAAGGTGGAAGATGTGCTTATAATTTGTTAACTTTCTCTTTATTTTAGCTGCTAAAATTCTTTTTAAATAAGATTCTTCTAATGACTGTAAGTTTATTTGCAATGTCCTGCCTCAAACTGTGATTTTATCTGCATTTTGATTAGATAAAAGGACAACAGGCAAGTGGTGGGTGAGTCAAGATCAGACAGAATCTGGGGGGGGCTTCAGGATATGAGTTTTTCAGTCTGAATTTGCCCATTGAGACAGTCTTCCCCCCCCCCCCCCCCCATGAATGAGAAATGAGACAATGCAAGGACATCAAGAAAAGGTTTGAATTTCTCCTATCTCTATTTCTTCTTCTTTTTTCCTTATTAAAACAGAAATTAAAAATTAGCTGAACATTGCCCATTTGCATTTTCTAGCTGTTTTACTGTTTGAAAGACCCTGCTCTCTGCTCAGACAAGTCCAAGAGCTCCATCCTGAACTGACTGAGGTTCCTCCCTTGACACTGCTGGTAGATGATGCAGCCCAGCAGGACTTTGCTCATGAAGCACGATGTGCTCAAGGCTTTTTAGATGTTGGACTACACTAATTATGCAGGCTGGGAAAGCTCATCTTTCCTGCATTTCTTCAGATGATCACAATTACAGAGAAATTCACCGGGATTTTCAAGCCCAAGCACAGAAAGGATCCCTTCTCTGTAGCTTTAAAAACTGTAATTTTTAAAAGTTGCTGTAAGTCCAGTGCAGACCAGTCTCAGCCATAGCCCTAAGACACCACAGGGAGATGGTGAAGCTGCAGTGATTGACACGGGTGCATTGCTCTGACTCAAGCACCCTTACCCTTTGTGAAAAATTGAGATAAAGAAGTCAGAAGGTCTGAAAGATTAACACTGAAGAGCACTAGGTCATGGATTCAGAGAGTTCTGAATTTATGTATATTTTTAAGCTTGAAAATCAGAAAGGCAAAGGGTGAAAATTTGCTGAGACAAAATTAGAAGAGTCAGAGTTCTGCAGACTGATTTTGTAGGCCACATTGTGTAAGTCAAATAATTTATCTTTTTTTTTCTACTTTAGAATCTACATAAATGACTGGATTACTGAAAGCAAAATCAATTTTTAAAACAAAGATTCATGGGTTCGCCTAAGTTAATTAAAAACATTTGTCCCTTATAATAACTCGAGCATGATACATTTTTTCAGTGTCATCCATATTTGTTTTGCCTTAGCTCTAGAAATATGAGTTAATGAAAATGCCTGGAGTGCTTAATTTACTACAGTGTGCTGGCTTCACACCTATGAATTTAATCAAAAGTCTCTCTCCATCAGAAAAAATAAAGAGCTTTATTGGGTATGTGAGACCTTATGATTGTTTGGGGTTTTTAAAGCCCTATTGTGAGATGTGACAATAGAGAATAAGTGAGACCCTGCACACAAAGATCTGAAGAAGCACAACACAAGTGCTTGTCACTGACCCTTAGAGGGGTTCACATCACTTTCTTTATCAATGCAGTGGCCTTGGGCATGGCCTCTCCCCAGTGAAACCATTTTCCCATCCCTGCTGTTTCAATCACACAGCTGTGATGTGCTAGGGACACACACAAGTGTGATAAACCCTTACTTTTAGTAGTTTACAGCTGAAATGAGCAGAAAGGAGAAGGGTGGCAGGGAAGCAGAAGTTGAAAGGCTTCCCAGTGCAACTCGATGCCTAAGCGGGAAATGCAGTTCATCTTCAGTCTAGCACCTCAATCCATTCAGAAAGAAATGCCTGTGTCTTGGGATTGCTAGAAAAGTAAAAATTAAAGAGATCTGATGGATTGATGGCTGGAAATCCAGTGAGGGTTATTCATTACAAAGATACCACCTTTGGCTCTGCGTCCTTGCATCAATTTTTGTAAAGTGGGTGGTTAGGGGAGACAGAACAATGTCCCACCTTGTGTTTGTACCCTTTCCTGAGCACGTACCATTGGCTATTGTTGGAAACTGTCCCTGAAATCCACAGCTGAGAGAGTCTGGAGGTCACCTGTACCCTGCAGGTCACAGACTCAGAGAAGAGTTCAGGTCAGGAAGGAGATATGGAAGGAGATATGGAATTGGGTACTTCACCCCAGCAGGGTCATCTTCCAATTAAGCTTCAACTTTGAAATCAGATCTGAAATGTTCTCATGGTCACACCATTCACATTTTGAAGCCCTTCCAAGAATGGGGATATCTCAGTGTCTCTTGTCCCTGGTTCAGGAGGTTGGACACTCTCATTGTGGAAATCACTTCTTCTGTTCCTTGCTCAGAGATTCTCCTGGCTCTATGTAGAGCCTTGGAGTTTGGAGGTTTTGCTTTTGTTTTCTTTAGTTTGGGTTTTTTTAATTTTGGGGTTTTAGTTTGTTGGTTGGGGTTTTTTGTGGTTGGTTTCTTTTTCGTTTTTTTGGGTTTTTCCCCCTGTGTGAAAATTTAAATTGAAAGAAGCAAGTAGCAAAACTTTAAAAATAAGCAGGTATAAGCACCTATTTTGAGTAAGCTTCCCTTCCTCAGTAGCCAGTAGCTGCTAAAACCCTTCTCAGACACAAAATCATTGTATCAAGCTTAGACCATTAATTCCACTTTATAGGGGAAGAAATTGTTTTATTCCACTTCAATACCTTTTTTACAGCCTCTGAAATGCTTTGTAAAAGAAGCATAAAGCTGAATCTCATCTATTAGTTATCTCTTCCTTATGAAGGAAAAGTATGAAGGAATCCTTCCTTGCTTTCTGCATACATTAAAAGGTTTATTTCTTCAGAGTACCTTCAGCACTGGGTGTCCCTTAAGAACCAACAGAGCTTTTTACCCAGGTGTCTCTTGTTAAAAATCAGGGAGCACTTGGCACATTTGCTGGACAGCAAACCACTTCCACAGCAGGAGCATTTTTATCTTTCCCCCGGTGACAGCACTCTGTGTGAGCTGACACCACTCAGGGAATTGCTGTTTTTCCTAAGGAGAAAATAAACAATCTCTGTATGAACACATCTAACTCGGTGTTCTTTCTTTGTCAGGACACCTGCGTGTGCCATCTGCAAGGGGGGAGGATGGTGCAGGAGATGGGGGGAGCTTCTGTTCATCCACCCCATCTCGTTGTTTTTGTGCCTCATGATGAGCACATCTCACACTGGACAAGTCTCACAACATTTCCCGGTTTTGGGTGCCCAAGGAATGTCAAGATCACAGGACAGATACGTTTTCATGGTTTCTTGTCTGCTTTTTGCATGTACAAATGAGATTGCAGAGTAAGAACAGAGGGGAAATACGAATTAACACAGCAGAGTGTGTCCTACAGGTAGAAAACACCTGGGAGATAAGGCAAATAAATTTGTTCCTTATTCTAGCAGTAGGTAAGGAATAAGATACTCCAAGCTGCTTGGAGTATCCAGCAGCTGCTGGTTTCTGCCATGTGCTGTATAAATTTTACACCAAAAACTAATTTCACAAAATTTTTAGCATGAAGAAATACAAAGACAGGAAAAGGGCAAAGACCAGGGGTGGTGCTGAATACCAGACATTCAGTAACAATCTGCAGTGCAAAGTCACAAAAGAAGCTACAACTTTCTGCTCTCACTCTTCATTTTTTCATCTCTAAAGCAGAGGCTTCAACATGTGCATTTGAAAAGCTCTGCCACATGGCACAAGCTGTATTTTCCTCTGGGAGTAAAAACAGACCTCACAGGATACACACGAGCTACAACTTTAGATCTACTGCTGCTGCTGCTGCTGGAAAATGTTTTGACATTACAGAGCTAAATGTGTAAGGCACAGACGGAGTCTTTGTCACAGGCTGGTGAAACACTCAGCCAAAGGAGGGTCAGAGCAGCACAGAGCAATCCAAAGGCATATTCACATTTAAAAATATTCCCTGTTGGTTTGAATTGCTTTTTACTTTAAGTCTCCATGCTATTACACCAGACTATCTTGAATGACATGCACAGATGAGCATCCTAAATTTCATTTCATTGCACTGACTGTCTGTTTTAAATATTTAGTTGATTAACAGTCAACATAATTTGATGAGGTTGTGATTTGTGACAATGTAATAAATGTGTTTGAAGAGTTAGTTGTTTCAGTCAGTCATAGGAAATTAAGAACAGTTGTGAGAATAAAATAATTTTCCTTTGCTTCTTTTTAATTCTCTGAGAAATGGTAAACATGATGCCTTCATAGAATTTCTTTACTCATGCTCAAATGGAGCCATAGGTTTTTTAATTTTTTTTAATGAAATATGAAAATTTGTTGTCTGCCTTCGTTCAACACAGCTGGGTGAAAGTTTATCAGACATCTGCAAACATCTGTCCTTTGTTTACTCTGAAAGACAGTTTATGTTACCAGTAAGAGAAAACTTTGTGCCTTGATGCTTCAACCAGAAATTACAAAAACTTGTTTTCTGTAACACCTTCCACTTTCTTTTGAACTGAGATAGAATTCCCTGGGCCAATTCAATGGCAAACACGCTTCTCTAAAGCTTTAAGTCTGTGTTTTCCTTATTAAAATTGCTGCAATGATCCCCAAGTTATCTCTGTGGAGGGACCAGGCCAGGCGGCAGCAGGGCAAGGGGAGGTGATGCACACACCTGGAGGGGAATTCTCCCTCCCACACTGGTGATGCTTCTCTCAGGAATCACCAGACCCCCTCTTCAAAAGCTGAAATACCACCTTCGACTCTGAAAATGTCTCTTCCATCACATTTCTACTGGAATAAAAGGACACTTTTACAGAAATAGCGAGTTCAATGTTGGTTTAGTAATGATAACAAGGGGGAACTGCACCACGAAACAATTGCTTAGTCAGGTCCTGATACTTATGGCATTTATTGGCACACTGAAGTAATCTCAGGGGATCCCTTCTCAGGCACTAGAAAATAATTTTTATGAGCAAAATCACACCTTACAAGTGTAAATGAGATGTAGCTAATGCTGCCAGTTTCTGTTTTCCTATTCTATTGAGAGTTCAACACATAAAATGACGTTGCCAAATGGTTTATGGTACTCCAGGCGCAGTTGCAGTGGGCAGGAAGAAAAGCCTGGCATGCAAGAAAGGGAGAGAGGGAATTACTGGGCCTTCTGTTTTATTGGCTAAAAGCATTTGTGCCAGGAATTAAAATATGGAAATATACTGATTGTAGTCCATACATTGCCCTTGTTTTTTTAACGGAAAACAGAAAATAGGGGCTGAAGAGAAGGACTGAATGACCAAAAGTCTTTCTCTTGTTTAGAACTGCTACGCTTAAGAAAAATTGGGGATTTTCTATCCACCAAAATAAAAGTATCTCTTAAAAAAGTAAGATGAAAGGCTGTGTAACCTAGCTCAAATTATTGGCAATTAGCATGGCACTGGAAAGTCACAGACAGCTTTATTTTATAAATTTGTTTATGGTTGTTCTCACTAAATAAAAACCAAGAGAAAAAAAGATAAGAAATGCAGGAGGATGAGGCTATAATTGGGTCATCCTAATTTACAGTTTCTCAAGTGACTCATATGGCTGTAGCTAAATAATAGAAAAAGTTAGGAAAGAAAAAGCCTTTATCTTTCATTCCGTTCAGGAAAATTACACAAGAAACTCGTTCAGTTGGACACAGTAATCCATACAAGCTCTTAGGACATGACTTCAACAGTAAAATTATGTAGGTACAGAAGAATGCAAGTTTCCACTGCATGATTTTTGAGTTCCTTTCCCTGAGAATGCTCAGGCGCATTTCTCAAGTTCATAAATATGAGTTTAAGGTCCATTAAATGTCTGAAGATTTTTCTGGATTGCACCATGACAATAGCAGACATCTTGAGGCACATCTTCCCTTTGGGCTGCACAGGCAGGTGATTTTTTCTCTCTTAGCCAAGGGCATTGCAGCACTCCAGCCTTGGCATTTTACCCTTTCCAGAGCTGCTCACTGTAGTAAACACAGAAATGCAGGAAATGCTTCCAAAAGTTCGCATTTTAGGGTTTCCCCCCCCTGTGGTTGATGACGTACTTATTAAAACACAGCATCCAGATGAGAGAAAGTATAATACCCAGGGTAAGAATGTGAAATTTACTTATTCATGATGGGAGGTCTTTGTGGGAAATTCATTTCAGAATCCCAAAGTCACACTGAGGTGTAAAGATTTCATTGCAATTGTTATTGCTCATTTAAAGGAAGCTTGAATTCAAATATTTGAATTCTCAAATAAAGACAGAGATCAGGTGATAAAAAAGTAGTCTGAAGGAGAAATGTGAAAGTGTTGCAATGAAAGAAACACAGATAAAATGTTTTCAGCAGGAAATGTAAGATTCAGGGTGGCAGTGAAAGATGAGTGCAATGGAAGCTAATCTGAGTTTGTGCAGTTTTGGAAATATAACAACTTCGTTGCATTTTTTTGCTGTCATATTTATTTATTGATGCTACCATACTCTGTTCAATCTGGTAAGAGCTGAGGACACTCAGGACTGGCAGGAGGCATTCATCAAGGGGTGGAGAACACTGCCTGGAGAGGGTTTTCTCTGACAAAGAGGTTTTCCTACTGTTCCCAGCCATAAATCTTCACTCTGGGGAAAGAGGCTGGATCTCACCACATCTGGCAGATGATTTGCTACGACTTTTTCCACAGCTGCTCTGATTTTGAGCTGTCTTGGAGCTTTTAAATTCTCACTGGGGGCTGTGCTTTTGCTGCCATGGCACACCAGGTTGGTTCTCACCACTGTCCCCCAGCCTGTCACAAACCAGGGGGCAGCAGGGGACCAAACTCTGTGCAGGGTCAGAGGGAATGGCATTCCACCCCTAGGATCAGACAGGGGGGCTTCAATTCCAGTAGCAGAGATCCAGACACACCAGGCACAGCAAAATGATGCACTGATTAAATTCTTGGAAGTTCCTCACCTGAGTTTAAGACTCGGCCTCGTACCTTGGTGGCCAAGATTTCCAAAGGTGAGGAATGTATTTCACCATAGAGAAATTACTTCTGCTGTTTATTTTCATAATATTTAATTTCCATTTTATAAGCTCTTCATCAATATATATTTTCATTGAGCATTGCTGGGATATAGAGGGCAAAAAAGAGATACTGGAATTAGGAAACTTTTTTTTTTGGTTGACATTGAAGACAATTTACTTTGCCAGTAAGTATTCTTAGAATTAATTGTAGATTTAAATCCCTTTTCTTACAAGTGTGAATATTTAAGCAGTTTTTCATTCTATAATATGTGTCATCTGAACTGTAAATCATTTTACTTAACTAACACTGCTTTTATTAACATTCAGGTATTGAACACATAGGGGAAATAACTGCCTGAGATGAATTTTCACAATCCCATCCCCCACCTTTGCTCTGCCTTCTTACTTTCAGTCTGACAAGAAAATTTTAAAAATGCAAAAATAGTTTCCTGTGTTCTCTTTTTAAAAAGTGTACTGGTTATTTCACACCAGAATATGAACACCATGTCTGTTTCAGTGACTGTATTCAAGTAGAATCTTACCTGCATGCAATACATGCTCAGACCCACAGAAATCACTGAAAATGTTTGTTTCAGGCTCACTTTGGAAACTGAGCTATCTGAAGCAGTATTTCAGTTCAAATTAGGTTGTGTCAGATAGGACAGACTTCTTAACTTCATTTTTTTTTTCAGAATACTTCTTTTGTATTAATAAAGACTCTGAATACTTCTCACAATTCAGACATGCCTAAAAACTAGTGGCTTCCTGAGGGTTAGAAATGTTTGAGGCCTGTGGGGTTCGAGTTGCTGCCAGGGTAGTGGGGAGCTGTTACCAAGATCTCTTTCCAAGTGAATTTCCTGTGGCTCCTGTTGGCAGCTGGTCACTGCTGATCACTTCCTCATTGGAATTAATGCAGATGATCCTTCCCCTGCACAGTGCTTGGAGCTGGGCTCTGCTCTGTGCCAGAGGAACTGAAACAAGGCTTTGTTCTGCCAGTTCCTCTTGGGGAGCTTACCCTGGAATTTCTGTCACTGTCTCTGTGTGTGTGTATAAAAGCATCAGGAGAAACATGTTTTTCTAATGCATGAGAGCTGTGGCTGAGTCAAGACTGGGCCAAAGTGTTTTGACCCCTGAGTTTTCTTGGGTTAGAAAAAATCAGAAGAGCTGGAGAAAGTCTGGTAGCAGCAGGAGGGGTGAGACTGGTGCAGAGACCCAGTGCAAGGGCAGCACTGCTGCAGAACCTGCGCCTGCTTTGTTGTTTCAAGATTCAATACCACAGAAGTTACAGCTCTGCAGGATTGTTGGTGTCACAGAGCACTGGCACTTCTCAGCACAGTTCCCCTGTTTGCCTGCCGTCATGGGGACAGGAGCAAGTCACTAAAGCTTCTCTTGGGTTTGAATGTTTTTCCACGCCTGCCAACCAACCCCATTTCTTTTTCACCCTGTGCTGCGGTCCCACAGCTTCTCAAGGGGTCTCTTGCTGAGCTAATGTAAGAGACAGCTTACAAACTTGAGCTGGTCAAGTCATGCCTTTTAACTGTTGTCCATCTGCTCATTCAGTTTATGAGTCCTTCCAGTTGGTTTTCAAGCATTTGTAGATTCATATTCAGTGGTTTCAATAAAATAAAGTGGCTGAGTGATAGCTCACATTGTGAATGATGAGTAAATGAAGCTATAACCTCACTAAATTCAGAGATGTGGCAAAACACTTTCACACAGTAGATGATGTGACTGCAGGCAGAGTCAATTGCTTTTTTATGTACAAATGCATGTAAAGGGAGTTTAAGGACAATGGGAAATAGGGTAATGACTTGTTTACAAGGTTGAATATAAGGACTGTAGCACAAAGACCAAGAGTGATAAAGGCTTAACCATATTATAAGATCAGACTTTATATTGTTACACGGAATAAATCAAACTCTAGCTGTGTGGCCAGTGCGGTCTTGTCATAACAAGCGGTAGCAGATGGGAATGTATAATATGTAAGATTTACAAATTAAGTCTTTCTGGCTTGTCTCCATCCTCACAAGATTTTTAATGCTCTGATAAAAACACTCAGCCAACAGACACAAATTCTTCTTACCTGTGTGCCTTGCCAGTGGTGAAAAACAGAACACTATCATACTCAGACTTGCAAACTTAAGACTTACTTCAATGCTTTTAAGGTTCTCTATAGACTAATAGTAATCAAGCTCATCAAACTCTACACTTATGTGTTGGATGGTCTGAAATTTCTTTTCTAATACCATTAACTCCTTTTGTGACACTGTGTAGGTTGTATCTCTTTCAAGTTCTTCAGTCTTTGAAGGAATGGGAATTACCAAAGCAACAAAATCAATCATTCCTGGTTGTATCATTAGAAGCTTCTGCTGTCTCATGCTGGCACAATTCCACTCTTCAAGGGTGCTCTGCAAGCTGAAAACTGTGACTCGTGTCTAAAAAAGTGAGAGAAATGGGACTGGAACAATCTGTCCAGAGATAAAGGCAACCTAGCTGAAATGCCCCCAGTAATCAAATGTTTCTGCTTGTCTATTATGTGTGCAAGAACAGAGAAAAAGTTATTTATCTTTGTCCTGTGCAAGTTCACATCAGTTTTTACATTTTTGAGGTAACTGTCACAACTGTCCTGCTGGTAAATGTGGTGACAAAGAAGGAACTGTCTGAGAACCTTGAGAGTCAAGGTCAGTGGAAGCTTCAGGATGGGGCACAATTGGCAGGACAAAGATATGTGCAGAACAAAATAATCAGACAACAGACTGACCTTTCAGGAAGACAGGAGTCAGCAACAGCTGTTCCAGGAGCTGCTGTGTCTGCACGAAAATATAGAAGTAAGTCACTGACTCACAATCTGCTCAAAATTAACTCTGTTGCTTGTATCACATGAATATCCATATATTTGAGATCTGGGGTGAAATAGGCTTTGGATAAAGTAAACCTTTCTAGGATCAAAATTTCACAGAAGCAACATCAAAATTAAAGCACATGCAGATTTTGCATCCTTGCATAACAAGCACATTGTTGAACTGCACCTACAAATATTTATTCTTCTGAGTATTTAGTCTTCCAATTAGTAAGAGAAAATCAGGCTGTCCTGAGACTGTCTGAGACTCAGTGCTGCTCCTAAAATAAAAAATTACTTGTCTCCATAGGACACATTTTTCTCTTTTTTTTTTCCCCTGAGCACCTTTCTCTAGGGAAAAAAAAAAAACAAAACAAAACCAAACCCTCAATAAATACCTACAGCTAATGAATTGCATAAAACCAAAATTTTTTACTGTGACTGAAAATAGCAAATTTTTAATGCAAGAACATAAAATTGACTACTTTGGACCAGCCCAAGTTCAGCATGCCTGAGGGTGAGTGAAAATAGTTGCTCAAGTGTATAGAAATGAATGTGATTCTTCTTCCAGTTCTGCTCCATGGCTCTGCTTGCAAGTCCTGGTTTCCAGAGTGAAGATTCATTTGCATGCACTCAGTAGCTCTCCATAGTTTTCACTTTGTGTAAAATTTTCCTGCTTCCAGTTGAGGCCACAGTAACTTTCAGCATCAACAAAACATGGAGTTTTACTGCTTGCCCATTCCTGTGCTGTTTGATGAACATGTCCCATCTTTCAATTTCATATATATTTGTGTAATTACTCATAAAAGACAAAAATATAGGACCCATATTTTTCTGGAGATTATAGGATCAAGACATGTTAGGGCCTGTTATGATGAAGCAAGACAAAAACACAGAGAGCTTTAGGTAGTACCAACCCCTTGAGTTAGGGGTATCTGTAATAATTTCCTTTCATACTTCACTCAATTAAACTTTCCTCACCAAACTCAAGAGTAGCATTATTGACAGATTTATGAACTTACCCACAAAGAACATGAAAAGCACATTTTTTGTATAAAAATCACAAATGTACATAACTGTGGTGTGGTCGGTCTTGTAAAATGAGACTAAAATACATTGTTAAATATGTGTTTTTCAGATAAGGCCATCAGTGCAGGGAGCTCTGCTGTTCAGTTAATTTGTACATAAAACTAAAGGAATAATATTGTGAAGTGTCACACCTTCTTCTCATGCCACTGGGAAGTCTCTGTTGAATTTGAAAGATTTTGTTTCACCTGGAAGAAATTAGAATAGATGTGGTTTGATAAACAGCTCTGTAGAATTGCTGGCTTATTGAAAATGGGCCAGATACTTTTTAGAAGAGTTTTCTGTCATCATTATCATAAGAAATTCCTCTCGGAAACTTTTTTCTACTAACAGTGATCACAATAAGGGAGGTTGTGCTGAATATCAAAAAGAGATTTTGAAGATTTTTCCAGTTTGGGTTTGTCCTTACCTCATACAAGTATTGTGATTCTGGGGTTTTGGGTGAGTTTTAATTTATTTTATTTTAAGAGGTAGGATAAAATAATTTAGTAGTTAGGGATCTGATGACCTAGCTCAGTGAGCAGGATATTTTTCCAGAGCTAAAAACCAAAAAGGATTAAACCTCTCCCTGCATCCACTCCTCCATAATCCATGTTTTGGCAAGTTATGTACCTGCACCTCTAGAGTAAATAATTACATTGTCAAGCAAGAATTTTTATCTTAATTCTTGAGTTCCATATAGCTAAATTCTCATCTAATGTGCCTGCATAGTAGTAACATTATCAGTTAAATAATTATATTATAATATGTTTTAGGAATATAATTATATAAATAAATATTACAGTACACAAACTGTTGGATGGACTTGGAGAGTTTCCACACCTTGTGTATGCTTTTGTTTTTTCACACCTCTAATGAGATTGTGCTTGTATCTACAGCTGTTTAAGCCTAAAAGAATTATATGCTGACATTGAAATTTTGCTTTTTATTCTATTTCATTTCCACTTAAAATTATTATTATTATTATTATTATTATTATTATTATTATTATTATTATTATTATTATTATTATTATTGATGTTGTTGTTATTTTATTTAAAATCCTATTGCTAAGCCTTTTCTTCTGTCTTTAACAGTACAAAGTACATGCTTACCTTTAAAGTCACTAAAAATCATTCATTTTTCCTCTAATAACTTTTTCCAACTGGACAAAATTGCTGTTCACTCCCTCTTAAGAAAAGCTTGAACAAGCTTTAGCTTTTGTGCTTGAAAAGTAATTTCAGAGTGCTGTAAATATTTTAATTCCCCACTAAGGCTGGAGAGCACTTAAAATGTTATGAAAACATTTTCAGTTATTTTCAATTATGACCCCCTTGCATTCACTTACAGGTTTCTTCCTCATTGTAAACAATCCTCAGATCTTTTCTAGTAGGGTAGCTAAAGTTTCAGCCTGACAGCTTAGCAGATTAACCTTATTTTTATTATTTTTTCCTGGTGGTTCTCCTCTGTCTTATGATATTGAGGTGTTTATAGAAGTAGATATTAATCATAGTATTTTAATCTGTGTTTTCTGGTTCACAGCCCACAAATTTACATGGCCTGAAGGAGAACAAGGCTGAAAATGGGGGGAAGTCTTAGCTGCAGGAATGCATTTCAGATAGTTGGCCTGCCACCCCTGGCAGAGACGTACTTGACTGGCAGTATAAATGACCACTGTTAAAACTCTGCATTTAAAATTCAAAAGGCAAGTAAGTTAAATCAGTGATTTTTACATATTTTCGTAAATCAGCATTCCCAGGAAGAAGTCCAGTACTAAACTTTAGCTCCTCTGAGCTCAAATCCTCATGTCAGTCATGTTTTGTGACAAATGGCAAATGGCAGGAAATGGTGTCAGGGTTTAAGGCTTGAGGTGACATTTTGAAACCAGGCTGACATTAACCTTTCTTTACAACATGATTTTGGATCAGACCCTTGGCAGCTGTGCTTCCACAGAACCCAGTCAGCGGAGCTAATGCCATGGCAACTGCGAGCCCACCCAGGGCTCATAAAATTCAAATAGCAGAGTCTTTTTTACAATGACAGAATGACACTCAGGCACTTGTGTGCTGGAGTGAGCTCTGAATCATCTGTGCCACATCACAGCTGAGCAGTGTCACACAATTTGTGCATGTCAAAGCCTCAGAAGAGCAGTACCATCTACTTCAAGACTGTGTGTATTCTGTGCACTGTCACAAAAATTCCAGTGTTTTGATTTAGTTTGGTTGCTGTTTTGTTCATTTGGGTTTTATTGTTTTATGTTTTGTGGTGGGTTAGGTTGTTTATCCCTCACTCTGGTTAATACCAAATGAGCGGTATCAGTGATTTTGCTGGCCCATTACTGTCCCAAGGGCTGTGAAAATTCACACACCAGCTGCAGCTTTCCAAGAATTGAAACGTACAAAAGAGCCCCTACTGAGAAGTGCAGTCTGTGTTGATGCTAACACCAGCCTCCAATTAATGGACTGAAAAAGAAAGATGCAATAAATACTCATTAAGACTTTTTTTTTTTTTAATTATATTGTCCAGTGTAAGTCAGTGACTTTAAATTGTACTTTGGCTGGCCACAGTAAGTTCATCAAAGAGGGTAATGTATTCTACCAATTCAGAATGTCTCACCCTACACATTAAGTACTTGCTATCAAGATGTTAAGTACTTGCTGGTTACTAGTGCTGAAGCATAATAAGGTGCAGCATTTTCTTTTGGTTATAAACTTCCCTTTTCTTTCATACTCTGGAAATCCAGGAATAAAAAGGAAAGCTAGCAATCAGCAAACTGGTACAACCAATTTTTGTAATGTTCATAATGGAAAGAGGAATGGAATCTGCAGGTGAGAGTTCATCAAAACTCCAGCACGGCACATGCAGCCGATTGAAATCAAAACTTTTGAAATCCAGATCATTGCAATGTAAGTCTGGTCACCTGTACCACGACATGCAGCCAGTACCAAGTTTAGAAGAAATAAAAATACCTCTAGGCCACTTGAAGAGTTTGGTGACCCCTGAAATACAGCATTTTTCTGCCTTGCAGTTTGTTTGCATTCTTCTGTATCACAGGCAAAGTCTGCTTTGCAGTGAGCATCATATCACTGTTACGAGTTGCCTGTTCTGAAATCCCAGAAGGAGCAATGGACTTCAGTTTTTTAATGGCATGAGGAAAACAGTAATTTTTGAGTTTCTGCAGGTCAGTGAGGCCTTTTCCTTCCTGTCTAGCAGGAGGGCCAGGCAGAGAGTGTGACTGTCATTAAAAATGTGAGAACAAGCTGTCTGAACACATCTGAACAACTGGACTTGCTGAGAACATGCACAGATTGTGACATAGACATGGAACCAGATAACCATGTCCAAACGACTTTCATGGAACAAAAGTGTCTCTTTCTCACGTGGTTACACTTCAAAACTTCACAGAACCCCTTTGTTTTGCATCAGTTTCCCAGACTGAGCTTGAATTCTCTTTTAGATAGGATTTGCCTGCCTGAAGCTTCAATTATTTGGGTTTAGTTTCTGGTTTTGATTGTTCATTTGTGTGTTTGTCTTTCAAAGGACAACATAGGGAAAGAAGCATAAGAAATACCTTTCAAGGGTTTGTGTTATATTGCAACATCTTGCCTCTACGTTGATCTAACAATCTTTAAAAACGTAGTGTTCAACTAATAATTTATTTGTATGAATTAAATTTCTTTTTACAAGCCATTATTGTAAATAAAGAATTCTCTGCTCAAAACAAAGACAAGCCACTCTTCCCTCTTATTTCCTTCTGAAGACTTTTATTAGAAGGTTGTCTCTTAGGACATGGATTCAAATTGAATTTTTGATCTCTGGTATGACTGACTGTGATGTTTAAAGGCTCTACAGAAAGTAACAACATCTTTTTTTTTTTTTTTTTCCCATTTAATAGCTGGCAAGAACAGCTAATTCCTCAGCAGGAGCTAATGAACAAGGTACAGAGCAACATCCTTTTTTGCAAATTAGAAATGTGTGCTTAAAGACAATGGTGGGAAACAAGATTTGTCAGGTTCAGGTGTCCTTTTCCTTCTTTTCCTTTCACACCGACCCATCAAGGAGGTGTGAGTTACATTTCCAAAGGCTCTTGAGGCAAATCCAGAAGCCTGACTGGGTTTCTCCTCTGGGGCTTAACACTCAGGTTACCAAACCTGTATCACAGTGATTTACCTCAAGGGTCCCTTGCAAACTCCATCTGAAGGAAAAAAGGGTGTTCTCACTGCATCCGTCCAGCCTGAGCAGTGCTGAGAGCCGGGAGCGCCTGCCTGCTGGGCAGGAGCCGGCAGCTTATTGCTAATTATCAGCTATTGCTAATTATCAGCCCAACTGAGGCTTTTGTAAAGCTGCTCTCCTGAGGATACAGGACCGGCAGCAGAAATACAGCCTAGACTCCCGGGTAGCCATTCTGACCCCGCACATCAGCAGCATTATTTACAATATTTTGGGAGATAGCTGGTTCATTTCTTATATCTCCCTGCTTATGAAGGCATTTATTGGTCTGCAAGGCGTTGCTGTCTGTTTATTGATTGTCTTTTTGGCCCAGAAAATAAGGACATTGAGGGGCTGGATCATGTCCAGAGAAGGGAATGGAGCAGGGGAAGGGTCTGGAGCACCAGGAGGGGCTGAAAGAGCTGGGAAAGGGGCTCAGCCTGGAGAAAAGGAGGCTCAGGGGGAACCTTCTGACTCTCACAGCTCCCTGACAGGTCCCACCCTGTGCATCAGCCTCTTCTCCCATGTAATGAGCGAGGAAATGGCCTCAAGCTGCCCAAGGAGGTTTAGACTGAGTATTAGGAAAAATTTCCTCCTGAAAATACTTGTCAGACATTGGAACAGGCTGACCAGGGCAATGGTTTTCTCTGGGTTTAGTAGAGATATATATAATAGATAACACGTATACGTGAGTGTATTCATGTACACTCTTTTATTCTTTATTTTGGTCAAACCCATACAAATAAATCAATGAAAGTGCATCAAAAAAAATTGTGGCTGCCCTGAACTAGTGAAGGCTGTCCCTGTGCATGGCACAGGATAGAACATCTTTAAGGTCCCTTCCAACACAAACCATTTCACGAATGATTGAACTTCAGAAAAGATCAAAGCATCTCTGCCAGGATGGCACTGTACTCCACAGGAGCATTGGCAGACAAGCAGATATTTCCCTTAGCAGTGTCCTGTAAGTGCTCTGGAGACACAGTTTTCATGATGGGCAATAAGCAGATGCTCTAGAGCTGCATTTCCTTTCTCCTTGCTCTTCTGCTGTGTGGTTAAATGGCGGATAACTGGGATCAGAGCTGCTCATGAGTAGGGGTGTCCTAGAAACAGACTGAAAGGCCAGAGGCAGCTTTTTTCCCAGACCGGTTTTCTTTTCAAAGGCTTCAACAGTAATACCCAGCACTTTCCTCTGATGGAATTACCCTGCACAGACATCATAGCACTTTTGAAAGGATTGAGTCACTTTTCCCACTTCACACATGTAGATAAACAGTATCAGGCTGAGATGTGAAAGAATGAGACATGATTCACTGTCAGGTCTGTGATAGTGGTGGTGAGGAATGGCTATCCCAGGTTAAAAGCTGTTTATTTCTCACCACCCATCTATGGGCCTGGCTTGCAACTCCTGAATCCACAATAAACAACGGTGTCTGCAAGTTGAACAGGTTAAATCTGGTGTTTGAAAGATGGTGGCACTGGTTTTTATTGTGACCTGCAGCTGGAATAGGTTTTTTTTTTCAAAATCTGTGTCTGCACTGAAACAAATTCATCTCCAAGTGCTTGATGAAAGCCTGTGCTCTATTGTGGCCAAAAGCCTCTTTGTCTTTGTCACTGGTGTTGATCTGACAGACTTCAAGGAGGATTTCAGGGCTTTCCCTCATCACACCAAGCTCACTTTTTGCCACAGGCAAGCTGCCTTTAGCAGTGCCACTGGGGACTGGGATGTTCTCTGCCGTGTGTAGAGGCAGGCAGCAAACACAGACCCTGCCAGGACAGATCAGAGCTGACAGCCCTGACAAATCTGTCACTCCAGCAGCTGCAGTTTCACTAGAGTGGTGCTGATACTCACATTTTTGCTAAATTTGCAGACTGATGAGTGACTCTGGAATTAAGCCACAGCTAATTCTTGGACATGGCTTTGGCCATGAGGGGAACACTTTGAGGAAGACAGGTAAAAAACAAAAAGTGAATCAGCTACAAGGACAGGAAGGGTGCTGCACGAAGAGTGTGGCTGCTGGTTTGTTCTGGATTGCACTTTTCTTTCTTTTTAAATTTATTTCCCAGGTTTGAAAGAAAGGCAAGAAACAATAATCCTCTCCCAGACTTCAGCATTTCAAGAGACATTGTCAGTCCCAGAAGTTGTATCTACTTCAGAAATTTACTAATTATCTACTACATTAGAAATTTACTAATTATCTGTATCTGCTTACTGAATTTACTTCTTCATGCTTGGGCAAAAAGCATCGATTTCCTGTATCATAGATGACACATATAAAGCAGTGGCTACTCATCTTAATGAGTACATCTTAAAAAAATAAACAGAGAAATCTTGTCCTGCTGCTATAGACTCTTTCTTCATGGCAGGGGTGTGCTGCCACCAAACTAAGGAGGGAGAGGAGGACAATCCCATGGCATTGAGACAAATGATAACAAAGGCAAAGGCATAGATCTCCTTAGACCTTAACTTTCAGCCAACACCCCTCATGGCCTGAGGCAGTAACTGAGGCATTAAACACAAGGCTTCTTTTGCTCTAAGATTATTGATTTCCTTTTGCTTGTTAGAACAATAGAAAGGTAAATATGAGTGTGTCAGAGTGAATGTGTTTGACTTCCTCCCTGTTTAAATCCTCTGGTGGCTGTACTAAAAGGGCTGGGTCCTTTATAGCAATTTCTAAATTCTCATGAGGCAGTGGGGTTATCATCCCCAAATTCTCATGAGGCAGTGGGGTTATGATCAATACCTGACTGCTGCTCTGTGCTGTCCCCATCAGCTTGGCTGGCAGATGTCACCTGTCCTTGCCAGGGTCCCCTCGGGTGCACAGGCAGCCCCTGGCAGCTTCTCTGAGTGGGTGCTCCATAACGCCAGCCCATGATGGAGTTATTTTGTCTATTTCTTTTACAGATGTGAGAGGACATGCTTTGTCTGGGTCAGACTCATTCTTTTGCATCAAAAATGCTGCTGGATCAAGGCCTCTGCTCCATCCTCTGCTGGCACTTGCACTGCAGCTGCAGAGCTGAGCAGGAGAGTGATCACCCCAGTCACAGACCTGCAAACTCAGAGGGACCAATTAGGTCCTGAAAACTGTCTGGTATTTTTGGGCATCTTCTCCAAACACTGCGGGTCAAAACACTTGTAGTTTTTAACAGCTGTGATGCAGAAGCCAAAGAAGCAGCTGAAAGAAGCCTGTAATGGTGAGGGCTGACAGGCTGAGAAAAAAAAACCTTCTTGATGGAAATTGGAGACACTCTTTGTGAAAGCACTTGAGTTGGTATAATCAAGTGCAGGCCAGCACAGGCCAACAAGAAGAGACAATACAATGGCAGAGAGTTGAAATGTGAACTCCTTGAGAGGCTTTGCCATGGCAAAAGTTCATCAAGTTCCATTCGTGGCTGTGAACCACAGAACCAGTTGGAAATCCTGCTGAGGCTGAGTGCAGGAAGGTCACAGAAGCCAAATGCTTCTTCCAACCACCTGGAACCTGCTGAGTGAATCCTGTTTAGGGAGGCAAACTCTGGGCACCTCTTCTTTCCAAGGTGAAGACCATACATACAGAAATTAATGTGTGGATTAGGATGTTTTTCCAAACTGGCATGTTTACAGCTGATATTGATTTATCAAGATATTACACAGTGTTTTTCAGGCTCCATAGCAACCCTTTCCTCCCTTCTGACGTTAATTCCATACCATAGCAAGCCTTCCATGGTGAGGAGGAGGCAACAAGTGGGAAACTGAAATGAAGAAGCATAGATGTGATTAAAAAAAAAAAGGATTTTTTTTAACAGAACTTTTAAATTTTCCTCCATCTTTTCTTTCTTTTCTTTTCTTTTCTTTTCTTTTCTTTTCTTTTCTTTTCTTTTCTTTTCTTTTCTTTTCTTTTCTTTTCTTTTCTTTTCTTTTCTTTTCTTTTCTTTTCTTTTCTTTTCTTTTCTTTTCCTCTTCTCTTCTCTTCCTTCTCTTCTCTTCTCTTCTCTTCTCTTCTCTTCTCTTCTCTTCTCTTCTCTTCTCTTCTCTTCTCTTCTCTTCTCTTCTCTTCTCTTCTCTTCTCTTCTCTTCTCTTCTCTTCTCTTCTCTTCTCTTCTCTTCTCTTCTCTTCTCTTCTCTTCTCTTCTCTTCTCTCTTCTCTGCTACAAAAACTCTCACTACAGTGGCTTTCCACAATTCACAGAAACGAAACTGTGTGTGGCCCAGTAACACTGGGCTGATTCTGGCACAGCAGAGCTTGTCACGATGGAGAGTGAGGTAGAGATGTTGAAATTGGCTTTGGCAAAATTGGAAATTAACAAATCAAAAATCTCTTCTTTATCTCAATAATGCAGTGCTGTCAGAACCTCACTTGCTAAATTGGCCTGTTCTTGGTTGGTTTTCTCAGGCACAATTAACAGCATGAACAAAACTGTGTTATTTGTAATAACATCTCATAGTGTGAACTATGTTTGGATCATGTAATCACAGTCCTGGTCTTCCGAATGATATTTGCAAGTTTTTGGAGGGGCATCTGAATTTCTCCTTTTATTTTTACATAAATAATTAAAGCAAACAAAAAACAAAAACAAAACAAAAAAAAAAAAAACCAAAAAAAACCAAAAAAACCAAAAAACCAAAAAAAAAAACCCAAAAAAACCCCCCAAAAAACAAAACAAAACAAAAAACAAAACAAAAAAAAAAAAACCAAAAAAAAAAAAACCAAAAAACAACAAAAAAAAAAAAAACAACCAAAAAAACCCCCCCAAAAAACCCCAAAAAAACAAACCTCTTCAGTCTAAACAAATTGCTCATTTGTTCAAATGCATCTGTCAAGGAGAATTTGTTGTGTTAACCTGGAGAAGACTGGTGAGATAAGCCTGGCTGTAATGATTACGGGATTCAGTGGCAAAAAGAATGACAAAGAAATTCTCTTAGAACTGTAACTTCACTATTCCATGTGTGTCATATTTATAATGATATGAACAAAAAAAAAAAATACAAAACCCAAACCAAAAAAACAAAAACCAAAACCCCAAACAAAAAAACAAACGAAAACAAAACCACAAACAAACAAAGAAACAAAGAAACCCCCATAAATGAACAGAAACATTTTAAAAACTTAAAAATATCTCCTTGCACTTTTCTGAACTAGTTACTCTTCTGAACATGTATGCACATCATGGTCCTGTACAGTGAATATTAGCATGTGTATAAAAGCTGACATCTCTGTCTGGAGAAATTTTGTCCCCACTTCTGTAATTAACCTTTCAGAACATGAAGGGTCTGGGAAATCCTTGAGATGTTTGGTCATGCTCATGAAACAGGGAGCAGCTTTGGGGTTTTTGTGTGCATGTCCAGGGTTGGTTGGAAATACAGGGATAATTGCATTTACCTGTGAACTCTCCCAGGAGAAACTTCTGATTTTCCATCCCCTTCAGCCTCATCACAGGAAGGAATGACTTTGTGCTGGCTCCTCTGCTGAGTCCAGAAGGAAACCCAGGGGAGTGTGGGGAATGTAGGAAGCAGCACTTGCTGTGCTTCAAAGGAAAACACTCCCAGAAATGGTGCAGAGTTTCAGGGAGGGGGCTGTGAGCAGCCACATGGAGAAGATGGAACAATTATGCAGCTAATAATGGCAAACCCTTTTAGTAATGAATTTCTCATTACTCTTGCCTCACTCTCTCAGAAGGTGATTAATATTTTTTTGATCAAAGAGCACAGCAGTAAAGCAGGAGTCCTGCAAGAGGCCCGTGAGTGAATGTGCAGAGCAGTAATAATTCCAGAAGCTGACAGCTGCAGGTGATTTCCTGGGCACATTGTGGATAGCCACAGTGCACAAGCTCTGGCTGCATCCAGCAGATTGGGCAGCCAGGCCACTCCAGCCAGAGGAGACCTCAGGGCACGTGTGGCATTCAGGTGTGGCTCAGTGCAAGAAGCACTTCAAGGAATCTATATCCAGACTGGAAACCATAGGAGGGTGCATTTATGGACAATTTCTTCTCTGGCTTTGCAGAGAATATGAATTCATGGCATGGAAGGAAAGGGGCCTAATGTGAAGTCTCAAATACACACAGATGGAGCCAGCCAAGGATTCCTGGCAATGACACACTGTGAGGAAGAACAGGGTGTGGGGGTAAGGCAGTAATTTTCTGGGAAAAAACATCTTTTTTCTGGCTCCTGAAAATAAACACGAGGCAAGCGCAGGAATGAGGCTGAGGTCATGGACTGTAGGGGAGAATCAAGACAACCAATGGCCCCCAAAGCCCTCTGAACCATCTCCAGAAAGAAAAGGAGACTGCACATGGTAACTGATCTGCATAGAATGTGAGAAACTTCACTCCAGGGTAGGGAACATCAATTTGCAAAAAGGTACCCCCACAAAGCCTGGGACACAGGACCCTGGACATCCCATCAGCTGGATCAATGCTGGGGCCAGGACCACTGATTTCCTTCCTCTTCCTCTTCCTCTTCCTCTTCCTCTTCCTCTTCCTCTTCCTCTTCCTCTTCCTCTTCCTCTTCCTCTTCCTCTTCCTCTTCCTCTTCCTCTTCCTCTTCCTCTCCCTCTCCCTCTCCCTCTCCCTCTCCCTCTCCCTCTCCCTCTCCCTCTTCCTTCCCTGCATCCCTCCTTTTCCCCTACTTTCCTTCCTCCCTCCATCCCTGCCTCAGTCCATCCCTCTCTCTCCCCTCCATGTGGGCGCCTGCTCCATGTGCCCACGTTCCCAAACTCCTATCTCCCACTCTGAATTCAGGTGCTCACTCACACTGCAATGTGAGCACTGTAAGTGTCATTATAGTACCAAAGCATAACGTGCACGGGAGTGTTGGGGTTTCCCAAAACAAATTGTTGAAAGGATTTGGAATATGGTGAAATTTCTTCTTTCAAATGTCAGCAATGTTTGCTTAGGGCACTGAGGCCAGGCCTCTGCTCTGCACTAACCATGCCTGGGCATTTCCTGCCCACAGAGTCTGGCACTGAGCAGCCCTGGGAAACATTTTTAACCTACAAAAGAGGATAGCCTGATACAAACCACTTTTGTGAGTGGTCTCTTGAGAGAACTTGCTCTCCAGTCCTTTCTAGCAATTATTTTAAAGACTGTGAGTTGGCAGGAGAAAAAATTATCCAGAGAAGACTTTGTGAATCTACTGAGAAGTGTTTCAGCAGCTTGGAAGTTTCTCGTGGGTACTGCTCTAGCCTAGAGATAACATTATCATGTTTTGGCACTGCTGCCTGTGATAGGTGGAATAAGTGAAGAGAGAATGAGGAACAGAAAAGAAGAATAGAAGGAAGGGAAAGAACATAATCAAATTATGGAATCAGTATCATGTATTTTTTAGGCACTAAGTTTTTTTCTCTTTCTCCTGAATTGAGTTCTTCTATCCAGGGAAGAATCTGTAATGTGTATAAACATTTCAGGTCCAGGTGTCTAAAAACTTGTGCACTAATAACAGACTTTCAGGGTTACAGAATTGTTGGTTATCTGATTCTGGGAGCTCAGACTTAATGGATTGCATCCAATTTTGTGTGCTGAGTACCTAGTAACAATCCCCTTCAAAATCATAGAAATGGCCAGGAGTTACTCTTCAGATTATTGATTATTTTGTCTCTTATATGTGTAGAATAAATAGAATATAAAGCTTTAAGTCTAGCCCTAAATATTAGCACAACTATAAACATCACTCCATCCCTAATTCTAGTCTTACATGAAAATTGTAACCCTAAACCAAACCCTAAGAGCTAGCCCTAAACCCCTAAACCCAACCCAGGGCAGCCTGTGCCAGTTCTTGGTCACCCGCACAGAGGAAACGCGTTTGCTGATGTTGATGGAGCCTCCTGAATTCCAGTGCCTGCCAGTTCCCTCTTAAGGAGGGGCTGGTTCCTTCTGCTTTGCATCCCCTCTTCAATAAAGTGTGCTCCACATGCTCCAGAGAAAATCCATTCTTAACTGATTCCCATCTAGGTGGGAGAAATAATGACTTCTTGTTAAATAATTAGAGGGAATGTGCACCATCTGCCAGAATACTCAATTAGAATAGACCTCAAATTGCCCTTCAAATGTTATAGGTAATTGACAAAAGTACCTGAAAATCTTTATGGATAAAACATTATTTTGGCTGCTCCTGCAGACATGTAAAAGGAGAAAATCCCAGCATTTGAACACTCTCTGCCCTGTGTTTGAGTAAGTAATTTCCTGAGTTGTTGATGATGTTTGCCCAGCTCTTGATGGGACAAGGGGAAGGCAAGTTCATTGGATTTTTAATTCTGTCCCTGTCTATTCTCCTGTTCCTGTGCAATGAGCATGAAATTTGTTCCACCTTTGGATGTCTTGTTTGGAAGGAGCAATAGCACAATAATCTGTCAATATTTACATCCCACAATGTCTGCAGCTTCCCAGCTGTGAGCAAAATTTCTGGTGAGCTAAATTTTGAGATGGCATAAACCAACCAGTGCACAGTGAGCTATGAAATTTGCTTTTATAGTCAACCACTTCCTATAATGTAAATAAAATAGTTATTCTTGGAGCATAAATTATGAAAGGCACACTGGTTACATTCCTGCTTTTTTCACTCTGTGGAGGTTTTTGTGGCAAGTGTTTTAGACTTCCTCCTAACCCCTCCTTTAAAAAAAAATAACAAAGTTCCCACAATATATTTCCATTATGGTAGTGATTTCTGCAGTTTTCTGTCTTATTTTTTCTGTTACTCAATACTATGAGTTACATTGACAACAGAATAATTTCTGCTGTGACCTAGGATTAACAAAATCAAGATTTTTTTTATGTTTAAAATGGAGAGAAATAAATAAAATACACAGGATAGAGGAGAACACGTCTATCACAGCTTATACTGAGAATATTTGGAACACGAACTGAAAAGGAACATTGCTAGGAATTGAGGCACATTTAAAAAGACTGACAATTCATAGAGGGAGAAATGAAAATAGAGAAATGTGATCAGGTATTATTTGTAACAATCTACAGCATTTGAATGGAAATGGTCGATATTTATCTGCTTCATATAGAGGGCCATAAACCTCTCAGTGTCCTCGGTGCATTTTAAAGTATCTTATATATATATATATGTATGTATATATATATATATATATATAGAGAGAGAGAGAGAGAGAGAGAGAGAGAGAGACCTTCCTCTTGTCTTGTATCCATAAAATTATTTTTTTAAGCAAAAAAATGATGGCTCTCTGAAGAAATGTAGCATTCAGGGATACTTGCCTAAGAAAGATCATTTAAAATATTAATAAATAAATTTTATGTTTTCTGTGTCTTCCTTTTTGGGGACTCTTAGAGCACTGACAATTATGAGTTTAGACATCTCTTAGTGAAAACTAACGCCGCAAAGCAGCAAATTCTTCAGACATTGCTGTTTCACTGATTCTTTCCTTTTCTTGAACAAACTATCCATGGTTAAATCACTCTAATTTGAGTCAAAATCAGGCTGTATGGCCTAACACTGTATGATTAACCCATCAGCATAACAAATATGTGCAGGATTATGTGGTATTATGGCATTTGATATGGGGCTCTGTATTTTGCTGAATTACTGCTTAGAATTCCTTGTCTGCTGCTGAGTGGTGCCAAGGAGAGCTTAGAGTGGCAGGGGGCTGCTGGGCTGAGCTCTTGCTGCCAGGGGCTCCCCCACTCTGCCAGCCCCATTTCTCCCTTTTCTGAGGTAATTTGAGGTACCAAAGGAAGTTGGCTTCATCCTGGCGTGAATGAACCCCGGGCCTGACCGAGCTCCCACTCAGGCACCGGTTGTTATTATGCTAATTGAAATTCTCCTCTTGTCATTAAGTGAAATGCTCTCTTTATAACAGGAATGTTAATTTAAAGAGGGTAAATTCCACTTGAGTTTTATTGGGAATTAGCATGTTTTCTAGAACAGCAAACAATTATTTTCAGTAGCCAATCTTTGCGTACTTCTTCAGTTCCTCAAGCTCTTCTCTCCAATCCTGGTGAAGAATGACATCTACAAAGTGCTTTAAAGTGTGTCAGATCTCCATCCATGCTGAGATAAGACGTTAGTTCTGGACAGGATTACAGTTTCTATTAAGATCCCTTCCCTCATTCCAGATTTTCCCCCTTCCAAGCAGTTTCCTCTATGACCCAGTGTACTTAGTGTACTGCAAGGTTTTGAGGTAGTGACAATCTCCCATAACTTTGAACCTGTGTTTTAATTCTTATAGCATTGGCAAAATAAGAGAAAAATGCTTTGGCGTAGTAGTTGGCTTTAATGGACCCAGCACCTGACAAAACTGCAAAATAACAAAAATACAGTCCTCATCTGTAGAGGTCCATCCTTCTCCTTTTGAATGCTCAATATTCTCTTTTTATACCTTCCTAACCTTACCTGTATGAACCTCATACACAGAATCTTTAATTGAGGGAAATGTAATATTTTGTGAAATTATTAGGGGGATATAGGCTACTTTTGTCAAATCATTTAACAATTTAATTGGAGAACTCAGAGCAGAAGTATGAAAGGAGTTAAAATTTACTTTACAGTGGATTTTACTTTACTTTTCAGATTATCCAACAGTGTTGCTGAAATTCACTGATTTTTTGATGGCTTTAAACTGAGTTTCACCAATAGTCTCTGAGTGTGATAGATCAAATCAGGGCAGACCAAGTCAATCTTCTCCTTTCCCACAAGTTTCACAGGGCTAGGGCTGGCCAGCTTGAGCAGAATTAGACCTTCAGAAGCCCACTGTCCTCTCTGAGACTGACTTTAGAATTGAACCTGAACATGGAATGGAGATCTGTCTTGTTCAGATTGTTCTGCAGCCCAAAGAGAAAAAAAAGAACTAGCATATTTTCCCCCAAGTGTTTGTGCTTGGAAAATACAAGAAGCAGAAAGGCTTCATGGTCAGTGACATCAGTGACAACATGAGCTGACCTACACAGGCTGCTCAGCTGTGCCTGGAATGCCTGTGCCATGTAAAAACTCCCAGGCTTTTGCTGACACTGTGAAGAAAATAAAAAAGATATGACAAAATCAGAATTGTTGCAAGAAAAGGAATAAAATATTGAAGATCTGGGATTAACCGTTATGATCTGGGGTTTGTTTCCTCTGCTGCCTGTAGAGAGACTGTTTAAAGTCTGGTTTTTGTGTTTCTTGACATGGAGATATTTATAGAATTGCTCATTGAAAAGAATTAGAAAAAGAAATTACTGTGCAAGAGTAATAATTTATCTGTGGATTGAAGTGCTTTCACACACTGATTTATTGGTCTTATTTTAACACCAGGGGGTGACAAATTGCCTTGAAGTGGTGTCATATATGATCAGGTGTCTCCATAATGGCAGATTCCCTGTTTTTTCCTGTAAGACTTTTATGCTTCGTGTTTAGGTTTTTGTTTTTTTTTTTCTTTTTTTTATTTTTTGACAAAAAATATTTCACAAAGCTGTCACTCAAAATCTACTAAGAGGATTTTAGAATCTACAGATGCATAGTAAGGTCACTAAGGTACACATGAGAAGGAAGCTAAAGTTTCCGCCTCTTAGGACAAACCTTGGCAAATGCCACAGATTCAAAATGGTGACAGCAGATGGCAAATTACTGCAGCATCAACATGCCAGGGTGCAGTGGAGATGAATGGAGCCCTCTGTGCTTTTCCAGGAGTCCACAGTTATGGATTAACCCAAGCTTGGCACTTGTGTTAAAAATCAAGGTTTCTGAAAATGTCTTTAAAACTATTTCTGTGAGTTTCCCAACAGCTAACAGTAGCCCTTCTAATACGTTTGTTCAGATACATACAACACACAGCTGTCCATACAGAAAGGGATCTTCGCTCTGTACTGGAGATGCTGCATCTGCTGCTGCTCTGTCCATTAGAAATTCACCCTTATGGATTCTTCTCCAAGGGACAGAAAGACCCCTCCTGTCCCCAAACTGGCACTCAGAGTTACAGAAGCTGGAGGTTTTATGAAGTAGTTCCTATGCCTGTGTCCTCTGTTCCTATTTCCTAATACAGAATAAGGCTGCAAAGCCCAGATGGTCAATTTTGGTTTAATTTTAAAAAAAATATTCATCTCTGTGGCGTGGAGCTGCTTCTCTGAGAGTACCCACCTGAATCAGTGGTACAATAGTGCTAAGCTATCTTTAATATTAACATCACACCCTTCACATTTACTGCAAGGATGTCAAGCTTGCTTCCAGCTCTCTGTGTAAAATTTATCTCTATGATAAATTTCAGTCCTTATTTGCTTGTGGCTTCTGATCAGCACCTCAAGTGTTACAGTTTCATCATCATCATCATCATCACCATCATCATTATCATCATCATTATTGTCATCATCATCATAATCTTGCAGACTTTTTCTAACCTTTCAGCTTCTCTTGTAGCTTTTAACTACTCATGCTTTTCAGCCACCTCTCCTTTCTATTTTTGGCCTCAGAGCAGACACTTTATGGGAATGGCCACAGGAGCAGCCAGGATACAGACAGAATTGTTTAGCTATTCCTTCTCAAACATTTTTGTGCTTGTGCTGAACGTTTTCCTTCTCACCACGAAGTCATCTTTGTATGTTGTGTCCAAACTCCTTGAGCATCAGGGCATCCCAGAGACAAAGTGTGAAAGGGGCATTAAGTCAATGTGCCAGCCTCGGCAGAACTGTCAGTAGGGTTTTTGAAATTACAATGTCAAAGTCACAGCATTCATTTCTACTTTTCATCATTGAGCAGATGTAGTCATAATACTTTATAATTTTTCCTAAGATTAAAAATTTTTATAATTGCATGAGATTTTTTTTAATTGCCATTTCTGATGACAGAAGAATAGTAAGAGGAAATCCAAATGTATTTTGTAAAAAGGAGGAAGCTGATATGCAATATTTTTCAATAAATGTAAAAAACTAAAACACATATGTCCGCTCAGGAGATCCCTAACCAAAATTTGGCCTCTCTGTAGTGGATCCTAGTCACAAAAAGCCAAAACTTGGGTCACTCACTCAACTTGCAGATCTCTAGAAGGCTGCTGCCTTGCCTTTGTGAGACAAGAACAGTTGCCAAAGCAGGAAATGTTTTGGAGATGTTAGGAGATCATGATGATGGGGATGATGATGATGAAAACAAAGATTATTTTTCTATAGTCCAAAATCCACTGTTTCAGCCTCCCTTGGAAAGGTCTGAGCTGGAAATGAACATTTCTTTCTGTGTCCCTCCCAGCTTGTGTGTTATCCATCAAGGAAAGGCAAGCAGAGCAAGGAGTCACAGTGAGAGCAACAGCAGCCACACTGAGGGTGACACAGCCACAGCCAAACCCTGGGGACAGGGGCCCCTTTGCCTGACCCAGAGCACCCAGAGCTCAGATGTCCTGCTGGAGCAGCAGGCACGGCTGGCACTTGGAGTGTGAGGGAAAAGGAAAGAAGTCGAATGTTCCTTTGGGATTGCTCAGTCAGAGCTAGACCTGAGAAATTGTGGTGATCCAGCCTACCCTCAGCTGAGAGCTGCAGCATGTTTTGGGCAGATAATCCCTTCTGACAGTGTTAGTTGCAGTCAGAGACATCAGCTCCATGTATATCTCCCTGAACACACTGAGTGCAGTTCACAGATAACACTTGGGTGAGCTGGTGATGCTGCACTCAAAGACTCTCCTCCTTCCCTGTTTTAAAAGACTACCTTAGAGATATCTCCTATAAATATTTTCTCTTTTTTCTTGTTTTTCTGCACTTTTTTCCTCTTAGAAAACTAAGTTCATTTTGTAGGCTGTCATCCTGTGTGGAATGCCTTAATCATCATGAGAATAAAATCTGTCACCTGAGCTCAAGGGCAAAGCTCTTTTACATAGCAGTAGCATTAACCTCAGACCCTAGAATGGAATACAGCTACACACTGTGGATCTTTTCCACTTATTGCTAATTAAATCCTGTTTATATGAGTATGGCAAGAGGAAAATTTCATTTGCAAACACAAATGATGTCACTGTCAGCAAAAACTTCTCCAATGAACCAGAGGTTAGGAGTGAACCCTTCAATGAGAACCAACTAACCTGTTGCCTGAGAGACATTAGAATAATTGAACACTTCTGCTTTTCATAAGGAAGAAGAAATTTTTCCATTAGCTGTAATCTGTAGGAAAAATCAAGGGTTCTTTTATCCTTTAAGCTGGCAGAAGGCAAATTGACCTCTGTGACACTGCACTCAGTGAAGAAGCAGGATGCATTTTTCAAGCTGATTTTACTTCACATTAGGGTGATGCTGCAGAAACCCAGCTGCAGTTCCCACTAATGTCCCTGTCCTACCTCTAAGCTGATTTGTAATTCACCTCCATAATTTGCATGCACTTTGAGATAAAAAAAAACAAAATGTTTGCTTAATGATATATCCCAGCATACACACGAAAGAATAGCTGAAAAATAAATGAGCTGAGTAAGACTTACAGCTTTGAAAAGAGCCATAACATGATGAGTATTGGAGGCTCCAACTGTGATCCCAACAGGGAGCCTGGGGTGTGCAGGGAACAGGGAGCGCACACAATGCATCATTAGCAGAATGAGCTGGTGCATACAGGGCAGATTTCCCACTGGCGCTGCACCTAATGCAGCTGTAGGAGCTGATTGTGTTGCATCCACAGAGCTCATTAGGGCACTGATTTTATTTATGTTTATTTTGTGTGGGTGAGTTCAGTGCTGCTGTGAGGACTTTGGGAGGAAGCCCAGGCTGGGTCTGTCCGCTGGTGCTGAGCTGGAAGGGTTTAATTTATCCTCCCTCTGCATGGCGCTGGATCTGGAGAAACAGCTAACTAGCGGTCATTATTAGTACTCCTTTCTGCTGATTCTCATGATAAAATGGCAAGTTTTGCAGCCGATCCCGTTAACACTCAATAGAATGAGTAATTAATGAAACAAAAATGTCACATCCTGGTGGCACTGCAGCTTTGGGAGTTGGTGACTTTAGGCCCTGCAGGGTCCTCCAGGAGGAGGACTGGGAAATCCCTGCACAAAGCTGAACGCAGACTGCTTTTTCCAGCTACTGTAGGTAGAGGTCTTGCAAATTTGGATGGATCTCTTTGAGCATTACTGTTAATTAAGAGCTTAACAGAAGAATCAGAGGTCTGTCTTGACTTCTTTTAGGTGACTTTAGAGAAATGATCTCTTTTTCCTCTTCTATTCTCTCTCTGGTTGGATCAGTCATTATAAGTATTACAAGCATTACAAGCAAGCACCACAGAAAGTAGATAGGATTGTTTTAATGGCATAAATGTGTTTAATTATATCTACAGCTCTAACTATTCACAGATTATGTCCTGGTACCCATTCCAATTAATGTACGATTCTATATTGAACTCTCATTTTCCTCTTTGCTTGTTATATCACATTTTTATAATTTAGTTAAGGCTTTGTATATTATCATGACTAGTTATTCCAGAAGTAAAATAAAATGTACAGAATCCTTCTATTTTATATTTGCCCAAGCTGTTTCCTAGCTTGTGTTTAAAAACCCAGCATACACCAAGGCAGCCATGGACATTTCAGAGCACTGTTTAGGGGGGTGTGAGATTTCTGCTACACTATAAAATATGATTATTCAATCGCTGCCATACCAACCACATCCCAATGCTCTCACAGTGCATTCTGAACATATCTACACCCATATGTAATGCTCTCTGAAAAACCTGTTAGTTATTATTGTCTTTTGATGCTGAAGTTCTAGGTGAAAGGAAACCTGTGGACAAGTGGAACTGCAGATTTAGTCTCACATAATCCTTTTCTCTTCATTTGTGACCTTGTAAAAGGTCATAGAATGATAAAATCACAGAATGGTTTGGGTTAGAGGGGGGCCTAAACTCCATTTCATTTCAGCTCCTCCTGCCATGGGCAAGGACAACTTCCACTATCCCAGGCTGCTCCAAGCCCTGTCCAACCTTGCACACTTGGGATGGGAATGGGGAAGCCGCAGCTTCTCTGGGCAGCCTGTCCCAGGGCCTCACCAACCTCTCAGGGGAGAATTCTTTACTAATATCTAAGGAATAAACTTTGTCTTTCAAAAAATATTTCTTAGCTCTTTTTTCCTTAATATGTACGAAATTTTGTCATAGTTCTCTGGGGTGTCTTCAATAATATTTGTGCAAGGCTTCTAATAAGTGCAGGAGTCTGGGTGGAACGGATCAAGGGGAACTTCAAACTCACAATGGAGGACAGTAGAGAATACAGGCAGGTGTCACTAATCAGGCACATCTAGATGAACATTTATTGTCCTGGCCAATTACATTCAAAAGTGTGGTCCAGGTTTCTGAAACTCTTCCATTTCACAGTGGCAGTGCTGTGCCCAGCACCTTTTGGGAGCCACAGCCAACCTCTCCTGCAAACTTTGGTGCTGTAGGTCCACCCCACTGCTTTAGAGAGCAGAGGGCACCTCACCTGCTCTCTGGGAGATTCCTCCCTGCAGCTGCATCAGTGGCTGCTCTGTGTATTCTGTTCCTAAAAGCCCTACTCTGTGTTGGCCATCCTTGCAGGCTTTTTCCAGGTGGGGTTTGTACCTGTGGGAAAAGTTTTAAGTGCCCGTACAGACAACAGCAAAGTTTGAGTCCTCACCTGGATGTATTAATAAACTCACAAGAGAGAGTGTTTGTTTACAACCTGTTTGGCTCCATCTGCCTATTTGAAGCTAACATTCAGTAAATATTCAGGGAAGAGTTAACACCCACTGGGGCTGTGCTGGCTCTGACAGAAAGAAATTTGTACAGGTGTGAGCCACAGGACAAGTGGTGATTGAAGTTGTACCATGTTGTGATTTACAGCTCCATGGGCTTCCATGACTCAGTCACCTGAATGTGATGAGAAAAACACAGGAGCACAGCCAACATAAAATAAAAGAGTACAAAGTCCAGTACATTTTAAGGAAAGCTTCCATGAAAATTCAGTGATTTTCTGGCGTCAAATGGAAATTGTGTTTTTAGAAAGGCTGTATTGTAGGAAATCAGCCTCAAATTCATGTCCAGACAGCCTCTACTTAGTGAGTTGAACACATTGTGCTGCCAGTGGCATGGGAAGAACTCAGGTACCTGGGGCTTCTGAAGCACATTTTACCATCAATAAGGTATTTTCACCTTACCCCAAGCTGTTTTCTTTGTACTGAGATATTGTACAATGTGATTAATTTTTTATTGTTCTGTACATATGACACTTTGGGTTGACTGGTCTTTTATGTGTGCAGATGACTACTCAGAAGCTGTAGAGAGCAGGTCTTTTTAAAGAAAAATACAGAGAGTTCTATTCAGTGTGTTTATTCATTGTTAATATTCATTAGTAATTCACTTCATTATAGAAACGATGCCTTTTTATTCCTATTTGCTTCTTGCTTTCTCTATTCAGAGCAGTTAAGGTTTTTCTGAGGTTGTTTGAAGTACTAAAGCTCATGCCCTACTCTTTATAATAATCAGATTTGTTTCTCATCAGTCTTCCCCTTCAGTTAAATGATATTTTTTCTGTCATCTAGTGGCAAATTACCAATCCGAAAGTTGCATCCTTGCCGTAAAATGACAGTAAGTTTGAGATAATTGTTATCTGTCTCTAAATAGCTTGGTTGCTTAGAAATCCAACCTGTAGACTCCCTGGTTTTACAGAAAAAACAACTTGATGAAGCACACATAGCGCTAAGAACATTATATAGAGCACAGATATCAGATAAATTGTAAGGTCAGAGTCGTTTTGGAAATGATCAAAAGCCTTTTCTACCTGGGAAAAATATATAGTTAAATAAGTGCACAAAGATTGTTACATCAGTGAATATATTCTGGTCTTGGCACATGCCAGGCTGGAGGACAAAACTCAGAAAACAATTATATTTATTGTTGATTTTGGGATGTGCAGATGGGTTTTGATTATTCATTCTTGGTTTGTTGTTTGTTTTTGGTTTTGTTTTTCTTTCCTCAAGCATTAAAATGACAGCATTTTAACCAGCAGAATTGGTGTTATTCATTTAAAATATATGAAATAAATAACCAGGGACTGAGAGTTTTCTTGTAATGCTGAACAAAAAGAAACTGTTCTTAAAAACATCTTTTAAAAATCACCATTTCTTGATGACAACCTCTTCATCTGGATAATTGCCACTTTTGTGTATTCATCCTCTGATATTCATCTTCATTAAAGCGCAGGAGTGTGCTTTAACAAGGTTTAGCAGCCCATAGACTCTAAACTTTCCCTTGCACTAATGGATGTAAATTTTAAAAAGCAAGACACTGCAATCCAGCTGATTTGATGAGGGTTGCATGATTATATGCGCTTCAGGGGACTGTCTGAACAAGATCTGTGGGCACAGGAGATGCACAGGCAGCCCACTCTGGTGGGCAAGTCACAGCACACTGCTTCCTTCTCGCCTCTGCCGGTGATTTTCCCTCATTCTCGGGGGCACAGATTCTGCAGTCAGTGAAAATCACTGCACTTTTCTCCCATTTATGATCATCAGGGTGTTTGAAAATTTGCAAAAATGTTTATTTTCATAGCTGATAGCATTTATTTTCTGACTAGGTTCTGTTTCTAAATCACATCAGGCAGCGTGTGTAACAGACCAGATGAAGGTGGCACCTGGCTGACTTGCTGAAGTTGTCACCCCAGTGCATGCATTCTCTCAATCTGCCTCCCCGAGGCTGCCAGAAATGCTGCACCATCAACTTGATGCTTGAAAGGACAAGGGGAAAAAACCAACAGAGCTTACCCTGAAGCTCACTGTGTTAGGTTTTCTGGTGGCCACTCACTGCAAGGCTGTAGCCATGCAGCAGCAGGGAGTTCAACAGAAATGCTGGCATTCCTTTAAAGCAGGCATTGTATCCTTCCCAAAGAGCAGGCAAAATGTTCAGAATACATCCAATGTGCTTCTGATGGAGACAGATAACATCAGGGAACATCAACCCTGCAACACTGTGGCCAGCAGGAAATGCAGATGAAAAATCTCTGCTTGCAGTGCTCCGTGGACAGATATCTTCTTTTGGCAACCTCTGTTCTCTTAATTCACTCAGCCAGAACTGGCACACCACAGCAGGAGGGGAAGCGCTTGCTTTTTTGTCTTTGTCACTTAGCAATATTATTTTGTTCATCTCACTAACTTCACACTGTGGTGGGTCCAGCCTAAACAGCCTGCACGCGGGAACTATGAATTCCTGCTTAGTCACTACTCTCATTTTTAATCAAACTTGAATGGAAAGCCTCATTGTTCTTAGATGTAATTACTCAGCTTGAGGCTATTTCAGGGAAGTTTTCACACATAAAAGTAGACTTGGTAGGGAAAAAAGGAATAAACAGCTTCCAAAGGTGGTGCCTACTAACAGTGCTGCTGGAAAAAGGTGGATGGTTTTGAAAGCTTTGGCAGTGCCCTTACCTAAACCCCATGGTTATTTATAAGACTTGATGTGGTCACAGGAGAGATCTGACTGCTGTGTGCCCAGGCAGCTGCTGTAAATGATGGCAGCAGCACCAAGCTGTGACAGACCCACTCAGGGGTCAGATGGGCCTGTGACAAGGTAAAAACTGGAGTCCATCTAAGAAAAGTGCTTATTAATGAGGAGAGAAGAGAAGAATTTAGCTGTGGCTGGTTTGGTTAAGTTTTGACATACCTGGCAGAACTTAAAAAAAAAGGTTTTGGTTAAAGAAAGCTATGAATGTATTTACCTTAAGTGTATGCATGTTATTTGCTATCTGTGACTCCACACAGGAAATTATCTCAGCAGAGAGATGGGCTTTGCTCCTGGCATGCCTGAAAGAAAAATGCAGCCACAGTATTTCCAGCAATCTTCCCAAAACCAGCAAGAGGAATGGTCACAGAAGGACAATCCCCCACCAACCTCTTCAACATGCATTTGTCTTTGGCTTGATTTTGGAAGAATGAGTCTCAGTTGGGACTGGCTGAGTTTTAACTCTGTCTCAGAGTGCTATGACTGCAAACCACACCACTGACTCCAGCAATACCCTACCTCACTGTGAGAGGTGGCACTGGAAAAAGCAAGCTGTCAAAAGGGGTGGCAGAGGGAAGGAAGGCTCACCAGCCCTGCTCCAGCACACTGGGATCTATCCCTGCCCTGCAGCGGGAATTATCTGCACAGGAATGGACCCACTGCTGGCACTTTGCAGACCCCAGAGCATCTTTCCCATTTTAGGCACTCAGCCATACACTCAGCCAACTTTCATTTCGTTTATTTCACATTTCTGCTTTAGACCACTGACACCCTTTAATTTTCTCTTAGTCTTCTACATTTTGAGAGGAGAGGAGAGGAGCCAAAGGAGAATGCAGTTTTCAAACTACAGATACCACATGGACTACTACAGTGTGAAGCTTATCTTCTCTGTGTTCTATTGCTGTCCAAATAGTTCCTAATAAATTGTTTATTTTTTCACTCCACAGGAGCACTGATCTGTGCTTTCCTGGGACAGGCTGTTACAGTGCTCATCTCCATGCCCCTGGCTATATGGGCAAAGCTCTCTGTGCCTTCTTTCCCACTACATCCCTCTTATTTTTCTGTATATTGAATTTCCTTACTTTCCAGAATTACACTGATCCTCAGCCTGCTATTCTGATAGTTCAGTAACATCTGTAGAATTTTTCACCATGTTCCAATGCCTAAAAAAAGGCTGGAGGCTGTGCCCAACATGTCTACAAGCCTTCCATCTCTTTTTCCAAATGGCTTTATGCAAAATTTGAGCAGCAGGATTGAAACTGTGGGTCTGAGCTGACCACCTGGGCTGCCCTGTGTATTCCTACCTGTATCTCCGAAAAAGTAGACTGGACTGAAGGATTCCACTGGCATTAGTCAGGGAAATGTTAGGTCACTGCAAAACATCTAACTTCTTTATGCCAGTTTTCACAATTCAAATTGCCTGAGAACCCCAGAGAATCATGGTGAGACAATGAATTTTACATGACACCAGTTTCCATACTCAGTTGGGGTACTGAGCTTCCTGCTTCATCCTTCCTACAGCTAAGGCTCTATGCTTACACTCTCTTTTCTTTCTCTGAAAAATCTCCTGTTGCTGCGGGCAGTGAGTTTTGTTTTGATGATTGGAATGTTGAATATTCCTTCTGCTCCATACAAGCACAGGGTACTGAGCTTTCTGCTCCATCCTTCCTACAGCTACAGCTCTTTACTTACACTCTCTTTTCTTTCTCTGAAAATCTCCTGTGAGTTTTGTTTTGATGATTGGAATGTTGAATATTCCTTACACACTACAAAATACAAATTAATTGGGATATACTTTTCTGGGTATTTCCAGTCTAGTATCTGTAGACATATCTTTAGGATTGAGGGACTTTAGGCTGAGGAGTACTGTCTCTTTATGGAAAATTACTGAAGCCATGGAAATGGATTTTAAAGTGTACATTCTTTGCTGTATGCAGCTAATGAGCAAGAGAAGAAATTTAATGGGTTTCCCTTTTTAAATGCTCCTGTCTTTCAGCTGAAACCTTTTTTTTCCCTAATACATCCTTTTTCATGGTGCCCCTTATCTTGTCCAGATAACTGCTTCTTTGTCATTTAGAAGTGCATCCAAGTCTGACACAACTACACACAGACTTACAGATATATTGGGAGATTGGCTTTCAAGTTACCAGTACAGTGACTGACAACAGATTCAGTAAGGCCAGGCATGACATCAATTAATATTTTAGTAGAGTGTTCTCATACTGCTTCATTGTAAGGGAGAAATTGCCTGTCAAGCTCACAAATTAACACAGAAAATGAATCTGCTGCCGAGGTAAAGAAATTATCATGGAATCTTGAGAAAGTAATAAGGAAAGGAATGGTCCTAGATGGATCTATTGTATTTCACATTGCAGCAGCCTACATAACCTTGAGCAATCTCTGGTCGTGAATATAAATCCAATGTGCATTAGATAAATGCTTTACTGCTGAGTGTGTAATGTCTTTACAGAGAGAATTGTATGGAGCAGAGTCATTAGTGCTCTACTTTCTGAAGTCTTTGTCATGTTTAGTATTTTTTTGTGTATACTCTTTTAACACCTGAGAGCCTTGTTTGCTCATTGTTTTGCAAGGGTGGCTTTGATCCACTGGTTTGGGTTCATTTGCTCTGCCACAGCCTGGACCAAGCACAACAAAACCCCAGTCAGTGCCATCATTTTAAAGCATTTCCCTCTCACTGTTTGATGGCCAGCTTGGAGTCAAGGACAATAAAATATTCGCTGCCTTTAAAAGGAAGCATTGAAGTGAGGTTTCTCTCTTTCTACCCCCACAGTGAAGGGCAGCTCTTAGCACCTCAGTGCTCAGATTTAATGAGTCACACTTTCGCAGCTCTCTGCAGTTTGGAATACGTGGACAAGAACACACTCTGAGGTTTGCAGGCTTTCAAGTGAAAGAAATACCAATTATCTTAGGGTTACCTAAGGCTAAGTGTAGAAAGGAAAGTGTGTGTGCCTGGGAGGGTTTTCACCCTGGTCAATTTCTCAGTAATTTTTATCTTCATATTCTTTTCTCATCTGTTCAAAACATTTGGGGGTTTTAGAGAGAAAAAAAAACAACAACAACAACAAAAAAAACAAACTGCAATTTCCTCTCCAGCCCTACAAATGCCAAAATGCTCACCAGCAGAGGTAGTCTTGGATTCCTGCAAAAGGGATCATCTCCTCAGCCAGAGAAGAAGCCCTTAGAACAGAAGAGCTCCATCCCAGAGCTGTATGCTCAAGAAAGAAGATAGGAATTTAAAAAAATAAAATTGAAGTCTCTGCAACTGGAATTCAATGCAATTTTTTTCCTGCCAGAAATACAAGCACTTGAGTGCTTTCATATTAATGAGAATGGTCCTGAGGGCACCTGTCAACTCCCAAAAAAGAACCAACCCTAAAAATAAAATCAGGAGGACTTCAGACATAATAGAAAAATCCATAGAATATACTCAGTGAATTTAGGTGTTCATGAAAGGTGCCAGTGAGTAAAAGAGAGTGAAACAGAGTTCTTTGATGCACTCTGGGCTTCTTTAAACCATGGCAGGTATTTCATTTTGACAATGGACCAATTTCTCCAACAGTCTGAAATAGGAGAGGAAAATAAAGCAGATGTTTCCTTAGTAGAGTTAAGACTAGAAGATACACAAGCAGAGATCTAAATTATTTCAAATCTCATTTTTTATGACACATTTGTGAATTATTTTCTTTGTGCATTTGCAGTTAGAGAGCACAACAGATGGTAGGGGTTCAGTTAAAAAAAAAATAAAGAAAATATTTCTTTTCAAAGACGATGGTGCCAAGGATTTATTTACTACATCTGAAAGGTGTTTCTCACTTCTCTCTGTAACTGAAGTGTTGCTCCACTGGCATTAAATGGAAATAAGGGCAGATCTAAGGGCATGGCTGAACTCAGATCTGTGCACCTGTGCATCCATTCCGAGTGAATCACAGCACTCTGCACATGCCTGTTGCTATTTCCTGATGAAAACCTCTCCACAGAGCCAAATGCGAGGAGAACTGTGGCAACTGCACGCCAGTGCTTGGTTTGAAGGGAGCAGGCAGCATTCTGGTCAGAAGTCCCATGGCTTGCTGGTACAAAATTGTGCTGCTGCCACTCGGCTCTTTCTCTGCAGGGTGAAGGAAATCCAGGTGGTTCCAAGGAAAAGCCCGGCAGTCAGGAAATGCACCCTTTTCTGGGCACAGTGTTCTATTGAAATAAATGTCACTGAGCGCAATAATTGAGAAAAATGCAACAGCTTGAGATTTCCATGAACTCACATTCATGGGCCAAAGACCCTGAACGAGCCTGTACCCGAGTTCTTGTATTCCTAAAGTTGGTCCTACTGCCATTGACTGGCTGAGTATATAGTGTGGTGTCACAAAAATTCAGATCTTTATGCCTTTGCAAATGTGTATGAATCATATAATTTATTTTTTTTTTATCTAGCATATTACTGTGTATACTCAGAAATACTGTAATTTTAGGAATCTGTTCTGGTGTTCCTAATTTTGTATTAATATTATTAAAAATACACTTATAGTCAGCATCCAAAAGTCAAAAGAATTTCTTGCCAAGACCCCAGTTGCCCGGTCACAAAGCAGATTAATGGATTATGTGTGAAGCATTTTTATTTTAAAATCCTTAGTTTGGCTTGTACTGTTGTCTTTCTTTGTTTGGTGCTTTTGGTTTTTTTTATTTCCAAACCTTTGCCTCTTACTGTGATGACATCTCAGAAAAGTATCTAAGTTCATTCTATGAGCAGGCATTTAATGACACTTAAAAAGTTGAGGCATGGTTTTACCTCCCACTTCTGTTCTCTTTATGTCAGGAACATATTTTACAGATGAATGGCTCTGGAATATAGCTCTAGGTGATATTAAATAAATAGGTAGAGGGGCATAGCTTATCATAATTCATCATAAAGTTTTGCCTCTAAAGAAAGATACACAGTTGTTGAACAAAAGGCATTTGTCTGTGAAATGGGCTGTAAAATCACTGAAATATTATTTGCCAGATGTGAAATTAAAATAGTTATTTGCTTTGTTCACTGTGGCAGCCAAGACCTTTGCACACTGCAAATCCACAGTCTGCAAAAATAAATTTCTGACACATGTCCAAGTTGTGTTTCAGTTTTGGGTGTGAAACGTGAGTGCTGCAACATGTGAGGGCTTCCTATCTCTACTGTAAGGAAATAAATAAATTCTTCTATTTCCTAGATTTGGAAGGAAAAAAGGAAGATAAATCATACCTGGCAAAATTCCCTGTAAGTAAAGCAGCACCTCTCCCCAGGTTGGAATACAGAAATTCTCACACTGGGGTCTGAGGCCAGGCCAGGATCAGGCTGGTGGCACTGATGTGGGGGCTGAGGGCACACAAAATGTTCTCAGTTCTGAATTTCAATGAAATTTGTCTGGCTTGATGTCTCCACTATCACCTCCTGTGGGACAGACTTTGCACGGTGAGGAATCCTTGTGCTCTGCAGGTACTTCATGAGCTCACATGCATTGGGTGTTTTGCTTAATTTTGATATTTCTAGAAATATCTACACATGCGTACAGAAAAACATTTGTACTGCTGTTAAGGCAGCATAATTTAGCTTGCATTATGAATCAGATGGGGATGTTCAAAGACAAAATGAGAACCTAAACAGACCACAGTTAGTGCCATACACAACACTCTGTAGCAGTGATTTACAATGTCACTCCCAGACCTGTATTATGACTTTTGCAAAATTCCTTTTCACAAGTCTGTACTTTGCCATCTTTGCCATTTCAGCAACAGCTTCTTATGCACACTTCAAAAACAATTTCTTCAACACAGATTTACCAGTCTTTTAAAAGTAAAAATGCAATGCAAACAAAAAAAAAAGCACTTTCAAATCAATTCTTCATATTTTAATATAAATCTAAAATTATTTTCTAAATTCATGTGTAAGACTCAGGCAATTCTTCATTGCTTTGCAAGGAACCAAAAAAACCCACACCAAACACTTAATGCTTTATTAGCTTTGCTGTTTTCACTATGTGGGCTCACAGAAAACAATCCAGCTGATCTCATTTTCCTTAAATAAATGGCACATATCCCCTGCTACATTCTTCTTAGAAATATTTCTGATTTTTAAAATGGGATAGAAGTTCTACTATTTTTTAGTTTGCATTGTTTGGAGGCATTTTGCCATAAGCCGCGTCAGTCACTGCTATAATAACAAAATATTGTCCAAAGAGATGCAGCTGCCACTGCTCTGACTGATGACAAGTGACCATGATGCTGAAGGTACAAAAAATATATTAACTGCTGAAGGAAGGCAAAAGCTAAAGCGATCCATCTGGCAATAATCAGAGCCAGAACAACCATGGAGACCTCATCTGAGTGTGCAGCTGGTACAGCAGAATAGGAGCTGGTTGGTCAGTGGCTGATCACTGACCATTAGTGTATCACATCTGCCTCCTCCTCACCGTGGTAAATGCTGGTTTTCAGCGTGAAGGATGCATTTGAAATGGAATGTAACACTAGCAATCTCTCAACACTGATTTTTAATTGCTCCTTGCCTGGCAACAGCTCATGCAGGTGCCGTTATCTGTGGCTTAGAGACGGAAGGAATGAGAGGAAGCGGGATGGAAGAACATCCGCAAAGCCCTGGATGGGCAGGTACTTCTGGCTGTCAGGGGAAGGCAGAAATCTGTAGCCCAGCTCAGAACCTGTGATATGAAGCAATGGGAGCAAGAATGGTCTGCAGGGCAAAGTGAGAATTTGATTGTGCAGCACAACAGAGAGTCTGCCTGCAGAGTTTGAATTACCCAGCATTGCAGAAAGTGAGACACGTGACCAAGGGTTCATTGGTTTGAGCTATAGCTGTACCAAAATTGGCTGTAGCCCAGCAAAAAAAAAAAAAAAAAAAAAAAAAGGAAATTAAGTTTCTGCAGTCCAAAGCAGGCCTTCCTCCCATGAAAATTAATGATTGAATGAAAGAGGAGAAAAAAGGCATTTAATCATCTGACCCCTGGAAATACTGATATGGATGAATATTTTAGATTTACTAGAGACACACTCATGAAATAGGACATAATAGAGATTAACCCAAAGCCTAATTTAGCAAATTAACAGCAAGAGAAATTATTTGCTCAAATTTAGCCATATTGTACCTTGCTGACTTTAATATATGACAAATTTTGTCTAGTATGAACAGAATAAATCTCTGTAGTTCTTCAAATTCCTGTTGTCATACATTCTACATTGAAACACAGTGACAGTTTTTTGCAACTCTTCCCCAGCAAATAGCAGAAAATATTTCCTTACAAAGTGCAATTTCCATTACACATGGCCCACTCAGCTCATATTCAGCTACTCCATTTCTTCTGTGTTTTATTTCACCAGGCAGAGCAATACAACTCACATAAACCTAATCTCTCTCACTACAACTGAATAAATAGTGAGTGCTCAGAGAACCCCAAAGTTACCTTCAGTTGTGTAAAGAGGCAAAAAACCACACAAGCCTAAATAAAAGTCCATCAGGAGCACCCAGTGTATTTGTTTGCTGCTATCACATTTGCAATGGTGTTACTGTAGGTTTCTGCACGGACAATAAAAAGGGAAAAATAAAATTATTCAGGTAAGCTGAACACAAACACTGAAATGTCTTTATTTCTGTGCTATGCTTTCCACATTCACATGCTCCACTATAGTAATGATCTCTTTTTGTATGAGGGTCTGATCTGTCTCCTCTCATCCTTCCCCTTCCTTTTGTGCTGGTTTTCTCACTTTCATGTTTCACTGGATGTCTCCTCACCCACTCCTCATTCTCTGCTTCCTCTGCCTACATACACTTGAAAAGATGCTCTTTTCTCTTTCTACTCCCTTTCAAAATAAGTTAAATATCTTATTGATAAACTTCAAGAATGTTTAGCACACAGATGTAAAAATCCTGCACACAGATCACTGAATAACTCCACAGTTAAAATCAGATACCACAAAGAACAATGTACCTAATATATTAAAAACAAACAAACAAAAAACCAAACAAACCAAACCTTTAAAATTAAAATTAAGTTTAAATTAATCCAAAATTAAAATATTAGGAAAAATGAAAAATTTAAGATCTAAAACTTTGGAACACACTATGTCCACCAAGACATGAAGTTAATGAGAAATAGTAATATGATTAAAACATTATCAGATTATTTATTCTTTACCTTACACAATGCTACAAACAATTTTAAAACCAAATAATTGATTATATGCAGTAACTGTGTCAACAGCTACTTAATTTCTGTCTATGTACAATTGGTTTACAGAAGTCTCCAGTCAAATAATTTTGAATTTTATAAACAGCATATTGTCCTTAACCACATCTTTTTAGTTATTTAACAGAAAAAAAATGTGCTTTTACAAGTATAATATAATGTCAAAATATTACATAGAATTCTTACTTTCTATTTCACAAAATTCTATATTTAGGGGAGTAAAATCATGCTAGTTGTGGTAGACAATTCTGTGTAAAATCAGAGATTAGTATATATTTGATATTTCACCGAATCTGCATAATGTATTTAGTTTATGAAAGTGTTTTCCACATTTAAAATTCATGGGACAGATGAAGGCCAGCTCATTATATTCTCCCTGGAATTTTTTATTTATTTATTTATTTATTTATTTATAGAAATCCTCTTTTTTTTTTTTCTTCCTCATCTTAAGTCAAATTAAAGTGCTTTACTTTTTGAACATGGTGATGAAAAACCAGTAGGCATCCACAGTACCATGTTTACAGAAACTCTGTCTTTGCAGAGCAGAATTGAGCATTTGCCAATATATATACACACAAAAAATTGGCAGAAATCAATATCAAGACTAGATTTTCTTCATAAGTGGCCTTCTGCTGGAGAGCTCCCGCATTAATAGAGTAGAAAGGCCAGTACAAAGGGCCTCTTGACTATTCATAATTCCAATTATTTTATCTCATTAAAAACCTATGCTAGGACAGATACCTCTGTTGTTATTCAAGTCCAGGACTGAAAGAAAAAAAAATATTACATTCTTCTATTGTAGGAATATTTTAGTGAAAAATCTCAGCTCTTTTTATATTTTGATTATCTCTTCCTTCAATTTGCATTTTCATTGGCATTTCAAACATATCTACTTTGGTTCTGTTTTGTTGCTCTATCTGCATTACATTGAATTGTTTCATATGAAAAGGTTGATTTAATCAAGCACATAAGATTTGCTTTTCATTAGTTTAATACAGCAATATCAATTACACAGTAATGCCTTTTCAGTAGAGGTGTATTCTGAACACCAGTTTATCTGATCAAGACAAATACTTTGCTGAGCATCCCTATTTCCTTCAGTTCAGATCTTGTTTAATACCCCAGTATGTGCTAAACTCTCCTCTATATTTTACAGGTACAAAGCTGTTTCAATGCAAATTGAGAAGCTATTTGTGCAATTGAAACAGAAACATGAATTTAGCATAAAATATCCTGGAAGAGGTTTTACCTTCAAAAGTCACCTCGTAAATACTTGTATTGGAATAGCAATTTGTGTTATAGACTTCCTATTTTTCCCTCCTTAAATTGTTTAATACAAACCTAGGGAAGACCCAGAAAGGAAAGGGGAGTTTTGCCTCTGTGTGCACACATTTTGGGAGAGAGAGACATAAATTGAGGTTGAGGTGTTCTTAACTGCATTTCAGAATTAGTGACAACAGCAGCAGTTTATTTCATCCATCAGGAGGTGGATGGGTGTTTATCTCTAGCCACTGCAGATTATCTTCCCATGGGCAGTTTCATTTGTTATCATACAAAAAAGGGTGGATTAATAATGATTTTCTCTGGGCGTTACACAGCCACTCTCTCAAATTCTCTTTTAAAAAGGAAAGATTTGTAAAGCGCAACATCAGCTCTATGAACCGGGCCAAAAGAGATGGCATTGCAGCTATGAATGTGAAATGGAAGATGATCCTTCCATTCTGGCTGTGGCTTAGCAGGATGCTATGTGCGCTCTGAGTCCACTTGCAGTGTCCATTCCCGGGATGGTCCACAAGGGCCAGAGAGTGGAGGAATGCAGAGAGTGGACTCTCCCAGCCATTCCCAATTAAATGCCTGAAATGGCCTCTGGTCCTGTCCAAGTGAGACCCTTGAATTTATCACTGAGCAAGTTGTATTTCTTTAAGAAGAAATCTATGCAGCAGTAGGGGAAACATCTTGGAAAATTACTTTAGCTCAATAATATATGATCCCTGTATACATGGTTAATTCTTAGTTTTATGTGATACAGAGCTCAGGACAAATATCAAGGATTACTGTGGCCTTGTGTTATCTCCCTGCATCTGTGACTAATAACTCTTCTGCCAGCTGATGTTTCCTTATTTACTTATATCAGTAGTTAATATGTACCAGCTGACATCTTAGATTTGAGAACAGGGCTTGTGTGTCAGAGCCAAGAATGAGAGGTACATTATCACCTGATCATGTATTTGAGATACTCTCAAGGAGAAAGTATTCATCAGAAGGTCTGGAACAATATCCAAATAATTCCATGGACAAACACAGTGGGGAATGCCTCACCAGGGTGATCACAGCCAGCCATGGGCATCTGGGGCTGGAAGAACTGAGCAAAGCAACAGCCTGAGGAGATTTTCCTTCCTGGTTCATCTGAAGGTGTCACTGAGGGCATTTTTTGTACTTTTTGGATAGTTTATAATAAAATAAAACATGTTTGTCTTCTTAGACATCTGAAATCCTGAAAATCCTGCACTTACAGTATTACAGGTTTGCATCCACAATAAAACACACAATTCAGCTGTCTTGCATTTCTTTGCTGCTTCCATCTGCAGGATTTTCATTCTATTATCATGTAGATTGAAAATAAACTCCCTGGGCAGGGATTAGTGAGGGTAAAGCCAGGTATTTGTCCAGTTGGTTAGGGCTTTTTAATTTGCTTTTGCCAATTTGCTACCATGTTATGCACTGGAGATTCAGATCACAGCAAGGGTAAAGGGGAAGACAGATAAAAAAAGCTGAAATCTGTAATGCCTAACAGAGGCTCAATGTAGTTTGGGGGCTTTCTTTATTAACCAGCAATGCAAACATCACCATCACCAGTGGTTGTTGATGTTGTAGTATTTTTTTAGGGCTTTCCAAGTAGAAGTTGGAAAGAAGGTGATGCTGCAGAACAGCCTCCTGTAATCTAAGCACGCTCACCATGCAGATTATGGAATGCAGAAAGCTGGTTTTGTGTGTTTGGTAAATCATCCAAAAATGCACCAATTGCCAAATGTACTGGAAGTCCTCTCTGTCACTGCCTGGCATGCTTCAGTCTGGAAAAGGAAGGCCAGAGTGAAGAATGCAACAAGGTTCTACACAGCAATGCAACAAGGTTCTACTCAGCCCTGAAAGTGACAGAGTGAACAGAGATTTGCTGTTCCCTGCTCCTCCAAAAGAGGATTTGAAGAGGTGACAGATGAAAAAATATTCCCCAAAGTGCTCTTTCAACATTTTATGATTAACCTGGGAAGTATCTTGTGTCATCCATTGTGAATGCACTTTTCTCCAGCCAAATCTGTGGGAAGAAAATCCATCAATTGTTGTTACCTACAGTGATTTCTCTGTAGGCTCAGAGAGTTCACTGGAGCCTGGGAGAGCTGTCAGAGTGAGATCATTGCATGTTTCCTCAGCTTGCCTTGCTCTGGTGTCTTCTGCCTTAGGCTCTCACTTTTGGGGAGTGGAGACTGCAGGTGGGGCTCATCAGCCCCTTGGTTTGACTCAGAACAGAAATCTTTGTGTTTTCTCCTCTTCCCTGCCAGTTTCAGAAACATTTGCACAAGTTTTCTTCAAATCAATCTCTGTTTTGAGCTACCGGAATTATGACAATAGTCATATAATGGAATCCTTCCACCCCACCCTCCTTTCCCCCACAAAAAAAAAAAAAAAAAAACCAAAACCATGAAGTACATCTGCAAAGTACCAGTCTGTTTCTGGAAAGCACTGGTGTGACAGACATGTCCTTGAGGCAAGCCCTTCATTTTCCTCACTTTCCGCAAAACTCATTCTGTTCTGCAGGTATCATGTGCAGAGTAATGGGTGATGGCAGTAGATACCAGCAGCCACTATTTGCCTTTACACCAAATAAAGGGGCTTATTTTGCAAATAACAGACAGGCCAATATTCTGAAAAAGCTGAGTAGGTTTCATGGTTCCTTTAGAGACATTTTGTGACACTTTGATAGAATTACTTAAAGTACAACAAAAACAGAAACCAAAAGTCACGTTACTGAAAACTGCCGTCTGAATTTTTAAGCTGCTCAGATGGAACTCAGTGCATGAGGTTGGTGCAACAGAGCTGGGAGACATGTCAATGTCTGAAAGAGCTTCACAAAAGTCATCACATCGGGTAAGGATGATATTTCAGTGATGGCTTTCTCTATGAAAAATGAATGAAACCAGATAATTTGGAAACGTGGTTAGAGATTGAGGCTTCCATTTCGGTCAGTGCACAAGTGTGAATGATATTGTTACTACTGAATTATGGTTAGTCCATTAGATTAGAATCTAATCTAATTTAGATTTAGAGAAACATCAGATTGGTGTTTCCAAAGTTATCAACAGATGTTAATCACAGGGAAACTTCAGTCCTGTGCTAACAAGTGAGACACTTCAGCCACCTTTCAAGCATCATGAGGATTTCAACACCTCCAGCTCAGGTTTGTTACTTTCCGGTGTAAAGCTAATTCTGTGCAGTCTGTGGCCAGCACTGTTCCACAGCCACGTAGGGTGCCATGAAACCACCTCTGCTCACAAGCACCCATCTCTCACAAGTTCCCCTCCGTGCAGGGGAGAAACTGCACGAACCAAAATCACCCAGGGAATCATGTGCACTCATTTATACACAGATGTGCACATTATGCATGTACACACCCCATAAATGATATATATTTATACACTGGCACCTGCATTCTGCGCTGAGCAGCTGTACCATAGTGGGCAGCAGCCCTGGCTGTCTGCATTTGCTCTTAGTTCTGCTCTTGACTCCATGGGCTTTCTTTGCTAATGATGCTGATGTTCTTTGCCACCTAACGAGGCAATTCCTGCTCTCTAACAATGCATCTGTTTCCCTTAGCAGCTGTGGGAAGCCTGAAGTGTGTTCCTATTTGCCGGCCTCCTGCTGCCCAGGGATGCTTTCTCCAGTGTCTGTGTGCAGACCAATTCCTGCTGCAGTTGGGCCTGTTGACCTGACAGTGATGGTTTATTTTTATCACAGAGAAACTATGAATTCTCTTCTAAAACCTTCATTAGGATCTGCTGTATCTCCTCATTTTCCCTGTTCAGCATTAAGCCTGTCCCTGTAAAGCTGTTTCTGTCGACCATGATATTGTTCCCCCAAAGTTTTCTCTTTCCATTTCTGATGAGCTCCTGGCACCATGTGGATATTCCTCCCCAAATTTAGCAGATCCTGGCTCCTTAGCTCAGTCTCCTTCTCTGTCCTGCATGGTGGCATGACTGTCCTGCAAGCACAGTGTGGTGGCTCCCATCAGAGTGCTGAATGTAGAAATAAATACTCTCAGCAGTGTCTGAATTCATATTCAAAATCATTGCTTTATATAAATTAATAATTCCTCTCTGTCTGGCTTCCCAGACAGCCCTTAATGGTTCTATTTTCATCTCTCTTCCTTGATAAATTCATGTTACCATCCAAACCAATATTCCTTCATAAGTTATTACTCCATAACTCACCTACTGGTCCTTCTCTTTGGTCTGGAAAAGAGATTGAATTGCTAATTACCTTTTACTGCAGCACTGGAAAGTATTTCCTCACCAATATCAATCTTTCCATGGGAAGGGAGGAAGGTAATGATACAATTATAACCTTACCTAATATTTTGATACCAAATCAGAACAATATCCGTTCACTTCTTTCAGGCATCCCAGTTGCTCTGAGGGAACTCCCTCATGTCACGTTATTGAACCACCTCTGCACTTACCAAGATTATGGCCCCCAAATCAATCAGTATTTATGTCTCCAGCTGCTTGCACCAATGACAGGGAACGTCCTCAGTGCTGAGGCACAAAGTTACCTTCCACAGGTCATTTAACAGGGCCTTGTGCTTCCTGTGCTGCCTGTCTTTCTCTTTATTTTCCACTTGGAAATATTTTATGTTTTTTCCTCTTGGCAAGGGTGTTACACTGTGGGAGGCTGACCAGCATGCCTGAGCTTCACAGGAAACTTGTTGCTCGACCAACCAACCAACCAACCAACCACCCAACCAACCAACCAAACAAAAAAAACCCCTAAAACTTTAAAATCCTGAGGTTATTATAGCAAAAAAGAAGCTAAAATCATACTTGGAATTTAGGAATTGCTCTGTTCTCCCATCCTGCTGGCATGTATTTGTAAAAGATCTTTTTCCCTCTCACTGTGTTTGCATACTTGTTTAACAAGGTCTTTCTCCTGAGAATGTTAACTACAAAGTTCCAAAGGAATAGCAGATTGTTGGGTTTTTGTTCCCTAACAATTAAAAACAAAAGAGAAGAAGTAAATCCGTAGAAATGCCTGATGTAAAACACAAATATAAATAAACTTCAGAGAGTGTTGCCAAAAATCCTAGGAAAAAAACCCACATATTCTATTTAAAAACCCAATGATTATTCTACAAAGAAACCCCATGATGTTCCAGGAGAGAACATGAGTACAACAGTGCTGCACAGAATTATATGCTTTCAAGCTCCCTACACTTCATGGGCAATATTATTCTTTGACCTAACAGTTGATTCACAGATGTTTTAAAAATATATATATGCATTAAAAAAAAGAAACAAAAAAGAAAGAAACCCCCCCAAATTACAAACAACTTCTAGTTCAGCTGACAACCTCAGAGGAGTGTGTGTGAAGCTTTGTGACAGAGGATCTGAGTGTCTTTCTGAGTCTCTGTTCACAATTGGGAAATATGAACTTTAAAATGCATTTTTTAACGAGAGAAGCTGTGCTCTAACTGATTTAACCTGCTAAACTCACACTGGTACATGTGTAACTTGTAAAAATTGAGAATTTTTTAGCTGCTGCTTAAGGTTAATAAGCCTATCTCCATGAATGGAAAGACCTCTGTGTTTATTGAGTTCAGAAAGACAAAAGAAACAATTGACAAGGCCTTTTTAACTGAGACCTCCATCCATTAAAAGCTCTATCTAAGCCCTTTGAAAATCCTTCAGGAGAAATTAAATAGGAAGTGTTTGTCTTCTTAAAAATGAAAGCTTCTCTGTTTAGACATAAGAGTGTTTTTTAAAAAATTAAAATAATGCTTACAGTTCTGTTTCTGGGGTTGAGAATTAGCTGTGGACAATAAGTTACATATTCCTGTTAAATAAACAGCTGTTAAATTTCCGTCATAAATAGTTGTCCTAAACAACAATTTTCACACTCCTTGAAGGCAGTGAAAGGAGAAGTATCAGGTCTCTGTAGAACATTCCTCCCTTAGTTTGTTTTCAAGTCCAGTCCTCCTTTTCAATTTTGACTGATACATATTCTTACAAGAGAGAGTTTTTGCAAGCAGAGCTCATAATTGTTCAGAAAAATTTTATCCGTACACCATAGCTTTTGAGTTGGAGGACAGTCATTTAAAATATAGAATTATATCAAGAAGCTTGTTTCACTTCCATTATTGACAACTTCATTTCAACTGATGTGTTTATTTGGCTTTTTCTATTGATAGCTTTTATGCTGTTCAGGCAGAAGCCTCCAAGCACAGAGTTGCTCTGCTGCTTCTTCCATGGCAAAAAATTTACCACCATCTTTTTTTTTCTGTTGTTTTTCTCTGTATGACAAAAACAAAATATACATTAAACCATGAAGAGGTCAGAGGTTGCAAAGGCCTGTCCTTCAATTTCAACTTCTGTGCTTGTAAATTTTTATGTCAAATCAGGAAAAAAAGTGTTGCAGTATGTAGGGATTTCTTATCTGATCTCCAGTTCTATAATTCTGTTAAAGTAGAATATTTATATTGTATGTACTTGGTATTCACCTGAACTTGATCTATGCACAGCTGCTGAAGAGAGGAGTCAAAAATTTCAGCTGCATAAAGCTCTTCTGGTAACCCTCACCCTGCAACAGAGAAAAATTTGTAAGGAGCTGCTGGGGAATAGAATATATTCTACTCAATAGAATTAAAATATACAGGTAAATGAAAACCTCTAAAATGTGGTGAATAAAAGGCATCACCAAATAAATTATGATTCATAGAATAAAAATTAAATAATCCCTTTTTTAAAATTGCAACAGCAATTTTTTAAGCTCGGTTTGATACCCACTATTGTGTTTTGTATTTAGAAGTTTTGCTTAAAAGTGGTGAAGCTGAAGATGACAATGGTCAAATTTCTCATACTTTGCCTGTTCTGTGTTTTTCTGTCTTTTAGTGAAGGGATATACAGCTAATGCCCTCTCCATGTGCTGGAGTTCAGAAAGCCCCTCAAGATGGTAAGCTAAAGAAGGGACAAAACCACCCCATGTCCAGCTGGATCCTAAACATGGTGGTGTTTAAAATAGGTATAAAACTCCTAAGCCAAGACATTAAGCATCCTTATTACTCTGATTTGTATTTAGGACTTTAGCCTTTCAGGAGGTTGACCTAGCACCTCTCCTTCTTTCTTTGCTCCTATTTCCACTAGGGAAAAATTACAGACCCTCTGCCACTTCCACCTATTTAAATTTGGTATATTCAAAGTCGTATTTTGACATTAATATTAGAAACTCATGCGAGCATTTCAGCTTACCCAGCATTTTGAGTAGAAGCAACATTCAGCCTTCCACCCTGCAAACTCTCTGCACTTTAACTCTCTCCTAAACCATAAAGCCCCAGTGCAGCTCTAAGTCTTGACTATCCAAGACTTAACAACTCCAATTGGTGAATTCTGCCCCAAATACCAAGCTGGACTAAACATCTTCCACAAGAGATGATGTAGAACATTAAAAAATATTATGTAGAATATTGAAACTATATTTATTTAGTGTAGCAGATTAATTAAACAGGACAACCTGTAGACAGATGATGATGAGTTATGGCTTGCTTAATGAAATATCATTGCTGTACAATTAGCACTATTTTTGAAAAGCTGTTGTCCTGGCAAGGTAAATCAGTTTGACACTGCCACATTCCCTCATCTTGGGGTATGAGTAGATGCAGTATTTTCTTGTCCCTGTTAGAGAAGTACCAGAAAAGAAAATGGAGATTCAAAGTTTGTATTTGTAGAGTAATTACTTCCTGCATTGCTTGGCTAGGAAATCACAGACATGAGGTCGCTCTAATTATGTTACTCTGCCAAGAAATAACAGAGTAAAAATCCCTATGGATTTTTTACTTTTAGTATTTATGCATGAGTGGTTTGGTAGGTGAACTAAAAGCTCATTATTGGTTCAAACATACAACTTGTTCTGTCTGAAAAATAAAAAGTAAAATAAATCACAGAGTAAAACTTAGAAATAGAGTTTAATTCTTCCTTGAGCTGACAGCTTATTGTTTTCCAGGAACAGCCCAATGACAACATCTCTCTGTGAGAAATGTCTTTTGAAGCAAAGTTTGCGTTTCTTTTGCAGGTGTATTTTTTGCTGGAATACATTTCTCTCACTCAGAGAGAAATATTACTTTATATTACTGTGTGAATTGCAGTTCATGAAGAGATGGAGGCAATGACTTTAACCTGGGAGAGGGCAGGTTTATATTAGATGCCAGGAAGAAATTGTTCCCTGTGAGGGTGGTGAGGCCCTGGCAAAGGCTGCCTGAAGTAGCTGTGGCTGCCCCATCCCTGGAAATGTTCAGGGCCAGGCTGGGTAGAGCTTGAAGCAGCCTGGACTGGTGGAAGGTGCCTGCCTGGGTCCCTGTTTTTACTCTGGATTTAAGCTGCTGGTGCCTGCCAGCCTGTTTGATCCTGTGTTCATGCAGTGAACTCGAAACATGGTATCTCATGTTGAGGGTTCTGGTGTGGTGCTTCAAAGGGCTTTTAAAAACTTTAAAAATACTGGTGTATTCTAACCGATCTTTTTTTTTTTTTTTTTTTTTTTTTTGCCTTATTTGTGAGAGAAGTGGGAAAGAAACCCAGCAACATTAATTTCTATTTCCTTAATACAACATATGATATTTCTTTGAGAAAAAAAAATGTATTCTGTAGAAATCTTACTAAGGGATCACAATGCAGCATGACTGTATTAGAGGAATATATTCCCTGTATGAGAGTGGAACAAGATTATAGAAGAAATGGAATGACCTCTCTGCTTGTGTAAATGTTTAGTATACTTGCTGTCATAATTTTTGCTTCCAGATAACCACATGTATTTTTGTAAATGAACCTCAATGTGCAAAGAGTTCATTCCCTAAAACTGTGATGTGTGTCAGGGCTAGGCCCTCAGGTCCCAACTCTGTTCTCTGCCATGGTGTCTTCATCTACTGGCACAGAGAGTTCAATCTACACAGAACAACTATTTGTTATCATTATAAACCGAGTAATAATTAAACCAGATTGAGTTCATAGTTACCTGACTGCTTGACAGCTGCTGTCTCAGCTAAAAAGGCTGAAACAGCTGAGGTCATGACAAGCCAGAGGCGTCCTGAGGCATTGCTCACCAAAATTCATGTTTACTGGGCTGCATTTTTGTATCCAATTTCAAATGTTCAATTAGAGAGTGGAAATAGCTCAGTCTGGGAAGAAAGGCACATTTTTAATGAGTCCTGGGTCAGAACAAAGCAGAACAGAATTTTGTGAGAAACCTATTTTATCAGTTTACTTAGATCTGCCTCTTTTTTCCATTGTTTTCTGTTATTTTCTCCTTTTTTTAAGAGGAGAAAATAGTGTTCTTCTCATCTACATCACGTGTCAATTCACATTACATTAATTAGTTCACTTGCCTACTGTGAAGTTTAGTGAAGTTACAGGAAAATATTGCACAATAACACCAAAGAAAAATTACAAATGAGAAACTCCTTTCAAAGTGTGCAAATATCTGCTACTGCAAATTTAACCTGCCCAACCTCTCACAATTATAGTATTTTTAATTTCTAATTACCTAAATACATTTAAGCTGCTCCTTACCCATAAGTAATGTCTTACGATTACTGCTATTTCAGTGACATCAGCTGAGAGTAACTTAGACAATTTGTTGTCTTTTTTGAAATTGTGGAACCTTTTGTTCACATCTCCATTTTCAGGATTTTCCCAGGAATCTATGGTTATATCTGAATGCTGATGAGAAGTGAAGTAGTACAAAATTTCTAGAGAGTATAACCAACTCTCTAGTAGAGTAGCCAAGCAGTTGGCTTCCTCTTTCTTCCTGTTTTTTTTTTTTTTTTTATTTAAATAAATTGCCAAAATAACTGGTTTGTTCAGTCTTTTCCATGTTATGTTAATGCTCTGTTTACTCCCCATAGTCAGAGCACTACAGTATAACTCAGATCTGAAGGATCTTTCAGCTACCTTCTTTCAAGTGGAAATCCTGAACAATGTTTTTACTTCTCACTATTGACAATAACTATTTCAAGTTTGGTTATAGTTCAATTTTTTTTTTGCCTTAAGTGCTTTGTCAACACCTGCAGTTAGCAATCTTTCTAGTCCTTCTGTTTTTTCACTTTTCCCTTGAATCCCATTCTAGACCAGTTCCATGCTTCCTCATTCAGGTCTCCATGAAGGATTTGCCTCAAATACCCTTTAAATCAAGTAGAAATGGAAAACCTAGGATAGTGGAAGTGGGGGAAAAAGGGATAAGCTTAGACAAGCAAACAATATCCAGAGCTGAACACCCTGTTCCATACCTTGCACTATGACACTGTTCAAATTCCTGATTCTTCAAAATAATTCCAGAATCTCAAGTTTTGGACCAGAAGAAGATTATGAAATCACATTAAAAGATGCTTTTTCAAGCATGCTGTTGCTTTGTCAGCAGGCGGGACATTATTCATTTCTCCATCTACAAACATCCAGCTTGTTTTCTGAAGTCACTGCAGTGACCACACAGACTTGGTGCTGAACACTGATTCCAGGCAGTTTTCTGACCAACACAGTCCAGGAGTTATTAGCTCAGGCTTTGTTTTACACCTTTTTCATCACAGAATTCCACTAAGTTTTTGATTTGTGGTGTTTATGAGATTACTGATCATGAGGAATAAGTTTCTCTGTCACACAGTGTGAGAGCCAGCACAAGGTATGAGTCAGTAGTCTGCACCTGCACTGGAGCCTCACAAACCAGGAAACTCTGGAAGCTGTGGCTGTGAGGGCACATTGCAGCCTGTGGCTGCAATGAGGGACACAAGGGATAAGCCTCATTAAGCACTTGTCACAGCACCTGCTGTCTGAAGCAATACTGCTGTTTGACATCTCTGTTAACAGCCTCTGACATTTTAATGCTATCCTGCATATCCATCTTCATACATATTGTTTGCCTCTTTCCTTGTGTCAAAATAGCAATTAACTTCCATCTTGCCACACAACAATGTACTGAGTTTTATAAATGCTCAAAAATGTTGACTAGTTAAGTCAAAGTGCTGGTGCTTGACATTGATTTATACCCACTTCACGTGTGACCTGCCATTTTCTCAGTAAAAAGTGAGACTTACTGCTTACCTGCCATTTTCTCTTTGATTACTCGTGTTCTTGTTTGCATAAATTGGTTTGTCATGTATATGTCACCCTGGGATTTCAAATACTGAGTTTATTTCCATCTGAGTTGGGAATAGCAAAAGGAGGACACTTAAAAAAGAAAAAAGAAAACATAGTTGTCAGGTCACCAGCAAAGGACCTGACAACTATGTATAAAGCAACTTCATTTCCCAGGTTCTAAGGTCCTTTTGATATGCTTTCCAGACCTGAAGTGCTTTAGATGGGAGATACAATTAACATCAGTAAAAGGTATATTTCCATCTTCTTCCATACATTCCCCATAAAAAGAGAAAGTTTTTCTTGATATGGACAAAACTTTCCTCTGCCCTGGTTCTTGGCCTTGAAGAAGATATTTAAAAGTTGGTTTATTAGAAATCCTGGTCTCAAACCACCCCACCCCCCCAAAAAAAACACCAAATAAAGAAACTCCCAAAACACTGTATTCCTTTTTTTTCCTCTCTAATCTTCTTAGTAGCCTTTTACTGAAAGATTTGCAGTTAGGAAATGTCAGCCATCAGAAACACACTGTGTGCCCTGAACAGCAGACACCTGAATTCAGTCTCTGCTGCCACTGAGCTAAGCCTCCTTTAAATCAGTTTCCATAGTTGTCTTTTCATAGGGAAGAAAAGCAAGCATTCTCCTTTCATTGTCAAGGATTTTAAAAACTCATCTGCTAAAATGCTATGTAGAGCTAAGTTCCTCTGCCATAGGAAATTTAATCACTGGTTTGAGTGGAAGCAGATTACTTCTCTAGAGGTAGGAGATTACACCTCCAGAGATAGGAGAAGCATTATTAGGAAGCCATCTCTTATAGAAGAGATAAGCAAAACTATTTCGCACATCTCTATATATTTTTAATACAAAAAAAAAACGCAGTTTCTGAGAATTGAAAGTGCGTGATCTTACTCCTCAACAATGATTGAATAAAAACTCTCTGTGGCTCTGCTTTCTCAATTACAAGCATTGCTAAGCTCTATTTTCAGTGACATGTTGAGAAATCAATTGAAAACTTGCCTGGAGTTTTGTCTAGGGATTGAAGACTACAGCTAGGTCTAGCAGTAAAAGGATGGAATTTTTTTACTGAAAAACAGGGTTTACATTTTTTCACAATTGCTTTTGTCTGTCACTTGAGGATTTATCAGTCAATTAAGCAGAATTATTGAGACAAACCACTGGGCTCACTCGCAGCTGACTTCAATGAGATGACAATAGCCAAGTGCCCCTCTCTGTTTGAGGAGCACAAGCACAGCAGACAAAAACCTAAGCAAATGCATGTATTCCTTGGATTTGAGGAATTTGGTCTCTAATCTGGTTTCTACAGAAGCCTACCAATGATTCCTCCAGAAATGCCATTTGATGGCTTATTATTTAATTCCTTTCCACTGTATTATTCAGGGATTAATGTAGTAATAATAGGATTTAATGGGAAATATTACATTGTGGTGCCTGGAGTTAATAACAAGGGTCATTTAGTGGGAGTTTGTCAGTGCACTCAGCAGGAGCTATAGAGGCATTGTCTCTTAAAAGGTTTTCAACACCATCAACACCTTGAGGGATCTGTGCTGGGTCACAGTGAATTTTGTACTGCTGAGAAAAACTCAATGCTTCAGCCTTGATATTGTGTGAAATAATTTCATTTTTATAAAACAATAGACTCTGAAACTGACAAATGCTCACTTTACTCCATGGATCAAGGCTTTTTCTGATATTCTGTTGGAAGTTTGGATAGTGTCAGAGTCAGTGAGTGTTATGACTAGTCCAAGCTTTGCCTGATCCAGTACTGGGTCAGTTATCCCAACAATTCCCAGGCAGTTTTGGCTCTGTGTGGTAGGTTAATGAGATCTGCACCCAGGTATCACCCAGTACATCCCCCTCTCAAAGTAATGTAGATGTGAAAACAAAGTACAGGAAATACAAATGTATTTTATGAATTAAATTAAAAACATATGAATGAGAAGGAACATCATTTATTTCTTAAACATTTTCTACAGAAGAAGCAGAAGTCAGAAAAAGACCTGTATTGCAAGAAATCATATGGGAACCTTAGTCAGGATGGTGCTGTATGATGATCTTGACGTTCCAGTGACAAGAATTAGTGTCAGCGTAGAACAGGGGTATGGATCTTGCCATGCATGTAAACTGCCCATTTACCTCACATTTTCAGAGAAGTGGGATAGCTCCAACACAAGATGGCATTTTAGCATGGATATTCATGTGACTGTAGCTGGGGCAACCTTCTTCCCTGTGATATTTCCCTCTGTAACACCCACCAAATCATGAGTCTCTGTGTGACTGTGCTGTGTGCCTAATGCTGTTTTAAATGCAGATTCTGGCATTTAATACAATTAAGTGAGAGTCTCATTACACAAACAATTTGCAACAAGATTATCCCTAGGGCTCAAAACCTTGAAGTAATTGAATGAAATAGTAAACTGCAAACAATAATGTGCACAGAAGTTTGACAAGGAGGCAGTCAGATGCAAATAAAATTGAGCAGAGGAGCCCATTGCTAATGAAACATCACAAGCTGGAGTGAAGAACTCTGCCTCTAGGGAGCTGTTGGGATGCCAGTGTGTAGATTAATGTGGTGTAGAGAGAGAAAAAAGAGTAGGAGCAGCAATTAATGGAATATACCAAATGCTTGGTGTCTGGGTTTTGATCAAATTGAAAGGCAATTACTTATTCCTGAGTATGTGAAATTCCTACAGCATGGCTTGGGTATGTTCCCAAAAGTATAGTGCTCCTCTGAATAAGGCTGTCCAGGAAGGACTGGGTCATAGACTGGATCACTGACTGGGTCATTTTATCTCATGTAAATATATAACATTTGATCCCATTGTCATGAACTTCTTGGTTTCAGGCTGAACTTTTTGGTTTCTCACACTAGCCTGCTGGGTCTAGGATATCTCTTGGGTAAGTGCTCAAAGTAGAAGTTCCCTACCACCTGTTTTCTGCTCCAGAGCTTTTATTTGACCATAAAATCTACCACTTTTTTTGTTGCTTTTGTTTCTGTGTGTCTTTCAGCTGAAACTCTCCTATGGGCTAGCAGATCAAGATCTCCTTGCAGCATAGGAAGACAATTTTCACTTTCTGATTTCCACACAGCTATGTCACTGCCTTCACCTTTCCATCTCACATGCTTAGAGAATTTTTCCTTCAATGCCTGTGAAAGCAGTATCCCTTAAGGTGATGTAGGTGTGGTGGGCATGCAGCACCAAAACACTTCCTGATCTTCTGGAAGCTGGTCCTGAATCCATCCTTTCCTGTTTATTTCTACACTATAGTTCCTGCCAGTGTTTTAGGTTACCTGGTCCAACCACAGCGCCGTGAATAGTAAAAGCTGAATAAATAAATGTATATTTTTCTGACCAATTTACCTGGAGTCTGTATTTGGACTTACATGGGTGATAAAAGTGAGAAATTCCTGGCAAACAGATTCCTGGGAAACAAGTAGTAAATCGTTTGATTTAGCTTATATTTCTTGGATTCCTTGTCTACAGAATGGGAAAGAGAATCTTGCTCATTTTCTTCCTTCTTACAGTGTGGTCTTAACCCACTATAGGAACACCTTGACTCCAAATTTTACTTTTACAAAACTAAATATATTTGCATAGAGGTAGAACCCCTCAGTCAAAGGCAGTCTTCCTGAAACACCAGGTACAGAGTACCCATGCTTTTGACTCCAGTGAATTCAAAACACTGAAACCAGCACTTAGGGAGCCACCTTAGTCTCCGGACTTTAGAGTGTAACAAGAGGGAACATAAAGTCTTTTATACAAAAAACAAAACTGCAAAGCAAAAAGCTATGGTAAGTGCTTTGGAAATGCACCTCAGTTTGGGGATGAACTCGGTGTGAAATGGTTCTTTGCTGAACTTCATAAGCAACTTCTGCCTCTTTCTCTGCTTCCTCACTTGTGTTTGTTTTGCCTGCAAACACCACTTCAGGCTGGTCTGTGCTGCTCTCCCCTGACTAAAATCTCTCTGCACATTCCCAGCCTTAGCTGAAAATCTCCAGGACTGTTTTGTGTGACAACTGCACAGGTCTTGGTACACCTGAGGTTGTGATGCCCTGGTTTGGGTCACCCTGTCTGCTGCATGTGCAGCTCAGGTCTGCCAGGATTGTTATCCTCCCTCAAGTGATCTGAGCTGGTGGAAGCGTGTCAGGGACATTTAAGAGTCCAGATAGCTCGAGTGGAAGAAATTCTCATCATCTGTGCCCATTCAGGCCATCTGTGACTCTGCCAAGGAGAAGTGGCATTTGTTGTTTGGGAGCTCCAGGAGGACTAAAGGTCATGATGAAATATTCTGGTGAGGGCTGTGGCAGAGGAACAAAACTGGGATTAGGGGGAGGTTTCAGTAATACTCACATCTTGTTCTGGCTGCTGTCACTAGTAGTTTAGTCGCTGCCTAAGGTAGCTCAGAAGTAATTTTGGAATACTTCTCTTGGACTTTAAGTGGTATGGACTATTCCTCACCCAGATGTGTGGCTGTGAGCCTGTGTGTTCATCAGTGACACACAAACTGGGAGAGGCAGACAAATTCTGCAGGCCTCCTGGGGTTCAGGTGCCCTCCTGCATCCTTCTGCTTGCTGGAAAAACTTCTTGCCAAGCAATGGAAGATACATCTCCCTCTTGTTGTCCAGGAATACCAGTGTGGCCATCTGCCTCTTGCAGCTCATGACAAGGGAAGTACTGGGGACCTGGACATTTCATAGACTCAAAACTTCACATCATGATGTGTCCTTCAGTGAAGAATGTCTTTTATTGGAGGAACCTAAAAATATTCTAGGACAAAGTAAAAGAAAATAAAAATAAGATGTCTGTTGTCAGTATTAAGGATAGAGAAACTGCAACTTTTTGCAAGAGACTCTTTGTGAAGAATGGAAAAAAACAAAGCATTGTTTACTCTGTTAAAGCCAAAAATAAAAGTCTGTCTTCTTCATAAATCTAATTCAGGCATGGACCTGCCACAGATTTTACCTTTCTGACTCTTTGGAAAGGTTTGGATTTGTACTCTGTTGTATGGAACAAAGCTGGTTTTCACTGGGAGCCCAGCACAGGTGTGTGTCCACCTGAGGAAGTCTCATCACAACCGCATCAAACTCAGGGTGTTCCTTCCTGCCTTGTGGACTGTTTGATTTTCAAACATACCTTCTTCTACTCTGTCTGGAAACAGTGTGGTTCAGACAGCATGGTTCTGATATCATCTTCTCTATAATCTAAACATAAAAACATGCACAGGCTGTTTACAAGGGAACAACATTTTCCTTTAGGGCTGAAATCACCACTAACTTTAGAAATACCATTACTTGTTTGATGTCTCTCCAGGGAACATATAAAATATCTCCATTACTAAATATATTAGTTCCACTGTACTTATCTGGAAAATATTACTGTGTTTTGCAATAGTTATAACAACAGAAGATTGGCTTAGTGATCAATTTCCCATTTATTTGATGTTTACTTTTGAAATGATAATTTCATGTGGCATGTTCTTGATTTTTAAAGCTTTCTTCTTAGTTTCCTTCTATTTCAATCTTCTTTATTATTTCTTCCATTACCATTGGAAATGTGCCTTTTGTCCTTTGAACTTGCTAAGACAGATGGGCATGCTTCTGGTTTAGGCAGCTGTAGTGTTATAATTTTTAATGCTTCCTGTAAAGCACTTTCCTACACATGTTCCCTATACAAGCCTAACTACTAGACCTAATAAATGTAACTTTTATCATAAAAAAGACTGTAAAGAAAGGAAAAATTACCAAACAGGACTATATTCAGCCGATGGTTAATAATATGAAAAGTTTCTTCTGTATGTTAAAAAAAAAAGTGTGTGTGTATATATATATATATATATATATATATATATATATAGACACACACACACACACACACACACACATACGTGTATTTCTTTGTCTTGCTAAAGGGTGATAAAGTGATTCAAGTTTTTTGAGCTTGTTCTTTTCCCTCTTCACATGTTATTCAGCTAACAGTTCTGGTGTTGAACCAAAGTGGAAATTTCACATCATGGGGAAAGCAGGCGGTCAAAGGATGCATTTCACATTTTCAGGAACTCTTTTTCCATTGGTTTCCAAAATGATCAACAAAAAACAGGGAGGTTTAAGGAAGATTAATAAAAACAAAGGCAATTTGTTTACAGTTCAGGGTTATGTCCTTGTGCTGTCAGTGGGAATGCTGAGAATTGGGACCAACTGGAATGGGTGCTGGCAGCAACACCCACAGTGCCTGAAGGATGTGACAGGACAAGGACATGATGAAACAGCACAGGACTCTGTGAGGATCCCCTGAGCAGCCACCTTCCTCCTTGCTGACATTTTGTTTTCTGTAGATTTTTCCTGCCCCTATGTTCAGATCCCTCGAGGCCAAGCAGCATGGCAGAGGAAAACCCTCCAGAGTTTCTGGGCAGGCCTGGGTGAAGCAGGAGGAGGAGGAGGAGGAGGAGGAAGGCCCTGTGGCTGCCCCCAAATGGCCTCCTGAAAAGATGGAGACGTTGCAGCCACTCCGGGCCGGTGAGTGGCAGAGCAGGGTCGCAGGGCCAGTGACTGCAGCCGGCCTGGCTCCATCCCATCCCCTTGGACATGCCCAGGGGTGATGAAGGGGGAGGAGGGCGTGGCGCCGAGTCCCCATGGCAGTCGTGCTCCATTCACCGAGCCTCCCTGTGCTGGGCCTGCCTCGGGAGTGTGGATCCAGGGGGGCTCAGCTGTGTTCTCCAGCCTTTCCCTCAGCTCCTCAGCTCTCACTGTGCCTGCTCTTTGCCAGAGCCAGTTAAGGACCTGACAGAAGACCAGAAGGACACCCAGAGGCGTTTCAGATATAGAGCGCAGGTACCCACAGCCGTCCCTGCCCAGTGCTCTTGCTGTACAGCTGAGCAGCACCGCCGTGGACAACTCTCTCTTCTTGGCCCTTCCTCCTGCAGAGTTTTTGGAAATACGTCAGGAAGGATGAACGGGAAGAGACCACCATTGCAGCCCTTGCAGGCATGGTACGCTGTGACCCCTACAATGCTGAGGCTTGTGCTGCTGTGCTGGATTTGCTCGCACAGACGGAAACGGAAACCTCCAATCTGAAGCGTGTACGTATCTGTGGCCAGTGCCTGGTAAGGATTTTAACCCATTTTCAGTGCATTTTTAAATCAAGGACCTGATTTCCAGATCTGCCAATAATTGACATAAAGCAGAACTTCACTGTGGGAGCAGATGGAGAGTCACCACTTTTGGAAAGCAACTACCAAGGATTTAGATATCAGATTCATTGGCTTCTGGGCAGTAAATAACCACTGGATATCTCTGTGTGCACATAAAGGAATACACACCTTAGAGGCATTTTCAGGTGGAAATAACCATGGAATAACTATGTGGGTTGAGGTTTCAAGAGCAAAAGTGCAAACTGTGTAACTTACTACCTGATAATTTTTCTTTTATCTTTTTTCTTCTCTTTTTTTTTTTTATTTTAAGAAAGCCCAGTAATTTTTTGGTTCCACACATGAAATTCATCAGATGCTGGTTTCTCTCAGCTTTACGCTTTACCCTTTTGTCCTTTGCAAACACAACTACTGAGATATTTAATTATTTTTGTAACCAATAAAAATATTTGAACTAGTCTGAACTATGACACTTCCAAGGCCTCAGCAGAAAGCCACCACCTTTAAGACAATTGTTTGTTTACAATTATATTTCTTTTGCTTCTCTTATAGTCATTGTTTTAAAATGTATGTTGAAAAATCCCTGAATTTATATAATAGTTTTCTAGATTGTGTTATGGATTTTTTTCTTTTATTTCCAAGTCCAAGTAGGAAAAACATAAAATCAGCATCTTCCAGGGCAATTTTGCCTCTGCAGAGCAGCTTGCAGTCTTTTAAGTGAACAGTATTCTCTCCTTTTAAATCTCATAGAGAGATTTGTTGGTTCAATTCCTTTCCCCAGCCTGGTCCCTTGTTATCACTATTGCCTTGCAGTCATGGTGAGAAACATGCACACAACATTATTATTTGTGTTTTATCAGCTACCTGCTTATCTAGCAATATCCTCAGATGCCTTATATTAGGGATAAATCCCACTGGATACCACTTCATTCTTTTGATTGTGACAGGAATGTTGCATAAAAATCTCACATTGTTTCCTACTGCTTTCCCTGGTATTGATACAGAAGATTTTAGTTCAGTCTTATTGAGTCTATTTCTAATGTATTCTAGCTTTGTATCCACTGGCATCTCTCTGCCATGTGAGAAATATTCAGAAAAATACATTTTTTATATGTAAAGGCAATATCAATTGGCCAGTTTAAGGGTTATTGTAAATCCTACTTAGTTCTGAAATATGCATTGAAAACACAAGTTATTTTCTTATAGCTTCCTTTGCCTTTGCTTCTTTAGAAAACTCTGTGATTATTTTATATGAATTTTGATCCCTTATTTTAGGCAGGATCTATGCCTGATTATCTGTACTCAGTTTGATTTCTGCTTGTTTAACTAAGCAGTTCACCACTCTTACAAGGCCACAGTTGTTTCTGGCATGAACTTCTGGAGCAAGCATGCTTGTGGGGGAAAAGTCTGCAAGAAGGTATAGCTAAGTGTGACATTCTCCCCCAACACCAAGAGACCTGGGGAAAAAAGAAACATGGAAAAAGATCCACCTCAACCTGTTAATTTTTCATGCTTTTGATTCTGTAGTTGTCAGGGAATGGAGTTTTTTTCCTGATCAGTACTGAACATTTTTAAGGAAGGTAATTGATTCAAAAATTAGTAAAAAATAAAATAAAATAAAATAAAATAAAATAAAATAAAATAAAATAAAATAAAATAAAATAAAATAAAATAAAATAAAATAGTAATTAATAGAATCACAGAATCATTAAGGTTGGAAAATACTTGAGAGGTCATTAATTGCAATCATCAACCCAGCACCACCACATGCTCGTTATAAATCCTGTTCTCAGATGCCATATCCACACATCTATGGAACCTTTCTGGGGATGATGACTCCACCATTTACATGGGCAGTCAGTTCCAATGCTTTGTATCCTCTTCTGTGGAAAAAGTTTTCCTAATATCCAATCCAGACCTCCAGTAGCACAACTTGAGGCTGTTTCCTCTTTTCCTGTCCCCTGTTCCCTGGGATCAGAGCCTGATCCTTCCTGGGCTGCACCCTCCAGTGTGGAGAGTGAGCAGGTCCTGCCTGAGCCTCCTTTTCTCCAGACTCAGCCCCACCAGCTCCCTCAGCCTGTCCTGGTGCTCCAGGTACTTCTTCAGCTCTGTTCCCTTCTCCAGACACACTCCAACCTCTCAAAGTCCTTCTGGTTGTGAGGGGCTCAGAACTGCACATGGCACTTGAGGTGTGACCTCAGCAGAGCCAGCTCAGGGGACAGTCACTGCCCTGCTCCTGCTGCCACACCATGGCTGGCACAGCCCAGGGGCCATTGGCCTTCTTGGCCACCTGGGCAGCCCTGGGCTCATGTTAAGCTGCTGTCACCAGCACTCCCAGGGCCTTTTCCAGACACTTTTCCCCCCAGCCTGGAGCAGGGGAAAAAGTGTCTGGAAGGGATTTGTTGTGGCCTTACGGCAGGACCCAGCACTTCCCCTGGTTGTACCGCACCCCACTGGCCTCATCCCATGGATCCAGCCTGTCCAGAGCCTCTGCAGAGCCCTCCTGCACTCCAGCACATCCACATCCCACCCAGCCTGGTGCTCTCTGTGATCTTGCTGAGGGTGCACTCAATTCCCTCGACCAGGCAGTCAAAGAAGATGTTAAACAGAGCTGATGAGCTGATCCACAACTCCCTCAGTACTCCTGGGTGATTCTCATCCAACTCCATGGACCTGTGTGGGGCTGAGTTTCACAGCAGTTCATTGACCTTTGATTGATGGATTATGGGAGCTTCATTCTGCTCCCTGCCTCTCTCTTCCAGCTCAGGGGGTTGGGTACCTTGGGAACAAGTGGTCTCATTATTAAAGACTGAGGCATAGAAGGCAGCTCCTCATTCCTTATCTCTCGGTTTTCCTGCACATTCAACACAACACAAGGTTCTCCTTAACCCTCCTTTTGTTGCTGATATATTTGCATAAACACTTTTTGTTGTCTTTTTTAGCAGTGGTCAGATTAAGTTCTAACAGGTCCTTGGGCCTTCTAATTTTCTCCCTGCATGACCTCACACCATCCTTGTAATCCTCCTGAGCTGTCTGCTCCTTTTTTCCAGAGGCAGAAACTGAAAGTCACACATGGATGTTTCATCACTATCTGATGCAAGCCTCAGTGCACAAAGCCAAGTAAAATAACCCAAGGAAAATAAGGGGTTTGTACTTTAGGTGCTTCAATGTCCTTTTTTCTTTGCCTGATCAAATGTGGTTGAATAATACTTTTTGAATGCATAAATGCATAAGAGTTAACAACAAATTGGTTTAGATTTTGGAAATAAGGATTTCTCTGTCTTCCTAAAAAAAAAATAAAAATATGCATACCTTTCCTTAAAATAGCAATGCAAAACAATATGGGGTGGGAGGGGTAAGATTTATTGTAGAGATGGTAAGGAGGTAGCTGCAGATTTTTCAAATATTTATTAATAGGTTCTTTTGTGCCATCCATTACCATAGTAACAGAATAGCTCATGCAATCATGGCCTCATTCTTCATTTTCTGAAGATAAATAGATAGGAACTGAGATGCACAGATGAGGCTAAAAACCCAATGTCAAAACTGGATTTCTGCACTGGAAGCAGTCTGAAATCTAGATTTCTGGAGTCCTATGCATGGCTTTAGCTCAAATTCATCTATCTTTTTACTGCAGGATGAAATAATTAAGTAATTAGTCACCAAATAAATTAATTTTTTTCTCTTTTTTTAGAGTTTTGCTAGCCATTTTGACTCATTTACCTGATTGTGCATGTGTGAAGTCTTCTTTGTGAGCAGCATGTGAGGGAGCACAATGATGGCATGTTTGGGTTTTGCGGATCAACTCCTTGAGCCCAGTGTATTTCTTGCTTTGTTTCTGAAGGACTTCAGTTCCTAGGTATCACTGGCACTGTGTGTTGATCTGAAAATGTAAATTTTAATTGAATTTGTTTGAGAAGGACTGAAATATTTAACTTTAGGGTGACAAGAGTGTGTACATCTATTGGACTCATCTCAAGGATTTTTGGAAACATTAGTTCTCCTTCACCCATGTCTCACATTGTGTAATACTAAAGCATCACTGGAAGACCCACACTAGGTCTTATCCACTCAAAATGAAAGATTTATTGGGATTTTTTCTGATTATTTCAATATTGCAACAAAATCCCTTTTTCTTCTGAACGAAGCATATTTCTGAGGAAATTGTGTTTTCTAGCTAGGAAGAACACTACGGAAAAAAAGTCAATCTGTTCCAGCAGATCTTTGGATTTCTAAAGTGTGAATTCTGGCGCTGGAGGTTGGGGTCTCATGTGCCCTTGCCCTCAAAGATGTTGTTTGCTATAGGAGCCAGCAGCAGAGAGCCCCAGACAGGTTGATATCAGAGCTGGGCTTTGCAGGGTGTGCCCCTTTCAGCTCTGCTCCTGCCCCTTGCTGTTCCTGTGTAGACAGCAAGGGACACCTCCTGAGCTGATTCCTGGCTCCTGCCCCTCATGTCACCTGGGTGAAGCTGTTGGCCAGCTGAGTTCCATGCCCTCCTCCTGGGGAGCAACTTCTGCCATCCAGCTTTAGGCAGCCCACTCCTGTGGGATGAGCTCTGGCTGCCGACAGCTCAGGAGCATTTCTCAAGGTAACCACTGAGTTTCTTGTTTGGAGGAGCATCAGAAACAAAAAGGTGATGCATTAAATGTTATTACCTTTTCCTTCCCTCTTAAACTGCCTTTACTAATGCTCCCTTCTCTCCAACAAAACAATGACACCTCTAATGACACTTGGAGGATCCATGTGTGTGATCAGTGTCCATATGAGGTATGCTTCTGTATTACCTCCTCTTCCTCTGCCCGGTTTGATGCACCTTTCCCTTTCTTCCTTTTATATCATTCCTTTCTCCATCACTGCAAATATTTATTTCCCTCCACTGACTGAAAAACTCTAATTGGTTGTACCTTCAGATTTTACCTTTCTTCTGACTGTACATCAGCAAAATGTACCTTTTACACTCATGGCTTAGACAGAAATTGTGTCAGGCTTTATCAGAGTTTTCCTCTTCTCTGTGATGAAATTTGAATCAATATTCACTCATGACTCCTGTGGAAGCACCACCTGGAGCTTTTTCAGAGACTCTCCCATTTCCTGCAGCCCTGAGTCTCTTGGCTGAGGGTTTGGAGTGAAATCAGAGAAAGACACCAGGACAAGTGTGAGAAAAAAAAACAGAATTTGTGTTAGGGAAAGAGACCTTTATTTTTTCTTTTGTGAAGACTTTCCCCAGTCCTCTTTGTGCTGCCAGTGGGGATTCTTTCTCGGCTGGGGGCCATCAAGAGGCCTGTGAGCCTTCCTCTTTGGGTGGCACCGTGACCCCCCAGACGAGTATTCCCTGTCCTGGCTGGGAGTGCAGGGGCTGCGACTAGAACCCTGGGCAGAGGGACCTGTGGCCACTTCCTGCCATGACTCCTCCTGGGGATGGACCTGCTCAGTGGGGATGGGGACAGAAGGGAGGTGGCTGGGACCATAGGGGGGTACAGCTGGACCCCATTTCCAGCTGGAGGTGCTGGAGCTGGAGGTAGCTCCAGGGTTGTCCCCCTTGTCCCTGTCAGCATGGGAGTGCATCAGGTCCCTGGCCCTCTCACTGCACCAGCTCTCAATGACACTGATGATGCTGTGGACCAATGGTCCTGTATGCTCCTGCAGCAAATGCTGCAGCCTCTGGACCAGGACCTCTGCAACAGGGCCATGTATGCATAGGCAGTGCAGGATGCTGCTCTCTGCACTCTCTACCAGCCACCACTGATCCCAGTATATCCCCACCAACCTCTGGCGCAGCCAGGGCTGCACCAGCTCCAAGAGATGCTGCTGCTGGCGAAACAGCCCTGCCCAGACCTCAGGCAGGAGGTCACCCACAGCCATTGGGCAATGGGGGCTGTTTTCAGCCAGACCAGTGGCAGCTGTCCCTGCCTGGCTGCTGGACTCTGTTGGCCCTTCCATGTCCATGTCCATATCCCCGTCCATGTCTGTGTATCACAGAAGCCTAGGGAAGAGCAGAGGACCATGGGCTGTTCCCTCTTGCGAACATCCTTGTCAGCAGTCCAGGATCAAGCCAGTCTCATCCAGGCTCTGCTGGCACCTTATATAGCAGTGAGGGATGTGATGCTACAATCACCCCTGCTGATGTCACAATCCATCTCTTAGTAACCTCATCCTCTGCCACCAGTGATGACACAATTGAATGTGACAATTGAAATATGTAAAAGACAGACACTGTATTATATAAGACCCAAGGTCACAATCCATCCTCTGGTGATGTCACAATGGACATTGAGGCCCTGGCTGTGACTTTTTCCCCCTTAGCTGCTCTCACACTTCACCTTCTCCAGTAAAATTTCTGTCAAAATAAACAACTCAGTCCTGATCATCTTCTTCCCTGTTGCTTCCATCTTAGATACATCTGATCCCAGGTTTCAGATTTTGCACAGCATTTGGGCAATATCAAATTTGAAGTTGATGGTACTCTTCTCTTGTAAGATTCCCTTTCCCAACATGCCCTCAGCTCTCCCTCCCAAGGTTTTCTGTTTGTGTTGGCTATCACTTGGGCAACTCTCCTTCACAGATTGTGATTCCTCACAGTGCCAACTGAAATTTTTCCTGGCTTCCTGCACCAGCCTATGCTGCAATTTCTGATGGTCATTAATGGATCTGTCTGTAACGTTGTCAGTTTTCTGCAGCCACAGATCCATTAACACAGGTCTAATGGTTTAACTTTAAATTATGGTCCTGTCCTTTACACTGGTTACACAACCTCTAAATAGAATAAAGTGAGAGTGAAAATGTAGGTATAAATTCTGAGGGCTTGTTTGTGTTTCAATGTCACATGCTCATAAAATGTTTTTATAGACATTCGAGCAGCAGAGGTTTTTAAGAAAGGATCATGTCTTTTTAATGCTTCCCTCACAGGAGTGTGACATCCAGGTTGATGTACTTTGTGTTAGGTTGTTGAATACTGATTTTTATTAGTGGCTTAGAAAATAGGAGCATAATAAGTCTTGTATTGCTGCACATGAAACTGAGGCAGGAGGAAGAAAGGTTCTTTTAAGAGCACATCCTTAAAATTTCCATTAAGACTTGAAATTATTAAAGAAAAAGAAATAGAAAGATTTAGGTTTCTTACACAATTCTTTGGAAGAAGAGTGCTTTCATGATTTGTGTTAGTAGCATTTATAAAGGAAAGCACAGCGACTGTATTGAGTAAAGGACATTCAGTTAAATCACTTATATTCTACTTTTTATGGCATGATTGAGTTCTGAATTATGTTCATTTTCCTTGCATTTACAGGCTGGAACAAATCATGAAGGCTTACTTATAGGGAGTCTGTCCACGACTATAACTTTCTTCCTGTCAGCATGGCTTCTTGGATACAGGTTCGCTGTCTGAATTGTACTGGCAGGGTCTGAAGCACTGCAGGTTGTGCTTGGAGCTCAGATGGACATCTTAGGGTGATCCAAGAAGGCTTGGCTTCTATCTGCCTCACACTAAAGTAGGCAGCAAGGTCTGGTTAATAGGGCTGCTGGCTTTGAACCCATGAGCTTGGATTCTAGTGCAAACAGGTTTTGTTTCCATTTCCCATCCTCAGGAGAATATTTGTCTTGTTTGCAAAGCTCTTTCAGTCATTTAGGTGAATAGAATGGATGGGATTGCTGTAGCGCTGGAGCTCAATCTCTGTTCTTCTCCATGTATGTCTTGTAGACAAATATGCATAAAATGTGAAGAATGAAGCTACAGGACATAAGCCAGATACTCATTTGTGCACCTGAAATAGGATTAATGATTTACCAGCCTTGACAGGAAGCTCAAGTGCAAATCAATTTACAAAATGATAAAGAAAGAGCATCCTTAATAAACAGATTAAGCATTCTGAAGCATTATAGTTTACATACAGTTCTTCTCCCTTTACAAAATTTTCTTGGGAAGTCCATGTTCAATGGCACAGAGAAGGTAATGCCATGTTTATGACAGTCATTGGCAAACATCACAAATCAATCTACAACAATTAAATTCAGGTTTCCACCCTGCCAGAACTCTCCTGCATAGGTGTGAGGTGAGCTAATGGGGCTCTTCCTGCCAAGGAATGCACACAGAGGTGTGCACAATTAGACACTGTCCTCCATCTGGAGAGCACAGTTCCATGGCGTGTCATTATGCTATTTGTGCTTGTCACTCACTCAGACAATGTATTCAGCTGGAGATTAAGTATTATTAATTGTGCTACCAGTCAAGATGTTAACATAATTTATTGTATGTTCTGTTGAACAGAGAGCACTCACTGGGGAGGTCTGCTGGTACTTGCGTGATCCTGGAGAATTTAATGTTCAGCAGGGACACACGAGCCCATGGCAGGAGACTGCTCAGCACAGCCTTGGGAGACTCACAGCTATATCCACAATCAACAACTCCTCTTTCTCCCTACACCCCAAAGGAGGCAGCTCTGTCTCTGATTGTGTCTCTGCTCTTTTCACCAGAGCGAAGCAGAAATTTACTGGTAAGGCAATTCCAACTTACATGTCTGTCACTCCTACTGAATGTTTAATGAAGATTAATCTCTTGAGGTAGCTCTCTCTGCATGTTGCAGGAAAAGTTGTGTGACACTTATTACAATGTGCAAACCTTGATTCTGTGCCGGGTTGAGATCGATAGCAGTAGTCTTACATGTATTTGTAGTTGAATATCTATTGAATCAAGTCCTCCACAATTTATTTTAGGTCAAAGGACATTTCACCTCATCAACACATTGGAGTAAGAGATCTTCAACAAGAGAGAGTTTCAAAAATCAGATTTTTTTTTTTAGTTTTGTTTCAACACTGAATTAAATTTTGAAGGCAGCTACCAGAACAGGAATATGCTCTGTAGAAAGAGCTGGTAAAGATGTGTTGCATTAGTAAACACAGCAATTTTCAGTTGCTCACAGAGACACTCCTGAAAAACTCTTGGAGCTGCTGAATATCTGTAAATACATGGCTGAGCAGACACAGGATGGTGCTGTTAACAGAACACTGCTCAATTCTTTAGCATTTGGATCTGGTCTTGAAATAAGTGTATACAAGTTTGACTTGTTGGAAGAGCCATCTGGACAGATCCAAATGACACCACTGACATCTTTAGCAACAGCTTGAGGTCTGAGCAGGTCTGTTGCTCAAGATTCTCAACCTGGTTGATCTCTTTTCCACAGAGGTGTAATAAATGCATGGTGCTTGGTGAAAAGAAATAAAAGGCAACTCACCATGGCAGAATGGTGCAGCATTAAAGTACTTCAGGGTTTGTCAGGAATGATTGGCAGGGTTTAAGAGGGTGCAAAATGCTACAGAAATTATTGTAAAGGGTAAAATTAAAGAATAATGCCCCACTGAGAGGGCAGTTATTCCATTACTGCATCGGGCACCACTGCCAGTCCACATGGAGGGCTCACCAGAGAGGAGTGATGGAGGGCCAGACCTCTGCTTATTTGCATCAGTGAAAGGAAAGCTGCTGGCTTCAGTGGTGCCAGAGACTGAAAATTCACTCATTCCTACAGTCAGTCCCTATAGGCTTGGATTGTGAGGCACACAGCTTCTTCAGGTCCTTTTTAGAGATTATTTTGTACCAATGGAAAGGAGCTAATGAGTCCCCTGGGCTTTTAGTTTGACATACTGTTCATGCTTTGAATTCAATTTTCCAGGAAATAGGAAACAGTGTGATTTTTCTTATGCACTAATCTCTTCACAATATGGAGATCCAGTTCATTTGTTTGGGTCAGTTTTTGAGTCATAATGTTAGAGATGTTTGAGTTTTTTTCCCCCAGTGGTATAGTTAATATAAAGATATAGATTTAATAATAATGAATATTGGCAATTTTCTTGGTGGCTCTGACATGTTATCACTGATTTATCCAAAACTTGGTGGATATAGGAAAAATATGTTTAACATGTTTACCAATAAATATCGTATAATTAAATTTGGGAAAAAATTTTTCCAATAACAAAGATAAATATTTCCCCCAAGCAGCTGGAGAGGTATTTCTATTAACTGACTGCCTATCAATCTGACTCACTTGGTGCAATGAAGTCCCAATTACACAAGTAACTTTACAGCTTTTACCTGTATTTCTGCTTTTATGTATAAGTCAAGACAGGTCAAAAGAAAGCCAAATCAAGACTTAGTCAATAAATTTTTTTCCTGGTGAAGTGGAGAGTTTTTTCTTAGCTTAGCATGGTTGTGTAGTGTAAGTCCTGCTGTTTCACATCTCTTTATTGAGGGTTAATAATAGCAACATGTTGCTGGTGTAGAATGAACTGTGTGTAACACTGGAATTGCAGCTGTGGGTGTAGGAGGAGATCAAAGGCCCATGGCTACTGACAGCTCACCAGCCATCAACTCCTCATAACTGAAATAAAATTGTCTTTAAATGAGCTGATTTTGTGCATAACATAGAGCACAACCACACCCCACCACCATCATCATGTATCTCTCAAATGATATACAGCAAATTTGGATATTAAGTGGAACTGGAGATTGAGTAAGAAACTTTTGGCAGCACCCATGCAAAGATGAATCCACATTAATTAATTTATCTGAAGCTTCTCCTTGATATCATACTCATACCAAAGCACTTGGGATGCTTATGGGTCATGTTAATCTGGCAAGATAGCCCCAAACAGTCAAATTTCAGATCTCAAGAGCAGGACGGTGAGCACAATGCCACAAAAAGTTTGTGTGTATCAGTTTTGATCTTATCATGCTGATGAATGAGCTTTAATAACTGCATCATTTTAACTGTGGGGTAATGGCATTGCAGCTGGCCTAATGTTTCATTGGTGAGACTGCAATCCTTAATTAGGGGAAAAATTAATTATTTTGCATATTAGGCACGTTTTCTTGGCTGACATATGGTACAAAAAATGTAGATAAACAAGTTAGTGGAAAATGTCAACAGCCTAAGCAGTAACTCGGACACAACAACTGGGTTTCAGGTAGAGAGGTGTTTGTCTGAAGATATATGTTGGATGCTTTTATAAAGTTCAACAGCTTCATTTATAGCAAACACTCCTGAGAAATTTTCACTTGAAGAATTATGTTACTCATGAAGTAACTCACGAAGCAGAGATCTTCATAAGAAACAACAAGAAGGAAACAACAAAACCATTCAAAAAAACCCCTCAGTGGAAGAACAGTTGAATCCTAGAGTTAAGCTGCTTATAGGGAAATGGTTTGAAGCTGGGGCTTAAATTGCAGTGCATGGATGTAGAAGATCCTCATTTGGGGAGGAATACAGGGTGGTTTGGGATTAAACCCAGAACAAAGGTCACCCTAACCCTGGCTTGCCATCTAGCTCAGCTTGTTAGGAATGGTTAAGGAGGGGCAGTTGCTGAAGACAAGGCCGAATGGAATGGAATGGAATGGAATGGAATGGAATGGAATGGAATGGAATGGAATGGAATGGAATGGAATGGAATGGAATGTCTCTCCTTGCAGGCACCTCTGATTCTTGAAAAGGGTGGGACAATGCCCAAGACTCCCTCCCTCACAACCCAGGCTCAAGCATACATGGAAGCAGGATGCCTCAGAGGCCTCTGAAGCCTGTGGAGGGAAGAGGGAAGCTCCAAATCAGGTTCTAAAGCACCACCAAGGTTGAATGAAGGTCAGCATGAGCCACCTCTGAATCCTGCCAAGTTGAGATTGGCGCAATAAAGCTTGACTCCTAAATGAGTAGTTGCCAAAGCTTAAACTCCCTCTTACGCATGGCAGAACGCTGGCCAATGTAAAGTGGATTTGCATCCCTATAATGACTATACCACCTGTGGACAAAAATAAAATATATTTGTTTACAGTAATGAGGTGGTGACCTCAGCTGGCTGCCAGAGGCCCAGCAAGATTCTCTCTCACTGTCCCTCTTCAGCAGGATGAGGGAGAAAATAAGATTAAAAGCTTGTAGGTCAAGATACAGGAAAAAATAGACTAAATTCTGCACATAGAAACAACAACAAAAAAGGAAAATAATTCTCTAGGGCATGAAATATCCCTTTGGTCAGCTGCCTTGTAATCCCTCCCCCCCTCTTGTCCATCCCCATCCTATTGGCATTTGAGGAGGAGTCCTTGGAGAGGCAGCTTGGTGCTGTGTGAGCATTCTACCACAAACACAAAGCACGGCACTCCAGGGGCTTCTGGGGCAAAAAGTTCACTCCACCAAAACAGAGCAGGGAGGAGGCACTCATCCACCCCAGCTCCAGCATCTTTCTATCTGGGAAAAATGATCCAGCAGCAGTTTGGAAGCTACTGAGAGAGAACACAACACTAAGCACTGCTGAAGAAGAAAATTTCTCTGATGGACAGAGTGGGTTGTTGTCCTGCTTAGTGTCCACTCATCATTTAGCAAGCAAGCTTAAAAACAAACAAACAAACAAACAAACAAACAAACCATCAAAGTGACTTCCCCTTTACCTGGGAATGTGATACTTTAGATACTCCATTTCTCTGCCAAAAGGTGATCCTGACAGCAGTGGGGTCTCTGCTTACAGGTGGACACACGTCTAAAATGAAGGGATGTACACATCAAATGGGGTCAATTTAATATATTTAAAATAAATTTCTGTTTGTTCTCTCTTTTCTTTTTTTCCACCTGAAACCTTTGCAGAGTGGTAGGAGAATTCAGATATATGAAACAAAACTCTAGTGGGAATTTTTTGAGCAATGGCCAACTAAGATTTCAAAGTGGAATGAAAATTAATTTTGTGTCCTCCAGAGAAAACTGCTACAACAAACTTGACATCATATTTCTCTTTTAAAAACAAACTAATCAAAGACTCACAAATGATTGTGTGCCCTGTGGGAAAACACCACCGAAAAGGCATAGAAAGGGCATTTTATTTACAGAGGAAGAAGCAAAACAAGCAGTTTAAATGATAAAATCAAAAGGTAGAGGTATTTGTGAGATAAGACCAGAGGAGGTAGCTCTTCTCAGCATCCCTTTTGCAGAAAATCCCCCAAAATCTCATGGTAGATAAAAAAGGCGATGATGTGGTTTAATAGCAATTGAGGGGAAATTCTCAATGCTCTACCTGTGCATCTTTGCCTTCCCAGGGCAATTCATGATCACAAGACTTGCACTGTGGCTTGAGACACTTTAGGCTGGAATTAATACTGATGATTACAGAGAAAGTCGGACTGAAGTGTGACTGCCTGTAGCTGGGAGATAGGATGAGCTGCATGGTCCTGAGATCCCTGAGAGCTGCGATTTCAGTAATTACCCTCAGAGGCAGTCTGCCTGCAGTACACTGGTTTGATGTGTCAAGTCAGATGGGAAAAAGAAATATCTAGGTTTAATAAACAACTTCACAAAAGAAAACAGCTTGTTTATTCCCAAAATTTAAGTTCCAGCTGTTGAGTACAAGATGCAGGGATACAGCTGCAGGAGGGGAAAACAAAATGCAAATATCAACAAATAAATTTTCTAGAGCTCATTCAGTATTTTTGTGGAGGATGTGACTAGAAGAGTTAGAGGACAAAGAGGTGGCTAAACTGGTATCTGCTTTTTTAAGATGCCTTTCTGTCTCTTTCTCTGGCAAGGCTTGTGCTATCAGATTGAAAGACAGAACATGGTATAGAACATGGAAAAATGCATATAGGAAAAATGATTTTGCCTTTGGCAGTCTGTTTTCCTGCATCTTATGGTTCTCTTAGAAAGTTTTTGGGGAGGAGCACACTGTTAAGCCTTGTGTGTAGCCAAGATTTGAGCCTGGACTTTCCTCCTTCTGAATGAGCAAGAAGTTACCCTGAGCAGCAGAAATGTCTGTTTCTGCAATGGATTTAAGGTATATTTTGCACTGAATGTTTCCCTGCAATGGGAAAAGGAAAAAAAATTAACCCACCACTGTCACAGGAAAATGGACACATGGAGGCTTCCTATATTGCTCTGAAATCAGAACAGGCAAATCTCTCACACAAACTGTCAGGAAAGCAGTTAGAAACATGTCAAATTCATTTCTGTCTGCATTTCCTTTAAAAAGTATTGGAACTGACACATTTTCTGATGGATTGGATAAAAATTTGCTTAGCTATGAGACTTCTCAACATAGGAGAAATGTCATATAAGAAATTTCATAAGAGTATGTGAGCATCTTCATATACTCTTGTGCAAGGCAAGAACTATTTGATTAAGGTTTGGATGTTGCAGATGGATAGAGGAAAACAGAAAAGAAAAGGGTACTAGAGAAATACAACCAATTTGTCTCCCCTTTGGGAGTCCATGTATTTAGCTCTTCACTTCTGTTTTCCTTGGCAATCTCTTCCCATTTGAATGTCAAATTCAAGTCAGAATGATTAAACATGAGAAACTGAGGTATCTTTGCAAGGTGCATTTATGGTCAGTAAACACAGACTTTCCACAAAGTCACATTATTGTTTGCAAAGAGATTTCCTAGCTGCTAGTGATGTAGAGTAAAATGAGTTTCCCTTGAGGGAGAGAAAACATAAAAGGAAAAAAAAATGAAAGGGAAAAAATAAAAGAGAAAAAACCAGAGAGACCTTTTGCATGCCTCAAACATCCAGTGAGTGTGTTGTTTATTTTCACTTCCCAGGAAGGTACTTAGTACCTCAGCCTTTTCACATCCTATGCAACTGGGGCCCCTGCCTTGCTCAGCAGTGGGCCCACATCATCCTGTCCCTGTCTTCTTACAGAGGCTTTTCATGATGTTTTTGACATCCCTGGCCATGTTAGAGTCCACTTCAGCTTTGGCTTTCCTACTGTCAACCCTGCCTGTTCAGACAGTATCTCTGTACTCCTTGCAGGGTACTCTTTCATTTTAAAATTACAAAGCAAACTTGATTAGTTTGATTAGTGTTCTCCTTCTGGCATCCAGCAGTAGTAGATCCAGCTGGACAGAGAAGCTGTAAGTAAGAGGAAGAACAGCAGTGCCTTGGGAGACCATGATTTCAGGACCATGGGGTTTTTTAAAACCATGCTACTTAAATTCAAAGGTGTATTTTCTAAGAGAAAGCAGACCATTCATACGGGTTATAATAGGGTGCCATAAAAGAAGACAAAAGAAACAAGGTTTTAAAATGCTGGCTGTTCATCAAAAAACCCATTATACCTGGGGTTTTTTAGCAAAGACTCAAGTATGTTTAGAATTAATTGAATGTGACTGAAGACCTAAAATTGTTAAACTCCAGACAAAAAAAAAAATACTCTGTAACTTGCATGAGACTTTGATAGAAGAACAGAAGAAAGTGAAAATATTGATGCCTCAATTTTTGACTGTTTAGGGCAGTATTTCCTATGTCTGTTTTTATTACCACAGATGATGAACACTTCTCCACAGCAGCTTCTGCTGCAGTGAAGTTAGTAATCATTCTCACCAGGAGAACCAGAAAGATTCATGTATGGAAAAATTATATTTACTTGAGAAATAGTGAAGACATTTTATCTCAGGCCACTCAGTTCCTTAAAGCCAAGTAGTCACAGAGTCACAGTTAAAAAGCTGCTGTGTACTAGATACCAATCACCTGATGCCTATTGATAAACCCACTTCTCACAGCTCAAAAGGAGCTGCACATTTCCATATCATACTTCACAGAAACCAAGGCAGAAATCCCTGTGCTGAAGATGCTTAGTCAACTTTCTCATATTCAAATATTACCATGGGAACCGCAGTTTTCAGAGTGCAAAATAAACTGGTGGATTTCTCTGCCTTATTGTAGCGTAACATTTGATTTAATCCCTACCTGCCTTGCCCTCACTGATTGCAAGAAAACAGCCAGATCATTCCTCAGATGAAATACACTTGTTTTCTCTTTGTAGAACAAGCCTTTCTTTCCCTCATCTGATGAATAGGAATGGCATTTTTTTCTGTATGTTGTGATAACCATCCCAGATTGGTCCAGCACCTCTGGCATGGCCAGTTGGAGGTGCCCAGGCAAGCAGAAATTAATAAAGAGAAGAAAGACCAAGCAGCTCTCCACTCCACCCACTGCACCATTTCCAGCTCCCAGGAATTTCAGTTTCACCCATGTCCTGAGCAAGAAATTATGTTTTTCCAGTGGTTCCTGAGATAATTGTTTGCATGTATTTTTCTAGTTATTTTACTTCTGAATCACTTCAGCATCTGAACCGTGGCATCCCATGACAGAGAATCTTGTAACAAGATAACCTGCTGAGTAGAATAGGCGTTTTCGTTGTTTTTTAAACTGGTTTAATTTGAAGTGGCCGCCTTCTTGCACAAGCAATCCTGGAGCAAATGAACCCAACTGATTTTTTAACATTTGCTGTTCTGCCCACAAACCCTTTTTTCACACCCTTTCAGGAATAACGGCAGCTGTCAGAAATGAAGGATGCATTAAAATTATATTCTCTGCACAAGAGTTAAGGGATTTTGAGGGGGTTTTACCTTATTTTCAGGACTTCTTTGTAGCTGGATTCATGTGTCTCCTCTGAATTTGAACTTCATGCTTGAGATTCACATTTTATTGCCAAAACTTCCTCTGAGAGACATGGACACATTCCAGCAGGTGCCAGACCACCCTGGGTCAGAACTTCTGAAGGGTCCCATCCCCCATTCCTTTTTTCCCATCTTCTCCAAATCCCTGCTACAATCTCATGGTTCATCCTCTTTCTACCCTTCCTTCTTTCCTCTCTTTTCATTTTTTTCCTGAGGTCAATCAACTGCTTTTTCCCTAATTTATCCTTCTGCTTGGTTAATTTAGAGGGAGTTTGAGGAGTTGACGCAGATCAGCAAAGGCTCTTAAGGGCACCAAAACAGCACCTAAATGTGTTTGTACGTTCTTCCACTGTGGGATTTACTGTCTATGTTTGTTTTGAGTATTCATCCTATACTGGCTGTTCAAACAAAGCAAGAAGTTGTGCTTTTTGTCACAACCTCCCTAGTGTCAATTGTTTCATTCTGCATTTATAAATAAAGTGCCCAGTTAAGGTGATACGTGTTTAAACAATATTGATAGATGGGAAAGGCAAGTCAAGCTTTGTGAAGCAAAACAACTTCTCTCTGGCTTTGCATCTTCTTCCTGCACTCTCCTTCAGGAGAGTGGTAGGGACATGGGTCTCTGACAGCAGGGATGGAAAAGATGCAACTCTTTCTAGAAATTTCTAGAACTCACAAGCCTGAGCGTAGCACAGGGGGACTAAGCCATCACACCGGGTAGCCAGGTAGCCTTTTTAATTCATTAAACTGCCAGATATTTTGTGTGATGGACAATTATCCAACAGCCTTGTTACTCCCTGCGACTCTGAGTTGCACAGTAGCCAGAAAAATTGTATTAAACACATGGTTTTGAAATGTGCTGGAAATGGAGAGTGAAGTAAGAAAGGAGCAATAAAGACATAGAGCTTCCCCCTTCCTCAGATGACAAGGAGATCAAGCAAAAGTTTCCTCACAAGACAATCTTAACAGATTGTTTCAGAGAAGAAGAGTCAAAAAAGAAATTACATATTCTGGTAAGGATGGGGTCAGCTTCCAGTCAAGGCCCAGAGCTCTCAATAAAGGTCTTTAGAAAAAGAAGGTGTGAAGAGATGCTAAGAATCTTTAGTATAATTAGGGAAGGAAGTTTTCCAGTAATTTGTTTAAAATACAGCTTATTTTTTTAGACCAAGGAACCGTAAGCATCCTGGGATGGTTAAGAAACCTTTCCACTTTACATATACCATATATGTCTTTCAGTGTATATTTCAGTATATTTCAGTGAAATCAGAGTAAATAGCTGAGCTTTGTGTCACTAGACAGCAGGCAAGACATTTCACTACTGGAAGAAGAGGAATCTGGGTACTCTAGGGAGCACTAAGGAACATAAAAACTGCAGTTGAACAAACAGACAATTCATTTCACTGGCTCTAATGGAGCAAGGCAAATGTAGCATCAGTCGTCTCTGAAAATGTGGATCCACTTATGAACACAGAACTGCTTTCAGCATTCTTGTGCAGGATTTGAATTTTCTAGGGGAAATATCGATGTAAAACTTGGAGAAAATAGACAATTAGCCCCCAAGCCAGCTATGCACTTAAACCAGTACACTACCTGAAATGAAATGGGAGTACCTCAGATATTAAAGACTGTCTTTCCAGATAATCTATCTATCAATGTGATATACTGTCTGGGTCCTAGTTAAAGGCAAAACCATGGTGCCTGGCTATTGCCTCCATGATTTCATCTTGTCCCCTCAGAATTAATTCTAAAACAGGAGTAGCTGAGTCCTGGTTCATCATATTTTTCCAGCTGATAAACAGTCTCAGTAGAAGGTATATTTGAAAAAAACCCACAAACAAATAAAACTAGAAACAACAAGAACAACAACAAAACACAAAAGCCCCCTAAAACAAACAAACAAAAAAACCTCAGAAAATTACTTCCTTTTGCTTTTTAAAATTTACTTCTTATTCTAAAATTTCCAATCAACAAACTCAGTTTTCCACATGAAAGTCAGGCCAGGTTAGTTATGTCTCTTGCAAAGGCAGCAATATAGAATCAGCTGATTGTGAGCAGGGATAGGTCCCAGCTCCTGTTGCTGTCAGTGTGCTGGCACTGATGAGTTATTTGTAATTTATCTCAGTCAGCAGAGACTGTAGGTACGACTCTGTGTGCACACAGGACGGACTGCTCATGTCAGAGTAGACCATTCTGTTCAAAGGCAATTTTCAGTGTAAAGCTACAATTTCATCATGCTCCTGGGAGGGGAAGAAAAATTGCTATAATGCTTCCATTGTTGTATAAAGCAAATGTGGGCCTGCAGTTTGATGAGGTGAACTGGCTTTTAAACTTAATCCTGGAAAAAATGATTGAGGGGTTACTGAATACAGGTGACAGAGAGGGAAATTAGAGACAAAATTAGCTGCATTAAAATATTTTCATGATGGAAACAGAATTTTAAAATGTAGGAAAGCTGAAATAGCTTAAATTGTTATATTCCAATAAGAAATATTCCAATATACTGACACTGAACTTCACCGTCTTTTGCTTGAATTGTTTAAAGATTTTCTGCTTTTTAAAAATTCAATTAATTATTTTTTATTTCCAGTGGAGAGAAGGAAATGTGAGATGCTAAATATTTCAATAGGATAGGAGAATTTATCTCAATTTCATTTTTATCTTGGATTTAACTCTAGGAATAACATAACCAGAATTATCAAACTTTCTGAGAAATCATTGGGGGTTTTTTGGCTGAGTACTGCCTGGCAAGATTTTTCTAATGCACATTGCCCTGTGGATCTCTTGCCATTGACAGTGATGGGGAGACGTGGGTGTGCTCAGCCTGCAACCACCACAGGCTAAGACAGGATCAAAATGGCTGATATACATTTCTATTCTATGAAAATGGGACTGATTTAAATTGTGATACAGTCCGTGTGGCACTTGCATCTGAAGAGCTGAAGAAAAAGTTTATAAACAGAGTCAAATTGATTAAATACTGACAGAGGACAATGCCTATGCAGAGAACTAATATCCTGACTGATTAAAAATTAATGCAGTTGAAACTATTCCAAGAACAGAACATAAATCTTGATCTGTGCCATGAGCGACAAGTCAGGGCAGCTCCCTGATTTGGTGTGTTGCCTGCGTTCATCAGCAGATGCAGGATTTCCTTTGTATCAGATGTTATCCTAATCCTGGTTTAGCTGGAACAGAAATTTTTTAAACAGAAATTTTACCTCCCTTCTAAAATATTCCTGATTTTATGGTGCAGCTTTGTGTGGTTTTTTGTCTACCTTTTATCACAGGAAGAACTAGCCTAGCGGGAACGATAGTGTGGACATTATTTATGTATTTCAGTAGTAGGAGAGACCTGCATTTGTTCTGGTGCTTCAGGTCCTAAGTTGTAAAATTTGATATTTGTTTCAAAATAATTGCATTAGTTATTAGGTTCATTTGAAGGGAGACTGAAAATCATTCCAGCTTCTGCATTTTGTTTCTTTGGGAACTTACATCTATCTCAGTATAGAAAGGTGAGCCTTCAGATAACCAAAAATAGACAGAGATTTTTGAGGCATAATGTGATGCTTAGCCTAAAACACTTAACTTGTATTCCTGCTGAAGAACAGCAGGTTTCTTCATTTTCCTGTTTTCCATCCTAGAAAACATTAATACAGAATATCTGCACTCCCAGGTGTTTGCAAAAGATAGAATGAGACAAGAAAATGTTCTTTAGGTTCAAGGCCCGTGGTAGGAAACATGGAAGGGTGTGGCAAACTCTGAAATCGAGCCTGACAAAGGAACTACACCAAATGGTGGTGCTTATACGGTTTGTCATCCAGGTGTGAGTGTGACAGCGCCAGTGTCGCCAGACATTCGTATTTTAATTCCTCACATTTTAAACCCACATACATGAGGAAAATGCACTCAGATGTGGTAATAGTCCTTTGGATTTCTTGGCCTTCAAAATGAGAGAGACATCACTGAAGCAGAGTTTTTACCTTTCTGAGTCTTCCTATGGAAGTTGTACTCATAACACAGAGACTAAATCTACATGTTGATAAGGAAAACAAAATATAACTCTCATCTTTTCAAACAAAAGCCACATTTGTACTACAGTAACTGGTAATCTTGGATTTGTCTTGACTTTCTGAGATGAGCAAAAGCATTAGTTTTGTCTGAAATGTGAATATTTTTCTTCTCACTAGGTAATCTAGTTAAAACATTACTTGTATCTTCAGAAAGTAATAGCTGCACAAGACTGTAATTTAAAGGCTAAAAACATTAGAGAAGAAACTTCTCTTGTGTTGCCATTTTGGACCCTGTTCAATATTGGTTTCTTTTGCAAAACTCCTCTCAGGACTCACTAAAAGGTAAGTATATAAGAATCAGGGAGTATCACAAGAACAGAATTAATACTGTCATCATCCTGAGTAAATAACCTTTAAAAATCACTTTTAACATCTCTCCTTGTAGTATATAGCAACAACAAATTCCAGCATTTCTAATGCCACACTAAACACTGTCTCTTTTCTCCTGGATGTGGCTATTAATACCATTAACAAATGGGAAAAGTGGATGCAACTTGCTTAAACCTGTTGATAGCTTCAAATTATCATTATTTAAAGGAAATATTCAGCTAGAACTTTTTATTTTCTTACAAGAAGGAGGCTTTTCTGGGTAACATCCATCATAGTTAAGAATCTGCTGGGAATGCATCTGATATATTGACATTTGTAGTCATTACACTGCAATTCACTATAAGATTTCCTTAAACAGCAGGATTTTCACCTGAGGCTGCAGCTCATGTTTGAAAAGTGGGGTTATTTGAGAGGAGCTTTCTGGAAAACTTGAGATCTGCATTTTTTTTTAAATAATAGGTTAAGTTTTGCCTGAAATCTGACGAAATCTGCCCTGCGTATGAATTGCTTTGATCACAGTGGTGGGAAGAGAGGAAAATGGAAAGCTTACATGGTATAAGACACTTATTTTACTCATCCCTCAGGAAAGGACTACAGGGACGTCAGAGATCCGGTAGTAAAAGTTTATTCAAATGCTGCATGTGGGATGTTTGGAAACGCCAAGTGTCACAGAAGACCCAGACCTTCCTTCCCTAACTTTTCATTCTACGTGGAAGGAAGCTTTTTCAGTAAAACATAATCCCTCACCATGGCTGGGAATACATATGCTTTTGCTCTTTCCTAGCTGAGACCGTGTCAGAGCAATTTCTCAAAATCTCCTGGTGCTGCAGTTTCCTGGTGACACTTTTAACTCATCTATGAATATATGGACACATTCCCTATCCCAGAGGATAAATCAAGGCCACTGCCTGTGACTGCCATAACTGCCCACAGAGGACCTGTATTTCCTGAGGGATGCTTTAATCCTGTCAAATCACTTTCTGAGCTCATTTTATTTGTTTCTTGTTCCATTCCTACCATTTTATAAGATTGTGTTTCTTCATTAACTCAGTCATGAGCTGGAAATCAGTATGTCTCTCATGAGTGTGGCCCAGAGAGGGGCAATAATACACAATATTGCTTTGATTGATGCATTAGAGGGAAGACTGTCAAACTATGAGATACTATTATTATAGTACTATTACATCTATAACAATATAGTACCATACCAACTTATTGGCTGTGTTGTGTATATATATATCATGTCTATTTTACACAGATATCCTTATTTCTTATTTACACCGATACTATTCAGTATTTTACACAGATATTATTTAATACCTGTTATAAATGTAGTATTATAGTCCCCCAAAGAGATGAAAACTGGAGAATTAATATCGGAATAACTCTAACAGCAATTTAAAGATCTGAAGAAAATCTGTCCATAACGATTTGTGCCTGAGTTTTACTCTTTGTCTGGATGATTTCCAGGTGGTTTCTGTGTCATGGCTGGGACCAGTGGTTCTTGCTGCAGGAGGAGCACCCTGTGGCAAAGCAGGCACATCCCCAGAGCCTCTCTGTACTGTGAGAGATGGACCTTGGCTCTTTGAATTAAGGGAGGACTTTAAGTTTTGAATTAAGGTGAATTAAGTTTTTTTTTTAAACTTAATGGAAAATTTATGGAACTTAACACCAAAATTAAAACTTATGGAATTCAACACCAAAATTTCCAGTTTTATTATCAATATTATAGCTTTGAATTTCAAAGGCACCTATCTCACATTAATTATTTATAGACTGCAGGCTGGAATCTTTGTAGATTTTAATTTGCTCTAGCAATATATTGGTTTTTAAAAACAAACAACATGTTGAAATCCAGGTGTAAGGCTGTTATATTAAAAATAATTGTATATCTGGAGTTTCTTTCCTCAGTATTTTTTTTAAAACTGATACACAAGCTAGACATAGAATCATAGAATCAGTATGGCTGGAAAATATTTCTAAGATCACGGAGTACAGCCTTTGGCAGAACACCACCTTGTCAATTACACCTCGGAGCTAAGTGTCACGTCCAGCTGCTTCTTAAACACCTCTGCCACCACCAGCAAGGATTAAACCCACAAAATAACAGCAGGCTCCACCTCACTCCTTTTCCTTCTTCAATCTGTAAACCTGGTTTTGCTGGTAATTCTATACATTATTAATAAAGCTTTTTTCAAGAGGTCAAACATTCATCTCTCTGCAAGTTCTCAAGTACAGCCGAATTTGTGTTGGAAATGGAAAGGCAAACAGAGATGATCCCTTTGCTAATTCTGTTTTAAGGAATTTGGACAATCAGAATATGGACTATCCTTGGAAACAGCAGAAAATATGTAGTAAGGAACTGGACTTTACTGGACTGTGAGAGAGCAAGAGGTAAATGTTAATAATTATAATGGTAACTAGGAATATAATTTTTATGCTATTGACAGCAATAACCAGCTATTTTGCTTTTAACTGGTGCTAATTACCTGGAAAAACCACAGAACAGATTCTTGATCGGTACATTTCTCAAGACAAATTGTGAAAATAAATTAATTTTCGAATAAAACTTTCAGCTGATTAAGGGGTTTTATGCTCCTATTCTATTTTATATGGAAAGCTTTTGTGCAAGAATCCAATAATATCTTGGATTCTATAAAAGCAAAATAAGTTAAATGAGGGTATTTTTAATTACAGGAAGTAAAGCCTAAAAGAAGGATGACATTTTTCAAATCTTTCCCCTTTTTTTTTTCCCCTAAGTTGAGATTGGATGAAAATTTGATACTGCTGAGCAGCAGGGCAATGATTCAGTCAGGCACTTGAAAACATGCCTAATTTTAAGCTATGCATTTGCTAAATAAAGAGCCAGCTAGGGCTTGTGGGATCCTCACTCAATTTTAAATCTGATTCAGTACCCTTTGTGCACTGAAACTCAGGAACAATGCACTAACCCAATTCTGATTCCTAATGGTGAATCCAGTTAAGCAAGTATGTGGGTGTTGAAGGACTGTTCCAATTTATGCTTTCTATTTTTGTGTCACTTATGCTGTAATTAAAATAAGGATATAATGGACATAAACTGTGCCCTGATTATTTCTGCACACAGGAGCATTTGTCCTCCAGCTTCCTTATATTTCTTGGGGTTTTCTCCTTCCCTGGTCAGTAAGATTTCTTGTACAACTTTGTAATAGTATCAGAACTAACTTCTTACATCTGTTATAAGTATTATTGATAAAAAAATTAATAATATAAAACATAGCTCCCTCTTTCAGTTTTTCTGTGATGTGTGGGATATTTAATCTCTGATCTTAAATGCAAACTCCAGCTTTGCCTGTAACACCACTGCAGCCAGTTTTCCCTTGGTCAATGTAAAGCTGATTGCAATAGCAAATGTGAATGGATAGAAAGCTATCTCAGTAGCAGAGAGGAAAGGAAAAAGCCAGGATATTTGCACTTACTGATCTGTGAGAGAAATTTCAATTCCAGAATTGTAGGGAAGTGAAATGTCACCACTTACACACAATGAATAAATGCCACTGTGCTGGTGCAGATATTTCCTTTTTTTGGATTAGAAAAAGGCATCACACAACAGAAAATCCTAGGATCTTTGTCATTCTGCACATCCTTGAGTGGTCTAGAAGATATTTTTCACAAAGATTGTCAGAGGGCTGGATCTCCTCTGTATGAAGACAGACTGAGAGAGATAGGGGGGCTCAGCCTGGAAAAGAGGAGGCTCAAGGGAGACCTTATCACACAGAATCGCAGAAATTCTAGGTTGGAAGAGACCTTTAAGATCATCGAGTCCAACCCATGTTCTAACACCTCAACTAGATCATGGTACCAAGTGCCACATCCAGTCTTTTTTTAAACTCTTCGAGGGATGGTGACTCTACCACCTCCCTGGGTAGATGATTCCAGTATTTGATCACTCTTTCTGTAAAATATTTCCTCCTCAGTTCTAGCCTGTATCTCCCTTGGTGCAGCTTGAGACTGTGTCCTCTTGTTCTTGTCTGTTGTTGCCCGGAGAAAGAGACCGACGCCCAGCTCACCACAGCCACCCTTCAGGGAGTTGAAGAGAGTGGTAAGGTCACCCCTGAGTCTCCTTTTCTCCAGGCTGAACAACCCCAGCTCCCTCAGTCGTTCTTCATATGGCTTGTGCTCCAAGCCCCTCACCAGCCTCGTTGCTCTCCTTTGGACACGCTCAAGCATCTCAACGTCCCTCCTAAAGTGAGGGGCCCAGAACTGGACGCAATACTCCAGGTGAGGCCTCACCAGTGCTGAGTACACGGGAAGAATGACCTCCCTGCTCCTGCTGGCCACACCGTTCCTGATACTGGCCAGGATGCCATTGGTCTTATGGCCACCTGGGCACACTGCTGGCTCATGCTCAGCCGACTGTCAACCAGCACCCCCAGGTCCCTTTCCACCTGAGCACTGTCCAGCCACACCGTCCCTAGCTTATATCGGTGCAGGGGGTTATTGTGGCCAAAGTGCAGGACTCAGCACTTGGACTTCTTGAACTTCATCCCATTAGATTCTGCCCATCCATCCAACCGTTCCAAGTCCCTCTGCAAAGCCCTACGTCCCTCTAACAGATCAACACACATTCCCAGCTCAGTGTCATCTGCAAATTTGCTAATAAAGGACTCTAAACCCTCATCCATGTCATCAATAAAAATATTAAAAAGAAATGGTCCCAGCACAGACCCCTGAGGGACACCACTGGTGACTGGTCGCCAGCTGGATGCAGCACCATTCACCACCACTCTCTGGGCCCGGCCATGCAGCCAGTTCTGAACCCAGCAAAGAGTGCTCCTGTCCAAGCCACGGCCTACCAGCTTGTCTAGGAGAATGCTGTGGGAGACAGAGTCAAAGGCCTTGCTGAAATCCAAGTAAACAACATCTACAGCCTTTCCTGCATCCACTAGGCGGGTTACCTGGTCATAAAAGGTGACCAGGTTGGTCAAACATGATCTACCCTTCCTAAATCCATGCTGGCTGGGTCTGATTCCCTGGCCATCTTGTAAATTTTGCGTGATGGCACTTAATATAAACTGTTCCATTATTTTGCCAGGTACTGAGCTCCGGCTGACTGGTCTATAATTACCAGGATCTTCCTTTGCACCTTTTTTGTGAATGGGTATCACATTGGCCAGCTTCCAGTCATCCGGAACCTCACCAGTGAGCCATGACTGTTGGTAAATGATGGAGAGTGGCTTTGCAAGCTCGTTTGCCAGCTCTCTCATTACCCTGGGGTGGATCCCGTCTGGTCCCATAGATTTATGAGTATCCAAGCATTTCAGTAGTTCTATGACTGCCTCCTCTTGGATAATGGGGGACCATTCTGCTCCCTGACACCATCAACCAGCCCAGGCGGGCAGGTGTCTTGAGGGCAAGTCATCTTCCCACTAAAAACTGAGGCAAAATAGGCATTAAGCACTTCTGCCTTTTCCTCATCTTCAGATACTAAGTACCCTCCTTTGTCCAATAAAGAAGAAAGGCTGGTCTTACCTTTCTTACTACCATTAATGTATTTATAAAAACATTTTTTATTATCCTTTACAGAAGTCGCCATTCTAAGCTCAAACTGAGCTTTGGCCTCCCTAATTTTTTTTCTGCATGCTCTAGCAGCCTTCTTGAATACTTCCTTAGAGACCTGACCCTTCTTCCAACGCTGATACATCCTCTTTTTATTCTTAAGTTCCTCCAAAATCTCCTTGCCCAGCCATGCTGGACGTTTACCCCGTTGACTGATCTTTCGGGACACAGGGATGGTCTGTGCCTGTGTCCTCAAGATCTCTGTTTTGAGGTATGTCCACCCTTCCTGAACTCCTTTGTTTTTTAGGACTGCTTCCCAAGGGACGCTCTGAATAAGTCTCCTAAACAGGCCAAAGTCTGCCCTCCGGAAGTCCAATGCAAGAATTTGACTGGTGCTTTTCCTGACTTCACCAAATATTGAGAACTCTATTATTTCGTGATCACTCTGCCCCAAGCGACCTCCAACCACCACATCTCCCACCAGCCCATCTCTGTTTGCAAACAGCAGATCTAACATAGTCCCTCCCCTGGTGGGTTCACCCACCAGCTGCAACAAAAAGTTGTCCTCCATACATTCTAAGAATTTCCTGGACTGCCTCTTTATTGCTGTATTAAGTTCCCAGCAGATGTCTGGTAGGTTGAAGTCACTCACAAGAACAAGGGCTGATGATCTTGAAACATTACCGAGCTGCTTATAGAATAAGTGATTTACCTCTTCTTCCTGGTCGGGTGGAACGATAACAGACTCCCAGTATGGTGTCAGCCTTGTTGGCCTTCCCCTTTATTCTTACCCATAGACATTCAACTCCATCTTCCTTAGTTTCAATTTCAATGGCATCCAAAGTTTGCTTAATATAAAGGGCCACCCCACCTCCTCTTCTACCTTTCCTGTTTCTCCTGAAGAGCTTGTATCCATCCAGTGCAGTACTCCACTTATGTGAGTCATCCCACCACGTTTCCGTGATGGCAACTACATCATAGCTTTGCAGTTGCACCATGGCCCCTTCCAGTTCCTAAAGGGTTTTCAGGTGAGCTGGAGAGGGAATTTGGACAAGGGCCTGGACAGCATGATAGGACAAGGGAGAATGGCCTCCCACTTCCAGAGGGCAGGGTTGGATGGGATACTGGGGAGAAATTCTTCTCTGAGAGGGTGGTCAGACTTGTACTGGTTGTCCAAAGAAGCTGTGGCTGCCCCATTCCTGGAAGTGTCCAAGACCAGGCTGGACAGGGCTTGAAGTAACCTGGGATAGTGGAAGGTGTCCCCAGTCACAGCAAGCAAGTTGCACCAGGTGACCTTTACAGTACCTTTCAACCCAAACCATTCTGTGATTCTGCCATGACTCTATCACTCTTGCATTTTCTTTTAGTTCTCTATAATTTTGTGTTCAAAACAAACCCTTCCCCACACCAGGAGGATCGAGTTGCTTGAGCCCAGCTCCCAAACCCAGTCCAGCAGTGGCAGAAACCATTCTTTGAAGTTTAACCTGAAATGTAGGCACACAGCTGCTGCAGATAAAATTCATCAGAAAATCTTCCACTGGGACATAAGGACCCAGTGTCTTTCTAAACTCTTCAGATAGAAGCCTGGGTGTGGCTGCATCCAGTCTTTGCCCCAGATTCAGGCAACAGTTTATATTTAAGAATTATACAGGTGTAATTAAGTCTTTATGTGACTTTGTCCTTCAGCTTTAAGGATGGAACACCAAATATATTTACATAAAAATAATTTATTTAAATTGATTATGGCAACAATTAGACTAAAAGATCATCAGGATTACTGATTACTACACAGCATAAGTATCCATAACTACTAGTATAAAGCACTATTTGTGAAGCAATATTAAAGCTAGCAAAAAACAACAATTGAGTAGATATTGATGCCACTCACCCACACCAGTGGCTGTGACCCAATCTCAGACTCAGGGAGGAGCCTTGAGCAACATCCCTGCTCAAAGGAGGAACCTCCATACTGAAAGGAGTGTGTTAAACATCCCTGATGCTAAAAAGTGGGAATTGTTGAAGTTAGGGCTGCTAATTTTATGTCTCCAGGCCAGCTGTGTCCTCTCAGCAGCTTTTAGGTAAGTTGTTGATAACTTGTTGGTTCACTTATAAGGTACTTTAGGAGGTAGTTTGTTTTTCCACAAATAGGACGTTTAACTTTAGGAATGATGAGTCAGGCTGAGTCAGGTTCTTCAACACCAAACATGGCATGCTCCCCTCTCCATCCATCCCTGATAACTTTGCAAATAACAAATTTGGAGCTGCTCCAGGTGACACATCCAGCTACAGAAAGCACCCAAAACCACCTTCAATTTAAAAGGGCCAAAAACTGCAGTGGCCACTGTGTCCCCAGCCAGGGGACAAGCTCAGGCTGTACTCCTGGATCATAGCTGTGTTTTCAGCTCCCATGGGAGACTCCAGAGACTTCAAGAGATGGAGACAGACACCCAAAAGTGTGTCTGTCTCATCACATCCAGGACATTGGCAGCTGTGGGACAAGCACCAGCAATGAACATGGATTGATTCTCGTATCCCATGTATTAGTCTGGCATCCACTGTGCATGTGCATTTATTTGGAAACTGTTATTCCTTTTGTTTGCTTTCTTCTTACACAGACTGTGATTTGTTTAGTATATACCCTGTTGAATTAATCAAGTTTAGTCTTCCCTGCTGGAATACGAATGTGCCCATTTATATCCACTAAAAAGAAGAGAACACTATTTTTCTTTCCAATGGCCTAATGCATAATTTTGAGAAGGAACTAAATTTTACCTGGCAAAGAGAAAACTTATACTTTGCTTTCCCTTGATTGCTCAGAGAAATCCTTTTATAATTGGGGAAAAAAAGAACAGGGTCTTCTATTAAACTAAATACCTGTTTCATTTCATTAAAGTGATAAGATTATGTGATTTCATGTTAAAAATCACTTGATCCTGCTGCTGGTACAGAATACGTATGAATCAGAAAGTGAAATCATGGCATCAAGGTCATATTTTTTTTAGAAACACTCATCACCAGACTAGTTGTTGTTTATTACCAGTGCCATAATGTGCAGAATCTACAGTGAAAGTTGGAACTTTGTCCCTAAATCATCACAGCTCAGAATTTGGATGTAAATGTTTATGCACACTGGTTTATGCACATATACCACTATTTTGTTCTAGTTTCATTCAGAAAAAAAATGTCATGTCAGAACCAGAGGAAATGCCTGATCCTTCCTGTAAGATCTACATGGACCTGCACCTCCTCAGAGGGGTATACGTGAAAAATATTTACCTATGTTTTGTGAACAAAGGTTAAAGAGCTGTGGAGAGGAGAATAACTTAATGCCCAACTTTACTGTGAAAAATGAGCAAAGTTCCTCGAGCTGCTTTTTAATTGATTTGTTGTGCTTTAATCTTAAAGCTTCCCCATATATCAGCTTTGACTCCCAGGAAACCTCAGTTCTTTATAAAACAGGCTTTTCTCTTCACATTTCTGTCATGGAAAAGTTGCTGTTCTTTTCAGGGACAATAGGAGTGGATTCGCACTAAAGAAATGCATGTCTGGGATGTAAATGAAAGCTACACAGAGTTGCACTGAGCACTGAAATGGTTCCAAAATGTTGTGTCTGTTGTTGCACTGATAGGTAGAGAAAAGCTGAAGACTTGAATGTAGATAAAAAAAGTAAGCTGATAAAGAAAAATATTAATAAATAAATATATATAAGGACATTAAATGCCAGTTCATGGCCTCTGGCATATTTATTTATCTTATGTTCTGCACAACAACTGTTGTATAGAATATTATGCACCACCTCAGGTTGGCATGGAAATTTTCCTGTAAAAGTGGCTGAAGATTTTTCCTAGGTTGTACCTGCGTTTGAAACAGCTGCTCCAATTACAGCAATGGATTGTATCTATAAATGAAATCCACCAACTCCTGGGAAATCAGCTCATACCAAATGCTTTTGTTTGTGTTTCTAGCAACACAGGCTATTACAGGACTGGTAAAGCCACTGCTTGCTCTCACAGTACTTTCCCTAGAATCCTTAGTGAGATTCAGTCTCTCAATTCCTTTCTTCAAAGTTTACAGTGATGTGGTCTTAGGACTTCTCAGGATTGGTCTGGCAGTGCAAAGCAAAGAGAGGATTTACAGTTCATCTTCCCAGATGCAAAGACAGATGGAAACTGGAGCTTTCTCTGAGGCAGCTGTAAAAAAATGTAGAACAAAAAGCCAGAGGGACTAATGACCGCTCCAAGCCTCAGCAATTCTCAGTTCCAGTGGCATGTGGGAATATCTGGACTGGTCCCACCTACAGTTCAGGGAACTGTGATAATACAAGCAAAATCATGGGCAATTAATATTGCATCTAATCCAGGATATCTACCTCTTCTCAACACAAAACATGTGTTATGTACCTTTTTCAAGCCCAACACAGTCCTACAACATCAGTTTGATACATTTCTCTAACTGTGAGTGTGCTAAACGCTTATAGAATACAGGTTAATATATAAAGCTTGTTTCTGGTAAATAATGAACATCTAATACACACTTTGTTGCCTTAGCTCTGCTATCTACATGACAGGTGAATTCATTACTTAGAAGCTCCTGCACATAAGTAAATGAGCTCAGTTCTTCCCCTTCTTTGCATTCCATCTGGTCTTTTACACATCTGAAAATCCCCTGTAAATTTGGCTCTTATATCAGTATATGAGTGCCAGGGCAAGAGAGGAGAAGTACTTACCTGCCAGATCATTATTTTTATTCCCAAGGAGGTTAATATTCAAAAATGTCCCTCCACAGTCATAGAAAAATTGGTACGGAACAAAAAAAAACCAACCACCAAACATTTGTAGTACACACATCACTTCTATAGTGTCACTATCTTGAGAAACACATATTGCACATAAAGACCTCCAAGGTATTTATCACAAAACAATTTGTTTTGTCCATAAAATGCACTGTAATTTTTCATTTAATTATTAGTCCCTCAAAGCAAGATTTCCATGTTTGTAGCGATAATTGCTATCCAAAACATCAGCACTACCTGACTGACAGTAAGCCGGTGTGAAACCCTCCATGCTTGGTTTAGACCAGCAGCCCTTGGAGATTTATCTGTGTTAAGAATTGATGTGCAACACACCTTTTTATCTGAAAAAGACCTGCATCAGTTTTGGGAAATAAATCAGCATTTTTGTTATGATACACAGCAAGCTTTTATGAAACTTCTAGATAATAGTAACAGGATAACCAATTTTGAATTTATTGCCAAAGTTTCAGGCTACGGATTACCAGCAGAAATATGTTAATGGGTTTATGGGTCAGATTAAGAGTTTAGGGGTCAGATTAAGATCACTAACATTGAGAGTTTAATCCTGCTTAAAGTAAAACATTTAATTGGTTACAGGTGGTGTGCTAGCATAGGAATTGTGTTGAAAGAAGACATGGGAAGCAGATTCAGCCCATGCACCTGAGATAATTTTGAGTCAGATTTTGTCTTTGCAGCAGAGTTAAGTGACTTGGCAGGTATTTCAATGTAATATAAAAATATTTTGTGGGTGTGAGGAATGCTGGGAGCAGAAAAGATGACATTTTGAGGCTAAAGAGCTCAGCAGTCAACAGGAGAGCAGCACAGTCTCAGCCCCTGTGCTTGGCTGTGGTGCATTCCAGCAGTCATCTGAAGAGCTCTGGGAACAGATTTGTCCCCTCTTGTTGAGGGAAGATGGATATGCAGCCTCCTTTAACTACCTTTGCTTCCACCTTCCCCCCAAACACACTGAGTGTAAAGACTGCATAAGAAAACAGTTCTTCATTAAATTCCCAATGCAGAGTCTTTCAAGCCAACATTTTCTTTGAGGGCCAGAATTTTTTGTTTTGCTGACAAAGACAGTAAAAATAATATACTGTTTTATTCTTGGTGGATATTATGATCATAACTCTACAAATCCTGGTAATCCTGCCACAATATTGATGTTGATTAGCCTGGAGAAATGAAAAGATGTCTGTAGTATCCTTAAGATTTTCCTTTCCTTTTCCCCCTCCTTTTTTTTAGAGTGGCAGTGTCACAGAGTGTCACACAATAAATTATTCCTAGGGCTTAGGGGGATCTGAAATTGCTGTAGGTAAAAAAAAAACGTGGGAGCAGAAGTCGATCAAGATAGTAAGAAATTAAGATCTCCCTAGAATAACTGTGAATTCTCCACTTCAGCTGCCACAGTCAATAATGTCTGTAGGATTGGTGTGGGATTTCATACCAGCTTATCAACAGAGGAAATGCATGTCAGCTCTTGTTCTGATGAGGAAGAATTTGGGGGCTCTGAACTGAGTGTCCTTCAGCCTAACACAATGAGAGGTTGCTGTCAGAAACTGCTGGGCTGGTGGAGCTAGGTGGCTGAGACACCAGGGCCAGTTTTGCACCAGTCAGGCAGGATCTGTGCTTCTCCATCTCTTCAGCGCTGGCCTGAATTCATATCCCTGTCAGATGGTAACTCTGTCCCACTGCAGCATGCAGGTTCCCCACACTGTGGTGTTTTGCCTCATTCCCTGTTCTGCTCTTGCAACAAGAGATATAAACCTATAGATCAATCCAAACAACAACAGAAAAGGAGGATTGTGTTAATTAAACTGCATTGCACAGCATTGAATCAGATAAGCTTTTCAATTAACAGTTCAATTTCTTTTGACTTTATTTTAGAAAGGAACAGCATTTACAGCCTGGAGATGTTAACTCCATTATGCCTTTTTTGATGAAACAGGACACTCCCACAAGTTGTTTCTCTCTCATTTCACTTTCCAGAGCTAAAATATTCCTCAATAGAGAGGGACTTTCTTCTGGGAGAAAAACACATTGAGAAGATAAGGTCTGTGTTTCTGACACTTGGATAAGTTTGAAATCCTTGTTCTTATAAATTAATTCAGCAGTGTACACAGAAGCTGGTGTTCCTAATGAATAATTTTTTTAGATTCATCTGTCCTGGGAACTGTTCATGAAAGAAAGAGCTAGGCTGCAAAATTTAGGAAGATTCTAGGAAGAATCCTAACTTTTATGGGAAAAACTATAGTGATGTCAGGACTACACCTGACCCTTTTTGTGCCACCACCCTCACCACCACTTGTGCATGATGTATATTGAGACCTTTATACTTGGGAAATTACAATATTTACAGCCTCACCAACAGCAGCAGTCTCCTTCACAAACACCTGAGGATGATGGGTCTGAGTGATAATGCCTCATGAAAGGCTTTGAGGAGCAATGGATGCTGTATTAGGCTAAGAATTAAAGGCATTTACGAGCAGCCCAGCTGTGTGCGCATCAGTCTGCCCTTAAATGCTGAGCAGAAACAGAGCCTTTGTACAACACAGAGCCTTTGTATCACTAAGCTTTGTTTCCTCTCCTGATTTCCTTCTAGACTGTAAAAAGCAAAGGAGAGTCATTGATTTTGCCAGCAGCATTTGGATGCAGCCAAAATCCAGGGAGCAGCCGAAATTCCTCAGCAAAAGGGTGAGTGTTGTCAGGCTTTAGCTCCACTCTTGGGCTGCCAGGACACAGAACCCAGAACTGAGTCCTACATCTCATTGTGTCAGATGCTCTGCACACCCATATTCACAGCCAACGCATCCCAAATTCAAAAGGAACTAAAACATTTAAACAACAACAACATAAAAAAACCCCAGAACAACAACAAAAACCAAACCAAACCAACCAACCAATCATAAAAAAACCCACAAAAAGCAAAAAAAACCCCAAAAAAACCCACTAAAACCACACACAAGCAAACAAAACCAAAACAACAAACAAAATTTAAAAATAAATACAACCCACCCAAAAAAACCAGGATTTGCCTAATCGGCCTTGTTTTAATCTCAGTGTCCTCATGACAGAAGAAAATTAATTGTTCCTTTCTTTTAAGTTCTGAGTTTATATCTTGAAAACTTTTCCAAGCAATCAAGACATCTTTGCCTTTGTTTCTGGTACTATAAGACTATTCTAAATGGTTTCATGAACCCTTTTTCTGTTGCTGTCAGGGAGATCTTGATACCTTTGCCTATGGAGGGAGTAACATTCATGCCATTCTTTGTCTGAGAGATCTTCAGTGGGAAAACATATTGAGTCAAACTCCAATTTACTACATTCCAGCAAAACTACTGCTCTGTAAAATGTGACCATGCAGCACAGGTGTACTTGCACAAAGCACACAAAACATACAGCTTGACCTCCTGTTTTTTTGCACACTCCTTATCTTTATTAAAATCCACCTCTTTTCAACCTTAGAAGAACATATCATAATAATAAACCAAACAATTTATTAAATACTTCATTGGTTATGGGTATTTTTAAAGGATCTTAGTCCCTGTTTGGAAAAATATCCCCCCAAGCAAATTTTTTTAAATTCTGCACATTTTTATTTCAGATATGTGTTAGAATAGGTTCCTCATCAAATTGTCTAATCATGGATTTCATGAAAAGCACTTAAGCAAAATGGCTCATTTTCTGTTTGCAAATGTTCTGGAAATAGTGGACAGGAAGAGCAGAACAATTTGCTGCATGACAGTGGTGAACTGCTGAAAGGGCAACCAGCCTTGCGACAGTGACATTTTTTTGTGTGACAGTGGAAAATCCTGGTTTTGCTAAAAGGATTTTTAAAAATTGATCCTTTCTGGGGTAAAAAATACAAGAAACACATTTAAAGGAGGTAAAAAATAGGTAAAATAGGTAAAAAAAAATGAGATCACAAGCAGGTTTTTATCACTTGAGAATTTGCAAGAAAGACTGGAAATTTAGCAAGAACAATTTTAAAAATTACAAGTTGTCAAGTTCATTTGAAATAGAATTAAAATGTATGAACTTGAGTTATGGAAACAGAGGCACCTATTGACATCTCACTCTCTCCATGACCAGAAACCTACAATGCACTTTGTGTAGGCATATATTCAACCACTCCACCACAAAATTCCTCCCTGTTTTGAGCCAGTTTGGCAGCTATTTTGGGTTCTAGAGAGGAAGATGGTCTGGTGAGCTCTGACACCACTGGTGGGGCTGTCAGGGTGATGCTCTATGAGGGAAAGGGAGCAGGAGCTGCAGGGTCTTGGTCAGTGCTTCATGTGCAAGGACAGTGGGAGTTCTGTGAGCAACACCAGCAGGGCACAGTGACATTGAGATGGTCCATATAACATGTGGGGATGGTAACAAGCAGTAATAAAGGTAAGCTTGATAATTATAGTATTATCTTGTCCACCACTATTGTGAAAGTGTTGTTTAATAATTGAAATATATATGAAGAATAAGATTAGGAACGAGTGTTAAAATATATAAGCAAGACATATGTGTTGATTGAGATGCACCAGTTGTCTCAGCTAGCGAACAAAGTTAAGAAAGAGAAATTGCTGTGTCAGTAGGAAGGCACAAAGGAAATATGTAGGAAATATTTCTTTTTTTCTTTGTGCTCACTCTGGGTACACACTAGACTTACACAATTAGAGCAAACCAGCAATTTCCATGACCTTGAAAACTCTCATGCCTAACACCTTAAAAATATGTTCTTGGTGCTGTAGTTCAGGACACTTTAAATAATGCATCACGGTAGACATAAATTTCCCGAATGCTTCTACATGCAAATGCTTTTATATTTAAATTGGAGTGGAGATTGTACTGTGGAATACACTTTAATTGCCATACTGCTTTGGAGAAGCAGCACTGAGGTTGACAACAGTTTATAAAGTGTTCATACTTAGTGGTTCTACAGTGGATATTCTCATAATTCTACATTGAGTGCCTGTGCAAGGACTGCCCTGAATGTTGACCATGTAAAAGGAGTTCAGTTTTTTTGCTAGATGCCTGTACATAAAATAGTTTAAGGAATTAAGGTGATGATTTTAAAAAGTGCCTAGCTTTAAAAGAAAAAAAAAATTGCTTATACTTGTTTTGCTCAGCCATAGATTCAGAACCAAAACTGTCACTGCAGGAAACTGTAACTTGGTAAGCAGGTCAATGCAAAGAAGGCAGTGCTACCCTGTTAACAGCAAACCTGCTGGGTGGATAATGAGATACTGTGCTCTGCAGCATTGCAACTCAGATATAAACCTGTCAGGGCACCGGCTTCACTTACAGAAAAATGAAGGCAAGGCAATGCATGAACTGATCTGAGATTTAATTTTTATCTTGCTTGGTCCTGTGAGAAGCCTGATGCAATATGCTGGGTTAAATGAAGCATGAATTATACTGATATTGACAGAATGGGAAAGAGGGAGGTGGGGGGGGGGAGGAAAAGAGAGAGGGAGGAAGGAAGGGAGAGGGTGTTAGATGGGGACAGGAGGAAAACATATTTGGTTGGTAGAAAGTTTTAGAACCAAAATGTTTCTAAAGCCAGCTTTCAACTTCTTCTTGTTTCCTTTCCTCAGAAAGACCAGGTCATTACATGGAAATATTAAATCCAGGTAAAGCACCTAAACATAGCTGTGCCTTTGTTTTGCCCTGCTGTAGTCATAGACCAGAGGATTGTGGCGTTTGTGTCTTCAGGAACCCACACGGTGACTGACGCCTCCTGAATTCCATGGCGTGCCAGTGGAAGAAGCTCTGATGTCTCAACACGTTGACGCTAAAATTCTTCACTGTGGCTGGGAGACAAGAATGTGAAAAAACCAGAAAGGTGAAATATTATGTTATAATCATTCACTTTTGATTCAGCTACAGTGAAATGTCTTGTGACCCACAGAAGCCTCTTGGAGCCAAAGGACCACGAGGAGGGTGCCCAGGACCAGAACAGCACTGTACCTTTAGAGAGCAGTAGGAAAAGAGGCATTGAAGTATATTTCTCAATCAGAGCACAGAAGCAAGTGATAGTTTGAGAGGACTAAGACTATCTGTCTCCCTCTGATGTTAGCAATTTGACTTGTTAAAAATATTGCTCAGCACCTACTCAGGGAATGGAGTTGAGGAGGAAAAATGGGTTTGGTGCTCAGCTGAGAAGGTAATTGCAAATCAAGTTTAAGACAGAGAATGAGAGCAAAAGGACTTCTATCTTACTGAGACAAAAATACCATTTACTACTTACTAAGTATTGCAATACAGAGTCTTATTTGTGTTTGTGGGCTACAACACATAAAATATAAATGGTATGACATTTTCAGAAATACAGCTTTTCATGCAGGAAGAATAGGGAAGAGATTTTAAATTAAGTGTCAAAGTCATATTTTCTTTGTCCAATAAAGAATCACTTTAACTCTATTTAAGACTTTACCCCCCACCCCTTTGTTTTTTTCCTCTCTCCCAGTGTCCAAATTAGTAGGTGGAAGTATAATTAGAATATTATTGAAGTGCTCAGCTCATTCAGGATGGTGACACAAATAAATATTGCTTATTATGATAAAATATTTCATGTTTACAGTTGTTTTCATGGGCATAATGGCCTTGTGAAAATTCTAATTATCCTAATAAGTTATGCTACACATGTGTCTACTGGGTTTGAATGGCATTCTTCTTGGACTAAGAGGTGGTTTGATAATATTTTTTTACTGCTTTAGCAAAGTTGTTCAAATGCATTGGAGAAATAATTTGCAAGAGTATTTACACATTTTTCAGTTATTGTAAACTGATTTATTTCCTTGCCTGAGGTTCATGTTCAGTGAAAGCTTTACAGTCGTCATTGATAATCAGCATTAAAGCATTGGACATGTTTATTGTACCAGTCATCTTTCACTTTCAATGCATAAAAATGCCTTGCATTTCTATAGTGGACATCTAGCTGGGGAATATTACACTATTAGTCCTAGTTTTCAAAATCAGAAGGCTGTTTTGCACAATTTTTCATCCCACCAAAACATTCCTGCATTTTGATTGAATTTTGGCCTTTTGTCCTTTGAATTTTTGTCTTTCTTGACATTATTGTAAAGCTTTGGTGAGTAAGTCCAATAGAGGCTGAAATACATGTTACAGCACAAGTGAAAACTTGATTTAGGTGTAGTGCTACTGGATCTGCAGGTACATAGGCTCATTGTAGATGCAAATACTGCAGAACACAGTCACCATCAGAATACAACAGGATGGGCTGTTTTAACAGGTGAAAGCCACTGAATATTCACATTCAAACCACACAGTCCTTTCTTCACCAAAGGCCTTTTAAAAAACATGAATGTAACTGTGGTTATTTTCTCTTGTTGCATAATTCTGACTGTAAGTAGAGTAATGGGAGCTGCTGTCATTAGCTATAGATATCAATGCAACCTTCTCACAATATAAAGCTAAGACAAGAACAGCAGGAATAATTTTCTCTGCAGTTTCTAAATTTTTGTATCCATTGAAGCAACAATTGCAAAGCCATTCTTGAATCTTCTGTGAGCTTCGGTGGTAGAGCAGGAGGGTTTGAAGTGAATCTTTTTGACTAAAAACCAACATCTAAGTTTTGTTTGTGTAGCCACATTACTTCTTATTTTTCTGTCTTGACAATGCATAAAGCTCCACAAAACTTCAATTTTTATGTATGAGGGAAAATTTGTTGGAAATTAATTGGATGGTTTTTTGCTGATCCTAGATGCTTTTGGTGCTGTGCCATCTGCCTGAGTAGACAACAGAGCCAATGTCAAAGTTCTTTTCTCCCTAGTCCTGCCCCTGACCTGAGCAGCCCTGTGTTCTCAGAGGGTGTTACAGTTTTTTGAGAAGGCAAGAGCACCTAAAATCAAGACACCAAACATTGTTCCTTGCTGTGGTAAAACACTCCTGTCCATAAAAGCAGTGCTGTTATTTCTAGAAAGCAGTTTTCTCTCATAATCTGCACCAGGCACGTACCTGGTCCTTGTGGTGAGCTTCCCTGAAACAACAGAAACAGGAGCACTGGGGAGAAATCCCCTCTGGTGCCAGGGAGAGCCCAGTTCTTCTCCAGCAGCAGGGCACAGAGAAAAATACTTTTGGCACCACATGTGAAGAGAGTCAGACTGAGTCCCTGGCAAAGAGAGAATGGGGTTTGAAGGGTGATTTTTTGCCCTGTTTTATTTTTGCTCCTCAAGCTCCCTTCCTTGCCTTCCATGCGCAGGAAAAATGTCACAAGCCAGGACCCAAGACAGGCTGTTTGTAAACATGTTATTGCATTGCTTGGCAGCCTACAAACTGAGGAGCTACTGAAAATAAGAGTAAAAAAAAACCCAACCTCTTCAATGAATAAGCAAAATTACCATTTAAAAGCATAAACTTGGCCCATTGATCAATTTTACTGCTGAGAAAAAAAGGTTAAGAGGTTCCATTTAGATTTGTTTGCTTAATTGATTTTTATTTTGATTTCTTACTTGCATTTTTAATATTATTTTTCTGCCTGGTAAACTCTGCTTGATCATCTTCAAAGAGAATACAGTTTTTAAAAAATTTATTACTGCCATTTTTTACTTGTAGGATTTTTAATAAACTACAGCTTGCAGACTCTGCGCTAGCATGGGAAAATGAATATTTTATAGAAATATGTTGAGAAAACATATTACCTGTCTCAGAATATAGGCAGATTTGGTTTTCACTGATGGCCAGAAATAAAAAAATGTGTGATATTTTTATGTTCTACATCATTATATTCTATCATGCCTTGTAAGGAGTCTGTTTCTTCTTCATTTCTCTATTCTCACATGCCCTCTTCTTCTCTCTTTTTTTGAATCCAGTATGACATCCCTAGTCAGTGAAAAATTCAGGATGAAACTGTTGGAATTGCATCAGGCACAGCATACTAACATTTCATGCACCTTCTTCCTTTCTGTTTCCATCCCCATGTCTCAATATTTTAGCCCCTGAGGACTGAATGGGCTGAGGAAACGGGAGACACAGAGTTTGCTGGAAGAGGAAAGAGCTTTATCAGATCAACTCATACAAGACAGAAAACTGGAAAATCTGAAGGACGGACAGACTTTAGGTGGTTTTCATGTCTCAGGTGACAAGATTTTTGCTCCCCAACACCTGATACTCTGTTCCATATTTAGCAGCTAATTTAGGCAACTCTTGTATTTTTCTATCAAGCCTGGTTTTCTCCACCATCTCAGAAAGTGAGAAATATACATCTTTGCTATCCTTCCTTGTGCTTTTAATTCCATCTTTAGCTGTCTATTGCTGGTTTCCTTTCTGTCTGTCCATGTCTGGGGACTTTGCCTACCCTGAGACTCACTGCTGAGCCCCTCCTTGATGAACTCAAATTTCCATTCATTTTAATGACACAGAAATTACATCTCCTCTCATTCCTTCTGCTATGCCTACAGCTTAAAATCTCTCCATTTCAGACCTTGGAGCTGTTTCTTTGGGAATGTCTCATGAAATTTGTTGCAGATGTCACATGAGTGTAAGGTCATATTCCTTATGCAATGTAAATAGGTTTTGGCATTTGCAACTCAGGGAAAAGATCCAATTGCATTGAAAGACAGAAATAGAAAGTGAGGCTTAAATTTTAATGCAGGCAATTAAATTCCACTACCAGCATTTTGAGATTAATGGTACAGTGAAACAGACCCACTCCTTGTGGCTCATTCTACTAAAATGGAATTAGATTCATAATATGAACATATGGAAGCAGTTCCCTTCATGTATATTTAAATTCAATATTAATATTTAACACTTATATTCAGGGCTATGATTTTTCAGTCAAAATACGGCAAAGATTGGAGCAAAATCTTCCACTGCTGCAACTCAAGAAGCAGTTATTCATTTCAGTATAATTAATGTGGATTTAAAGCTGAAGCCAAAAGGAATACTCCTGGTAGCAGACTGTCTATGCATCAATTTTAAATTTAGTCTTTAACACCTTGAGGTTCAATTTTTATTCTAATGTGCCATTCACAAAACGTTTCCTCATTTTTAGAAGAAGGGGGAAAAAATATCTCTTACCAGAAAAGGAGTGGAATGGAGTAGCAATCTGTACCACCAGCCAGCAAATTCACACCAGCTGAGCCTTACCCCAGATTGCTGGAACAATGTGTAACCTCCTAGAGAGAGAGAGAGAGGTGTATCCTTGCCTAATTTTAAATGGCAGTGTGAATTCCCGCCTCTGTCCAGTTACGTTTCCTAGAGATAGTTCTTGAACAAACCATCCCTTCAAGAGTGTTGATCTGTCTCCCACTATCTCCCAGTAGCTCCACCTCCTCCAGGAGGAGGTGGGAGTGGGACACCATAGCCCTGAGGTACCAGTGGAACCCCCAAGAATTCCCCTTTCCCCCATTCCTCTTCATGTCATTCTGAGCACCTCAGTTTAAAGGCTGGAGTAGCATTCCCCACAGGCAGCTGACACTGAAACAGACTTTTTAGTCACCACAGGGATTTTTCCCACTCCTGCCATTCATCCTTGAGAGAGCAATTCACAATCCTCTGCTTTGGAGCTGGAATGGGTGTGCTGAGAGAGCAGTCGGGAACCAAAAATGATGGAGCTGTATGCTTTGAGCTTGGGACTGTAGCTGATGGAGTTTGTGCACTTGCTGATTTGTGTATTCAGGCATCCTAAACCCCAGAGTTTCAGAAGACATGGGTTTTAAGAAAGACAGTGCTTTGCAAATGCTTGTAAATAAAAAAACCCAAAGATGTTCAGAAGTCCTTGTCTTCACTGCTATTTAAAAGTATAAAAAAGGCTGAAGTAGGCTGAAAAAGTAAAACAGGCTGAAAGCAGTTTTGACACAAACTGGGGACTTAAGAGCCCATCTTTTTTCTTTCCCATGTGTCAAGATGCATTCATTGTGGATGTTATGTGCTTTTAGTCTATGCACACTTTGATATTCAAGTTTGCAATTATCTCCAAGAGATCCCCATACCCAGTGCTCCTGAAGTTATTCATCCCACCATTAGCATGACCTGCTTCTAACATATGAATAGTGTGGTGTTAACTTAAACTAGCAACATAAGAACAAAACCAATCCATTCATTCCTTATTCTTGTTAATCTACAGGATATTCCAGCTTTTGATGTACTCAGAAGACTATGCTCTTTTCTCTTAATGATGAACATTCCAAATATAGAGGAAATATAGAATGTAGTAAACTCCCTACCTTTTACCTATGTCCCTGTTGTTTTTTTCATTTTTTCTCATGCTTTTATCTAGCACTGAAAAAAAATGTTTTTCAGGGAAATGTAGAATGGCTAAATAATACATAGATCACTAGATAAGTAAGTAGTGAGAAAACCAGCACTGGAAACATAAAGACACTTTATTGACTTTATAAAAATTGTTTCGTTATTGATCTCACCATTTCAGCCAAGAAAAAGCTGGAGTCATTCAGCCTGAAGAAAGGGATCACCTTCTGTAGCCTCATGGTTTTTTTAGGGAACTGCCTGCCCACGTAAGGAATCCCTATTCCTCCTTTTTACAAGTCCCCTGCGGGTGTGAGGGTGGTCAGGTGCTGGCACAGGATGCCCAGAGCTGCTCTGGCTGCCCCATCCCTGGAAGTGTCCAAAGCCAGGTTGGACAGGTCTTGGAGCAACCTGGGAAAGTGGAAGGTGTTCCTGCCCATGGCAGAGGGTGGAATGAGATTTCCTTCAACCCCAGCTCTTCTGTGATCCTGTGATTCTCCGAACTTCTCAAGTCTTTATATTCTCTGCTCATACAGAGATATATTTTAAATCCCCATCACATCACTGCAAGCATAGTTAAAACTTGAAAGGGACTGTACTCAAAATAATTGGGCTAAACATTCACAAATAAATCAACATATTTGGAGGTTTTGCCAGATTTCTGACTGTTTTTTTAAAGAAAACAAGAGAGAAAAACCTCCTATGGCAGCTATTAGTTTCTTTTTTCACAGTGCCTATTAGCTTTATTTTTGTCTTAATAGGAATAAAACAACAAAGGAGGCGTGTTTGAAGATCACAGTTAACAACTTCACTAGGAAGAGATAACTAAAAACTCAGTTACTTGGGTGGATTTACAGCACATATCAGAAAATACAGTAATCATTTAAGCAGCTGGCTTGAGGGAAATAAATATAACTGTTTTACAGAATGCAGAACAAAATTTTGTCACTCTGTTCTACAGCTAAGTATGAAGGTGGATACAGAAATGGAATCAGGATGAGAACACATAAAATAATATGAGATAAACCTCTCATGTTTACTAGAATCATTGTCTAGAATGTGATCTCTGATTTAAAGGAAGTTAAGCCCAACATCCGATAGAAAACAGAAATTGCTTCAGGGAATGGAGAGAATTAACCAATATTGAATATTAAGGTGGTTAGGGATTTGGGGGGTTTTGTTGTTTTTGTTGTTTCTGTTTTGGTTTGATTTTGGGGTTTTTGTGGGTTTTTTGTTTATTTGTGGGGTTTTGTTTGTTTTTGTTCATTAATATTAATACAATAGGCAAAACCATCAGCTTCAGCGCATTTCTCATTAGCCTGTTATGCAGCTCTGGTGCTGCTGCTTCTCTGAAACCTAACTCTGGAGTAAGATTCTGACTGTCTTGACATTTTGGCGCTATCAAAAGATGATTTCCAGTGGATAATTAAAAAGAGTTCACCTCAGTATTGTTGTTTTGAAGTATTTTAGACATAAAGTCTTTTATACAGACCAGCTGAAAGTAAATGCTGGATTTTGTATGACTTTCTTTTACACATGCTTACAGACGGAGCTCAGACTGAAACGTGACTTCAACATGTTTTCTCAGGGAGTTAAAATTATGTTTTGTAAATATATGTATATATAATTTATATGTATATATGCACATAGACATATATATGTGTATGTATATAGGTGTGTGTATATATGTATATATATATATATATATCTAAACACACACAATTTCATGGCCAAACCTAGGAAAAATTAATCTGTATTACTTTCTTTTTTACTTTTTTTGATACTGAATTAAAGTCTCTGACAAGCTCTGTGAACTTTTAGTTCTGAAAGATGTGTAAAATCACAGTTTAATTGCAGACCATTTTAGGACTCAGTTTAGAGTCCTTTGAAACCTGAACAGAGCTGAGTCTCTTAAACCCTGCAACCGATAAAAAGTTTGCAGGCCTTAAATATCTGGCTTTTAACTACCATCTATGAAATAGTTTAAAAATATTTTCTTGTCTTGACTTATCTATTTGAGCTGTAAGGAGCTCAGGAGCAAGAGCTCTGCAGGGATGTGTTTTAGCAGCTCTCAGAGCAGTTGCTGTTTCTGTCATTCCCAAAGCTCCCAGGAGCTGCAGATGCAACACAAATCACTTCAATCCTTTTGACAACTGGTACAAGTCCCTGTATTTATCTTTCTATTCCAGTGACACTTCCAGAAAGTCTCAATCTTTCTATTCAGACTTTGTATTTGGAAAAAAGGAAAGTATCTTCCTTTCTACAAATAAAATTGCTGCCTGGAAATACATTGCTTCCTATTGAATTGCTGTCAAGTACCAAGGTTAACATCCTGATAGCATCAATCACATTCACAGTGACAAATACCCACCAGCCAGCCTCCTCTTCCAGACAGAGGCTTCCAACTGACTTACTGTGATGGGCAGATAGAGGTAATGGACCTGCATCACTGACTGGGAGTCTTGTGAAAATTTTAAAGCTTCTACTGCCTCGATCAGACTCAGATGTCTTCCAGCACCAAATATGTATCTATTTTAAGTCATACTGTTGTGGGTTTCTTGTTTCCTAAGACCTTGACAGGACCTTCAGGTTGCAAACTGGAAAAAGCAAAACCAAAATGTTCATGAGGAAAACATCAGCTACTGCATTTTTTAAAGACTGATTGTGATGAAGTGATTGAACATTTCCAGTAGACAGTGAGGGCAAGCTGAGGAGACTGAAAGAAGTGATCCTGACAAGGGCAACCAGAGAAATGAAACAAAACAAAAAATTTCACGTCATGCTGCTATGGGCAGAGCAACCTGACGACTGGTTTAATTAATTTATTTAAATGTCAAGTAATATAAACTTTGATTACTGGGGGAGAAAAGAAGGGGATGTTATATCAACATAAAAAACAAACTTCCCTTCCTCTTTGCATTCTCAACTTCAAGCATTTCTTCCCCCACCTTCAGTCTCAACATTCCTCACCTTCAGTGTCTGCAGTGCTCAGTCCCTCCTTATCCACTCTTTCTTTCTGCTTTTGCTCTCACTGCAACAGCTCTCTGACACCCGAATTGTCAAAGTACTTAGTGCAGCAATTATCAAATAAAATGAAATTTGGTTGGAATACCCTCTTCATACACAAATATTTCAGGGAATTCATGTCCTGTGCCAAAATAAGGATTTCTAAAACTTTAAAAGGCCACCCCAAGACCAAACCAACACAGCAACAAGAATTAAATAATCAAACAAAAACCAAGCCCTAAATACAAAGAAAAAACTGGGCTGGCATTTAAATTTATCAAAGATTGAGCATGGAATTTAGGATGAGCACAACCTTTATCAAAATTATGAGGTAACCTTAATTCTGCTTGAGTAATGATTTAGTTGATAGCTGGTTTTTTTAGGAATTAATATTGTTATTAATGTTGGTATTAAAGAGACTGGCAAATCTGTCAACATTCTTGGAATTATTTTTTTCAATAATTTAGATTCTAAATTTTCACTTACTTTAAATGCCAGGAAAATTATCAAGCATGATCTTGTTGTCCAGTCTTCATGAAAAACATCATCTGCTGCTAATTACTAGTGAATTTGGATAAATGGCAAAATTCAAGGGATAGGGGAAAAAAAACCCTTTAGTTTCTCTTTTTTTTTTTTCAGTACTTGGTTGTTCCCCTCTGTGATCAGTTTGCAGCTACCTCATAAGAACTTTTTCTATGGATCTTGTCCCAGGTTTGTGTAGAATTTCTTTATACACTGCTGCACTGAAGAACTGTTATAGTCTCCCTGCATTGAAGGAAATTTTCTTTATTCAAGGGTTTCCCTTATCTTAAGGAGATGCAAACCTGGTTTAAGAAAAAATTTTTAAACAGTTTCACAGGTTCATGCTTTTCAAATCTTGAAATGATCAGTAGTTCTACCCTTGCTGCCAGTTGTAACAGACATCACCAGTGCAACAAACCTCACATTTTGAACTCCAAATCACACTGTGAGGTCAGATGCACAAAACAATATGCAAACAATATGCAGGGAAATTTTCCTAAATATACTTTCATTAACTCATGTTAATAGAGCAGAAATAGTAGCATCTACCTAGCCGCAGTGAAATCTACTAAAATTACAGGAATGTGAATTGAAGACACAGAATACAAATTTTTGTGCCATATCTGAGTTTCCTATTCTATTTTTTCTTTATTTTGCATGCTTGTGTTAACAGTTAATTTTGGGACACCATGTTGAAAAGATTAAAAGAGAAAATAAGACATTAACCTTTTAATTAAATAATTTTCCCCTGCCTTCTGTTAATTATAACTGGACTATTTTCAAGACAATGTTTTTTGTTCTTTTGTTGTTGTTGTTGATTTGACTGTGATGTTTTGTTTTGTTTTGTTTTGTTTTGTTTTGTTTTGTTTTGTTTTGCTGGGGAGTTGTGGCTGGTATAGATCACAGACAGCTTTTTTCAATGCATAGAAGCAAGACTTGCCCTATGAGATCACAGAGTGGTCTCATCCATTTCTTCTTGCATTTCTTCCCCACTTTGTGCAAGGCAGGAGTGGATTCTTTGCCTTTTACCTGTCTGAAATGTGAAACACTTACCAGATGTATTTGGTTTTGCCATGCACAATCCCTGCAGGATTGTTTCAAAGAGCTTGAGATTTTAGTGAATAAATTAGTAAAATATTTTTTGCTTTTGCCTTTCATTATATGAAAGTGGTTTCCTCATGAAAAGCAGGTGCTCTGAACAAAAGCAGTAAGTCCTGTGAATTTAGGACTCTTCTCACTCCTATTTAGTACTTTTTGGTTTCTTAAAAACTAAGGAAAAAAAGCTGTGACTGCTGAAAATCTATAATGATAAGATGACTACTATTTCTTCCTGCGATATTTGATTTCAAAATATATTTATTGTTAAGGCAGGCACAGGTCCAGACTCATGAGGACCCACAGTGAGGTCCAAGCACTTGGACAGCACCTTGGGGCAGCCACTGCCACTCCAGACCTCGTGTTTCTTCTACATTTGCTTCAAAATATATTCCACTCAGACTGGACCCAAAATAAAACAGCAAAAGTTCTTATTTTCTCTGAGAGCAAATGTTGAATTTTGTGTTCTAGCAAGTTTCCTCTGGAGAAGAGAGACTTGGAGCCCTTCAACAAAATCTGCTTTGCATTCACAGAAGGAACAAGCTATGTACCTATCGATTTTCCTTCTTTATCCAGAAGAAGCCAACATGACCAATTTTCTATTTAAGTATTCATTGCTAGCAAATTCTTTAGTCATGAATACAAAACAGTTCTATTTGTACCTTTCAGCAGAAATCCCCTCAAAATTTCCCTTCCTGGGCAAATGAGTCTCAAACCTCTATTTTATCCCTCAGCAAATTTTGTCATCATTGAAAAATATGAAAATTCTTGGAGATTGTATTAACTAGCTTTAGATTCTTTTACTGGAAAAACATGAAATTCATTTTCCCCCTGCTGTAACACCACTACACATTTTTAACCATTTTGGAAACATCTACTCAAGTGTCACTTGAAGCTTTTGGTATGGTGGGTAAATAGTGCATTCTGAAGATAAAGCAAATTAATTTTGCCTCATGCTCACAACTACAAACTCAGTTATCAGCTCCTGGAAGGGCTTTAGCTGTGTGGGGGCCAGAGGAGAGCCCAGAGCCTGAGCAGCACTGCTCCAGTGGCACCTGTGCAGAGGTGCAGATACCTCATCAGCCCAGGCTGGACACAGTCACTGGGAAATAAAGCCAAGGCTTCTGTCTCTGCACAGCCCCACAGCCACCCTGACAATGCTCCTGCTTAGCTGAGGAAAAAATTCTCTTTAGATATTTACTAATGGGCCTTCCCTCACAGAGAAAAAAAAAAAAAAAGCAGAGACAGTGACTGGATATATTTAATTTCCGACTCTATAAAATAATTTGGCTGAACATCGACATCTATTAGTTATTGTTAGCAGGGTAAAAAGCACTGCTTATCTCTAATGTGAAATAAATAACTGCTTCAGATAAAGTAATGATGTGAAATGCTTTCAAAGAGCTAGAAGGAATAACAGAATGATAATTGAATCTATTATTTTATGGGGTTACCAACAAAAAAAATACAGTCTTGATAGAAGTTCTGTGAAAGATTCATTAGTACTTTAAATATATTTTTGTCATTTGTCATTGCCATGCTACCTTAACTGCAGCAATAAAAGCTTGCACTATCTTCCATTAAGGGTGTTACTGTTCATATAATCAAGAGCTAAAAACAATATGCAAATTTAGTGCCTGAGCAGTAATGAATGCTTTTAGTTATCACTGTCTTGCACAGAAATAATGGGATAAATATTTCATAATGTTCTCAGAGAACAAGTCTTTGGCAAGGAAATGCTTGTTGCTACAGAAACTTGTGGAGTTTTTTCCAAAACAAGTAAGTTTTGGAGGAAAATAGCTCACATGACATTTGAAATATGTTTCCCCTTTCTGAAGTGCACCTCAATATTAGCTCCTGGACCCATTCATGGAAGATAAGCATCACTACCTCCATGCATTTTTTTTCCTATTATGAGGAATAAACTTAGGACAGCAGACAGTGTAAGGTGAGTGTCTCTTTTGTAAAGAGATGTCCAAAGGTTCCTGGAAAAAGGGTGCTTCTCTCAGTTAAGATGTTGGAGGTGACACAAACAAAAAAATCAAATTCCTTCCTTCCTTCCTTCCTTCCTTCCTTCCTTCCTTCCTTCCTTCCTTCCTTCCTTCCTTCCTTCCTTCCTTCCTTCCGACACTTCCTTCCGACACTTCCTTCCGACACTTCCTTCCTTCCTTCCTTCCTTCCTTCCTTCCTTCCTTCCTTCCTTCCTTCCTTCCTTCCTTCCTTCCTTCCTTCCTTCCTTCCTTCCTTCCTTCCTTCCTTCCTTCCTTCCTTCCTTCCTTCCTTCCTTCCTTCCTTCCTTCCTTCCTTCCTTCCGACACTTCCTTCCGACACTTCCTTCCTTCCTTCCTTCCTTCCTTCCTTCCTTCCTTCCTTCCTTCCTTCCTTCCTTCCTTCCTTCCTTCCTTCCTTCCTTCCTTCCTTCCTTCCTTCCTTCCTTCCTTCCTTCCTTCCTTCCTTCCTTCCTTCCTTCCTTCCTTCCTTCCTTCCTTCCTTCCTTCCGACACTTCCTTCCGACACTTCCTTCCGACACTTCCTTCCTTCCTTCCTTCCTTCCTTCCTTCCTTCCTTCCTTCCTTCCTTCCTTCCTTCCTTCCTTCCTTCCTTCCTTCCTTCCTTCCTTCCTTCCTTCCTTCCGACACTTCCTTCCGACACTTCCTTCCTTCCGACACTTCCTTCCTTCCGACACTTCCTTCCTTCCTTCCTTCCTTCCTTCCTTCCTTCCTTCCTTCCTTCCTTCCTTCCTTCCTTCCTTCCTTCCTTCCTTCCTTCCTTCCTTCCTTCCTTCCGACACTTCCTTCCGACACTTCCTTCCGACACTTCCTTCCTTCCGACACTTCCTTCCGACACTTCCTTCCTTCCTTCCTTCCTTCCTTCCTTCCTTCCTTCCTTCCTTCCTTCCTTCCTTCCTTCCTTCCTTCCTTCCTTCCTTCCTTCCTTCCTTCCTTCCTTCCTTCCTTCCTTCCTTCCTTCCTTCCTTCCTTCCTTCCTTCCTTCCTTCCTTCCTTCCTTCCTTCCGACACTTCCTTCCTTCCGACACTTCCTTCCTTCCGACACTTCCTTCCTTCCGACACTTCCTTCCTTCCTTCCTTCCTTCCTTCCTTCCTTCCTTCCTTCCTTCCTTCCTTCCTTCCTTCCTTCCTTCCTTCCTTCCTTCCTTCCTTCCTTCCGACACTTCCTTCCTTCCTTCCTTCCGACACTTCCTTCCTTCCGACACTTCCTTCCTTCCGACACTTCCTTCCGACACTTCCTTCCTTCCTTCCTTCCTTCCTTCCTTCCTTCCTTCCTTCCTTCCTTCCTTCCTTCCTTCCTTCCTTCCTTCCTTCCTTCCTTCCTTCCTTCCTTCCTTCCTTCCTTCCTTCCTTCCTTCCTTCCTTCCTTCCTTCCTTCCTTCCTTCCGACACTTCCTTCCGACACTTCCTTCCGACACTTCCTTCCGACACTTCCTTCCTTCCTTCCTTCCTTCCTTCCTTCCTTCCTTCCTTCCTTCCTTCCTTCCTTCCTTCCTTCCTTCCTTCCTTCCTTCCTTCCTTCCGACACTTCCTTCCTTCCTTCCTTCCTTCCTTCCTTCCTTCCTTCCTTCCTTCCTTCCTTCCTTCCTTCCTTCCTTCCTTCCTTCCTTCCTTCCTTCCTTCCTTCCTTCCTTCCTTCCTTCCTTCCTTCCTTCCTTCCTTCCTTCCTTCCTTCCTTCCTTCCTTCCTTCCTTCCTTCCTTCCTTCCGACACTTCCTTCCGACACTTCCTTCCGACACTTCCTTCCGACACTTCCTTCCTTCCTTCCTTCCTTTCTTCCTTCCTTCCTTCCTTCCTTCCTTCCTTCCTTCCTTCCTTCCTTCCTTCCTTCCTTCCTTCCTTCCTTCCTTCCTTCCTTCCTTCCTTCCTTCCTTCCTTCCTTCCTTCCTTCCTTCCGACACTTCCTTCCGACACTTCCTTCCGACACTTCCTTCCGACACTTCCTTCCTTCCTTCCTTCCTTCCTTCCTTCCTTCCTTCCTTCCTTCCTTCCTTCCTTCCTTCCTTCCTTCCTTCCTTCCTTCCTTCCTTCCTTCCTTCCTTCCTTCCTTCCTTCCTTCCTTCCTTCCTTCCTTCCTTCCTTCCGACACTTCCTTCCGACACTTCCTTCCGACACTTCCTTCCTTCCTTCCTTCCTTCCTTCCTTCCTTCCTTCCTTCCTTCCTTCCTTCCTTCCTTCCTTCCTTCCTTCCTTCCTTCCTTCCTTCCTTCCTTCCTTCCTTCCGACACTTCCTTCCTTCCTTCCTTCCTTCCGACACTTCCTTCCTTCCTTCCTTCCTTCCTTCCTTCCTTCCTTCCTTCCTTCCTTCCTTCCTTCCTTCCTTCCTTCCTTCCTTCCTTCCTTCCTTCCTTCCTTCCTTCCTTCCTTCCTTCCTTCCTTCCTTCCTTCCTTCCTTCCTTCCTTCCTTCCTTCCTTCCTTCCTTCCTTCCTTCCTTCCTTCCTTCCTTCCTTCCGACACTTCCTTCCGACACTTCCTTCCGACACTTCCTTCCTTCCTTCCTTCCTTCCTTCCTTCCTTCCTTCCTTCCTTCCTTCCTTCCTTCCTTCCTTCCTTCCTTCCTTCCTTCCTTCCTTCCTTCCTTCCTTCCTTCCTTCCTTCCTTCCTTCCTTCCTTCCTTCCTTCCTTCCTTCCTTCCTTCCTTCCTTCCGACACTTCCTTCCGACACTTCCTTCCGACACTTCCTTCCTTCCGACACTTCCTTCCGACACTTCCTTCCTTCCTTCCGACACTTCCTTCCTTCCTTCCTTCCTTCCTTCCTTCCTTCCTTCCTTCCTTCCTTCCTTCCTTCCTTCCTTCCTTCCTTCCTTCCTTCCTTCCTTCCTTCCTTCCTTCCTTCCTTCCTTCCTTCCTTCCTTCCTTCCTTCCTTCCTTCCTTCCGACACTTCCTTCCTTCCTTCCTTCCTTCCTTCCTTCCTTCCTTCCTTCCTTCCTTCCTTCCTTCCTTCCTTCCTTCCTTCCTTCCTTCCTTCCTTCCTTCCTTCCTTCCTTCCTTCCTTCCTTCCTTCCTTCCTTCCTTCCTTCCTTCCTTCCTTCCTTCCTTCCTTCCGACACTTCCTTCCTTCCTTCCTTCCTTCCTTCCTTCCTTCCTTCCTTCCTTCCTTCCTTCCTTCCTTCCTTCCTTCCTTCCTTCCTTCCTTCCTTCCTTCCTTCCTTCCTTCCTTCCTTCCTTCCTTCCTTCCTTCCTTCCTTCCTTCCTTCCTTCCGACACTTCCTTCCTTCCGACACTTCCTTCCTTCCGACACTTCCTTCCTTCCTTCCGACACTTCCTTCCTTCCTTCCTTCCTTCCTTCCTTCCTTCCTTCCTTCCTTCCTTCCTTCCTTCCTTCCTTCCTTCCTTCCTTCCTTCCTTCCTTCCTTCCTTCCTTCCTTCCTTCCTTCCGACACTTCCTTCCGACACTTCCTTCCGACACTTCCTTCCGACACTTCCTTCCTTCCTTCCTTCCTTCCTTCCTTCCTTCCTTCCTTCCTTCCTTCCTTCCTTCCTTCCTTCCTTCCTTCCTTCCTTCCTTCCTTCCTTCCTTCCTTCCTTCCTTCCTTCCTTCCTTCCTTCCTTCCTTCCTTCCTTCCTTCCTTCCTTCCGACACTTCCTTCCGACACTTCCTTCCGACACTTCCTTCCGACACTTCCTTCCGACACTTCCTTCCGACACTTCCTTCCGACACTTCCTTCCTTCCTTCCTTCCGACACTTCCTTCCTTCCGACACTTCCTTCCTTCCGACACTTCCTTCCTTCCTTCCGACACTTCCTTCCTTCCTTCCTTCCTTCCTTCCTTCCTTCCTTCCTTCCTTCCTTCCTTCCTTCCTTCCTTCCTTCCTTCCTTCCTTCCTTCCTTCCTTCCTTCCTTCCTTCCGACACTTCCTTCCGACACTTCCTTCCGACACTTCCTTCCGACACTTCCTTCCTTCCGACACTTCCTTCCTTCCTTCCTTCCTTCCGACACTTCCTTCCTTCTTTCCTTCCTTCCTTCCTTCCGACACTTCCTTCCTTCCGACACTTCCTTCCTTCCGACACTTCCTTCCGACACTTCCTTCCGACACTTCCTTCCGACACTTCCTTCCTTCCGACACTTCCTTCCGACACTTCCTTCCGACACTTCCTTCCGACACTTCCTTCCTTCCGACACTTCCTTCCTTACATCACTTCCTTCCTTCTGACACTTCCTTCCTCCCTTCCTGCCTTCTGACACTTCCTTCCTTCCAACACTTCCTTCCGACGCTTCCTTCCTTATGACACTTCCTTCCAACACTTCCTTCCGACACTTCCTTCCTTCTCTTTGTTTCTCTCTCTCTTTCTCTCTTTCTCTTTATTCTCTCTCTCTTTCTCTCTTTTTCTTTTTCCCTCTCTCTCTCTCTCTTTCTCTCTTTCCTTCTTTCCTTCTTTCTTTCTTTTTTTCTTTTCCTTAACTTGCAGAAATAAGGACTTTATTTATGATGTAAGTTATGGCATATGGGGTACAATGCCACCAGACATCCATGAACCATACAAGGGGAGAAGCAACTCCTTAGCAAATGGACCAGACACAAATTTTTGTCCTTTCTTCCTAAGCACCCAAAGTGTTGCCAGAGAGAGAGAGGGGGATCTTTGGTGGCTCAGAAGCTGCTTATGTCTGTCACAGGAATCAGCCTAAATGTCATATTTTACTTTGGCTTTCTCTGTGGCAGAAAGGAAATCTCAAAACCAGACAGGATGAGTGATTTCTGGGGCCCAGCTCAGCCTGGTACCGCAGGTTTGCAGACTCAAGTTGTGTCAGCACTTTTGTCAGTTTCAGTGGATTTATTCACATGCTGTGCACTGAATTAATGGATTCAGTGCATGTATTCACTGTGCATGTCCCTAAATGGAGATGGAACCACAATCTGTAGGTTATCAGGCTGAGAATTACAGAACTAAGCCACGCAGAAATCTAAGCGTGACTCTGGATTGCAAGACTGCTAAAAGAATATGTTTCAGAAATCCAGGTTTTAGCACAGAATGCAGGGCAGGATGCACAGAAATAAACCATCATCCTGTAGCAATGGCCAGATATTTTAAACCTTCTCTGATTTCTGGATCCCATTACAATTTAGAAATAATAACAGAATTTGAAACTGGTCTTTTTGTTTGATGTTTTAGAGTTGTCTACTCTCTCTTCTTACCCTGCAGTTGTGGTAAAAGGGAAGAATATCACATTATTTGCATTTGAAAAGACGCAAGAAATTGGCAAAGAATTTGAGTTATTCTATCTCACAAAAGATAGGATAAGGGTCATCATCAAACCCACACAGAGCATATCTGTGTTCATTAAGAGATTTTCCAAAACAGTTATTAGTACTTATTCAGTGTTCTTGGTTCTTCTTTTAAAGAAAGCAGGTTGCTGAAAGGTCCAGAGCGAATATTTGAACATTAGAACATTAGGTGTTTAAACATTAGAATATTTAAGCATTAGAACTATGCAGGGTTCCCAGAAACCCAGTGGTGAGAGTGATAACTTTGCATTAATGGTGATTAGCAGCTGAATTTTTCACAAAGGCATATCGAGAAAACTCTGAGATGGAATTAATTAAAATGAAAATTGCAGACACAACTAGATTACAAAAGACAATGAGCTAGAAACTCAGCTGGTACAAATCACTACAGAATCATTGAATTCAAAACCTAGCTCAGTGCTTGCTAGAGGACATCCATGTCCTGGTTCCAAAGTGTCTGAGAGAATTTGTGCTGTGCCATTTTAATAGTGCCAGTGAAAATTATGGTCTTCCTGTAATCAACTTATTCATGACTACACAACATAATTACTGGATTGTGTGCAAACCATAGGGTTGGGGTATTTTCCCTTTCACTGCATTGTTTCTGTTTAGCTCAGATATCAACAGAAATTTTAAAAGGATTTATTGTTTTGTAGAAGGTACATTTTAATTGCTGGGTTTATGATTACCTTTGAATAATGTGAGCCTTATCTCCCTGCTCAGAACAAGAACATCCATTCCAAAACAGTGACATGGGCTCTTCTGACCAACACAGTGAAAGCTGAAACAACATTTTCAAGAGGTGAGTCCAAGTTGACAGCATGCCAGTGTGTGAAATGTTTAGGTCATGCTCTTTTCCTTCAAGCAAACTTCTCTTGTTCCAGCAAAGTTGCTGCCTCAAATTATGACATATTAATTGTCTAATTTCATTTCTCAAAAATATATTAAGAGAAATGGATATAGTTTTTAGTTGTCAAAGAGGGAAAATATCTACATTCTGTATGTAGAGAGAACAGGCAATCCTTTCTGTGTGATTGTTTTTATTTTGAAAAGGGGCAAAGTCTCTGACATTTTGGTAAGAAAACAACTGAGAGTACAGAAGCAGTTTAAACTACTTTTCTCTATAAATTTTTTCTATAAGACTAACATAAATTATGTTTAGATTGAAGCAGTGATGAAGAGAGGTCATTCATTTGTGAGCAATTGTCCAAACTTTGCAGCAGAACTGCATCTTGCACTGTGATACAGCTACAGAGAGTGGTGGAGGTACTCTGGCACTGTGCATCTATACAGCACGTTCCTTCCCACGCAGGTCAGTCAGGAAGAAGCTTCTCCTGCTTTGTTCAAGGGAAACTGATAACCAAACACTGTGTCATCAGTCTCTTTTGGAAAGAAGGAAAACTGCATGATTTAGAAACAAGCTGTTGATCCTGAATGGAGCCTGAGCAGTGGAAGACAAAGTAGACACAATAGATAAAGTCCTCACTGAAGAAATAATTGCTCCTGTTTCTCTGATGCCAGCTGTAACAGTGCTCCACTGTCAGAAACTCTTGGGAGAAAAGTATCATTAGGGATAACTTTTTTCCTCTCTCTTTTTCATTTCAGTTTCCTTTTATTTTGATTTAATTTTATTATTATCCATTTCCATTCTTGCTTCCTCCAAACATCTCCTGATCTGTTCCAGCAACAGCCAAGAACACATCCACTGAATGTAAGTTTGTGCTTCCACTAAATAGGGATGACAGTTCTCCCTGCAGTGCTTTGTTCTCACCTGCTGCTCTTACAGACTGGAGAGGGCCCAAAGGAGGGACAGAGATGATCAAGGGGCTGGAGGACATTTTCTGTGAGGCAACACTGGAGCAGTTGGGTCTTTTCTCCCTGGTGAACATGAGGTTCATCATATGATTCCAGCATTTAGAGCAGAGATACAAAGAGGACAGAGCCTCTCTGCTCACAGAGAGCCACATGGTGAAGTGCAGGTAGCACTGGGAGGGGTTTTGTGTTAACAGGAAAAAGCAATTCTTACAGTAGGAACAAGCCTTTGCTGGAACAACCTCCCCAAGATGTGGCAGAGTCCCCCTTGCTGGAGGATTCCAAGCTGCAGCTGGACAGGGCTCCAGGGAATGTCACCAAGGCTCCCTCCCCTTCCCACAGAAAGTTTTACCTTCTGAGGTGCCTCCTGCCCTGGGCTGTTCGGTGGCTGTGTCCTTGCAGCAGAGGGCCATGCTCACTGCTCTGTTTCCCAGGCTGATTTTCAGTTCCCTCAGTGCCCAGCTGGGCTCACACCAATGCAGATCCAGTGCAGGGGACAGAAGGCAGCGAGCACCTGGCTGCAGGGAAAGCACACAGAGCCTCCCCTTGTGTCCCAGCCGCTGGCCACTGCTGCCTGCTGGCACCTCTCAGCAGTGCCCACCTTGCAGCTTTGACTCCTCTGACCTATGGGGAGTCATTCTGAGCTTCCAGGGCAATTCCCCTCTGGCTCCAGGTGCTGCTTTATGACTTAGATGCTCTTCCATAGGATTTTTGTGCCTGTTATGGTCATGCTGCACTGGATTCTGAGAATTGACACAGCTGCAGTCAGAATTACAGCCAATTGCCCAAAAAAAGCATTGAGGAATTCCCTTTATTTAATAGTCAGATTAAGGTTTGCTGATAGCTGTTGGACATTAGGATATTTGGTTGACAAGTAAGGAAACTTCCCTTGGACAGTCAGACTTCCACCAGATAAGTTGTGAGGACACATGAAGCAGAATATTGGTCACCAGTACCACCTTTCTAATAAGGAATTGAAGCTTTAATGTTTGCCAGCAATCAATGTGCTGTTCTCACACACGAGTTTTTGTTTTCCTTCAGCTTCTAGGTAGAACTCAGGGTGCACTGAAAGCAAGATGGATCTCAAAATCAGCTGCAATCTTGTGTAGATAGTATGGTTACAAAATCTTCTGTGGCTTGAACTGACATTCTGTTTATCATGGGAGCAAATTACAGAAATACAACTTGGTCTCTGTGATTATTTCCTGTTACAGCAGTTAGGGCTTGCTTATGGAAGGCATTTGCCATAAATACTGGTATCCTTGACAACACCAGAGTACAATAAAGGGCTTTGTAATGAACTACTTTTCAAAAATGTATTCTTTAACTTGGATGATTGTGTGATAATAATAAGATTGCCCTTGGCCAATTTTGGAAAATATTTTAGATGAGCTTAAAATAGAATGTTGCAAGATATAGTAAAATGCCTCAACTTGCTACCAGGCACGGAGCATGAAATATCAGGCTGAACTGATATTAATGACTACACAACATAATTACCCATTTATCCTCTGGTTTTTGCTGTGTTTGTTTATGTTCTCTGCAATATGACCAAAATGGGTGCCTGAACAGTCACAGAATCGTAGGATGATCGAGGTTGGAAAAGGCCGCCAAGATCATGGAGTCCATCTTTCCCGGCCTACCATCAATTAGAACAGTTGACATTCACATGGCGTGGATCCACACTCTGCCCACTTTTCCAGGCGTGTTCCTGGCACACGGACACATCTCCGTGGGGGTGAGGTGAGCACAGAGTCACTGGGCAGCACTGACCCGTCAGGGTGTGTAAATGCAGCCCCCGAGGTACCCTGGAACTGGTGTCTCACTGGTTAAATCCCATTTACCAGTGTGGGGTCAGCCCTCCAGGCCAGCAAGCCCAGAGCACAGCCTGAGAGGAGCTGATCCTGGCTTTTGCTGGGGAGTGCCCATGGAAGGGGACTTAGGGTAAATGCTCTGGCTCGGGGTGATGCTGACAGACGTGGTTTGAGGGGCAGCCACCCGTCCCTGTGCCTGCAGGTCTCTGGAGGGTGGTGTTTTGCGGAGAAAAGAAGAAACCTCACAACTTTATAAAAGTTGTAAAGCCCGGTATGCTTTTATTACAGCACGCGCCGGACGCAAGTCCCCCAACAAGGCATGCGTACCTCTGAAGACCTCAGGTCGTCTTTTATCCCCCTCCCAAATGCATATGCATACAGTTTCACAATAAGTTCATACATATTCATTCCGCGTGACATTTAGCACTAGTTCTTCTTTATCAGAGGGATTCCTAGGTCTGGGGCAGATCGACCTTGCGGTAATTTCTGTTTTTCTTTCTCTGTCTCCTTGCTGTCTCTGGAATGCGGCCTTTCCTTCAGCTTTGGCCCTACAGACCTCTCACCTCTCCCAGGCACTTCACCTAATTCAGAATGGATCCCCACTCCGTCTCATTCCCCCCTTTCCTAGGAAATAAGTAAATTCTTTTACTTAATGAAAACCTTCACAACAGTAAGTGTCTTTTAGTGCTTCACCGTGTGCTTTTGACAAAGATGTTAGTACAGCTATTTGTTGTAGCATTCTCCAGTACCAAATTAACAATATAATAGATAGTCCTAAACTTATCCCAACTAATATTAGTAAGACTACAATGGGGTGACACAACTTATTAAAGATTCCATTCGCAGTTGGTGACCATCCAAAGATCACATCCAATAATCTTAACAAAATTACATATACAGAGATTAGAATGGTTTCTACTAGACAGAATAACATCATTGCTATCAATTTGTACAGCAGCACAAGCAGTTCTCAAGCATACCCCTTTTTCCAGTATATACGAGCACAGTTTTCTGGTCAGTGACTGGATGGACTTTGAAGTGACAAATACTCTGTTCAGTGTCCAAACACACATCCTGAGCATTAATAGTATTGCTTTCGCAAATGAATCCTATCTGTTCTCTAGCAATGCAGGATTCTAAGTTTACTGTCTGCCACTTTCCATTCTTTCGTGCCCACACTCCATGTTCTGAAGGATAGAGTATTGTTTTTTCATGGTTTGATCCTAGAGCAATGATGGGATTGACAACATAAACAGTGGCATTATGTATGGTAAGCACAAAGGCAGTTGCCACATTAGAAACAGGATCATAGGTGAAATTCACCATAGTCTGCCAGGTTTGAAACTTCCTTTCAGCATCAATTGCATTATCCCACATAATTTCTTGAATTTCAGCTGGAAAATTACCTTCACCCCTTTCCCATATGATCAGAGCTGCTGTTGCTTGTATCCATAACTGTGCTTGTATACAACTGAAAGCTAAAGACACATTATCTTGAACTATACTAAGTGCTTCTACTATCAGCTTGTGGTCTTGGTCCCCGGCCTTTTCATACTTCCTTACTTTGGCAGTACTTTTGAAATCTGTCACTGGCTAGTTCCCAATGCCAATAGAGATTACTGTAAAGGCTGCTTCAATTTTGTTAGGCCACCTGCTGCAGTGGCCAGTTTATTCACCAGTATTTCTGAATCAATTCCATGTAAAACTCCTAATCTTGTCCCTAATATGCCAGTTAGATGTTTGTTATGGGGAACAGGAACTGCTTCTGTTTATGACCATCCCTCCCTGCCAGAGGGACGTGCTGGGCTCACACTGCAAATTCAGACACACTTCACAAGTGTATCTGACAGAGGTTTAGGTCATATCTGAGGCAGATGTTTGTTCTGAAATGTAGAGACCTCAGGAATCTCCTTCCCCCTCCAGAGCACCTGATTTCCCAGATGTGTGGCAAGCAGGAATGTCTCTCCTGGTCTACGAAACCTCACCCACCTTGCCCCTAGCTTCAGGTCCAAGCCTCAAGTAAATAATGAAGGGGAAGTCTGAGAGAAGAGCCTAAATTCATTGCAGTGCCTCAGAAGAAACTGGGATCAGGTTTCTGCTACGTGAAACACTCAGCACAAAAGTGATGCTCAAAATCCTACAGCCTGCTGCTGAGCTCTGAGGAGGGGGTCTCTCTCCACCTCTTTTAAGCAGAATCCAACTGCCTCAGACTGGGACAATCACTGATCCAAATCTCAGTATGAAAGGGGATAGCTATAAATAAAGAAAATCACCTCCCTTGCTTGGGTTAATTTACCACCTGCAGTTCAGCACCCTTTACCAGTCATTGCTTGGGTGTTCAGCCAACCGGCTTGGAAAATGACCTAAGGAAACTGATTTCTTGGTGTTCCTGGTTTTAGGCACCAGGAGAACTGGCTCCTTCCTTTCTTGTTCTGCTCCTGAGATATGCCTGTTTTAGTCTAAACTAGTATGGGGTGTATAAGGCCCTGCTGTGGTAAAAAGTGCAATGTCCAGACCTCAAAGGGAGTTTTTAGGAAGGAGGAGCAGGCTGGTTGGATTTTTGAGATGTTAATTTGCATTATCAAACTCCACACATTTGAGAGACTATTCTGGATTGAATAATAGCTGTTGTTCAGTCACATCCACTTTGAATTCAAATGAAAGTCTGATATTAATTCGAGCTCAAAGGCAGGTCACTTCTACAGGCTGTATCAAGGTGAAATTACACCAACAGTCTGATTCACTTAGGTTATCACAGACTTCCTGGTGTTCATATGCACCAGGGGAGGTTCAGACACTAATTACATCTGGTCTCTCATAAGCTACCCTATTGATGACCTGGCACCCTACTTTGATTTCTTCTCATCTGATTCCTTGAACAGTCCACAGTTCTTGCCATTCTTGCTCCTCACATATCTGATTCTCGTGGATTACTACAGTAGATATGTTTAAATCTTTTATCTCAGAAGGTTTTCCTGTGGATCCAGTATACTGATTAAATGCCAGGAACCAAGGCCATTTAGCATTACTTTGAACAGAGGTACTCTCGAGTTCTGAAACTTCAGTTATGATTACACACAATACAATTCTACAAACTAAAATATGAGCTACTCCCGACCGCAATATACTCATTTTGCCCGAGTAAGTTTTAATCTCAGTTCATTGTTTCCTGGCGTCACTCCTTAAGGGGTTTCTGGGCCTTCTTCACCCAAGAGTGATGGATCCAGGCATTCTGCTCCTTGATTTTGATTGCAGTGAAGGTGGTGAGAAGTACTTGCAGTGGTCTCTCCCACTGTGGTTCCGAAGTCTTCTCTGTAAGAGACTTAACGTATACATCATCCCCAGGCTATCTAACTCCCTGCTCCGAGTTCCAGCCACATGCTTCTCAATTACTCTGAGCTGTTTGCTTAATGCCACCATGTAGGTGGACATTCTGGACATTCCCTTTGTATTCTATATGGTCTTCTATAAGGCATTCCAAAAGGACTCAGCATTCCTTTAGCTCAAGGTTTAGTTTGAATTTGCAATAGTGCTAGTGGAAGAGCTTGGGCTAGGGTAGATTAACTTCTTGCCCCAGTCTAATGATTTGCTGCTTAATCAAATGATTCATTCTCTTCACCTGGCCACTAGATTGGGGGTGGTATGGGGTGTGAAGTTCCTGATCTATGCCCAGATGGCTACTAATCTGTTGCACTATTTTGGAAATGAAATGTGATTCTTTATCTGAGGATATCGTGGCTGGAACTCTGAAGCGTGGTATTATTTCTTGTAAAAATAATCTGGTCACCTCTTGAGCTTTGACAGTTCTGGTGGGGAATGTTTCTGGCCACCCTGAAAATGTATCTATCAATACCAGTAAATACTGATACCCCCCTTTCCTTGGGAGTTCTGAAAAGTTAATTTGCCACTGCTGTACAGGCCCATGGCCTCTCCCAGTCTGACCGAGTTTTGGCCGGGGGCGTATTTTGGGGTTAGTCTGGAGGCAAGGATCACATTGTCGGCTTACCTGAGTGATAGTGGCATATAAATTCCTGACAACGATACAACGATTGTTTCAATCAGATGTGTGTTCTAGAAAGCCTGTGGAAATTACTGCTTCAAAGTCAACACTTCATTTCAATGCACTCTGTATCACTCGCAGCCTTGGTCATTTCGAAAAGGAGCCACACTCTATAAAAGGCTTCTAAGTAGTTAGGCCCTAGTGTGTTTTCTAGTGCTCTTCCTTCACTAGTAACCACGAAAATGGGAAGGGATTGCTAGCTCTCTTTCAATGGTAGCCCACCCCTTGCAGTTGTACGTCTCTTTTGGTTAGTATTATTGTATTATGGCTTACCTTCGAGGAAAATCTGTACCTCACCCTTTGCTGCTTTCTTTGCCTCTCCATCCGCCAGCTCATTTCTTTCCTCCAATTTTAAGCTCACTCTCTAGTGTGCCTTAATATGCCTTTTCAGGTAGCTGAACTGCTTCCAGCAGCTGGATTGTCTCTTCTTTCCCTGTGAGGTCAGCAGTCCCCTCTCTTTCCAGATGGCTCCATGTGCATGTATGACTCCAAATGCATTCCTTGGGTCTATGTAGATGGTTATTCTCCTCCCTTTTGCCCTTTCCAGGGCACAGGTCAGGGCAATTATCTCAGCCTTCTGCGCAGAGGTACCTGTTGGTAAGGGTCCAGACTCGATTACCTCTCTGCAGGTAGTCACCATGAACTTTGCAATGTTGCTTTCCTGTCAGTGAACCAGGTCTCTGCATCGTCCGGAGGAGTGTCCCTTAAGTCTGGGCGGCTGGAGTAGGTAGCTTCGGTGGTCTCTAGGCAACTCTGGTGTCCACTGAGAAAAGAAGCTGAGTTGACAATATTAGTCACCACTATCTCTACATCGTCTTGCTCTACCATGATGGCCTGGTATTTCAGAAACCTCTGTGGCGAGAGCCAGTGGCCACCCTTTACTTCCAGTTCTGCGGACACTGTGTGGGACACTAGCACAGTCATTTTTGTCCCAGGGTAAACTTGCATGCCTCTTGAATATTCAGCACGACTGCTGCTACAGCTCTGAGGCAACCTGGCCATCCTTTGGCTGTTACATCTAGTTGCTTAGAGAAGTAAGCAACTGCCTTTCAGTAAGGGTCCAAGTCCTGAGCCAGTATTCCCTGGGCAATTCCTTGCGTGGGAAAAATAGAAAGAATGGTTTACTTACATCTGGAAGTTTCAAAGCTGGAGCTGACATGAGGGCACTCTCTCTACCTGGCGAAAGGCCCATGTGGTGTCTTGTGTCCACTGGAGATCTCTGTTTCCATTGGCAATAAGAGCATAGAGGGGTCTGGCGAGCAGTCTATAATTATACACCCACAGCTGGCACCACCCTGCCATGCCTAAGAGGGTTCAGAGTTCTTTCGTTGTCTGGGGTTTCAGGGTTTGGCATATGGCTTCCCTGCCTTAAAGTCTGCTGCTCAGCACTCACTTCTTACCCCAGGCAGATTACTTTCTGTTTCACTACCTGTGCCTTTTTCTTTGAGACTCTGCATCCTTGGGGTCCTAGGAAATTCAAAAGGCTTACCGTCCAGGCTTCTCTCGCTTCCCTCATCCGAGTGGCTACTAGAAGATCGTCCACGTACTGCAACAGCCTCCTTTCTTCTTGTGGAGCTTCCCGGGACTCTGGGTCTTTGCAAGCTGTTCTCCAATCGGAGTGGGGAATCTTGAAGCCTTCAGGCACATGGACTATGTGAGCTTGAGTTTGAATGCAAGAATTTTCTGGCTGGCTTCGTGGATAGGGAGGCAAAAGAAGGCATCTCTCAGGCCTAAAACAGTGAACCAGGTAAGCTCAGGTGTTAAACAAGTCAGTAAGGCATATGGATTTGCTACCACAGGGTATAAATTCTGTGTTATCCTATTGACAGCCCTTAATCCAGTACTATCAGTTATTGGGCTGATTCCTTCCTTATTTTCCTTTTGACGGTACTACTCAGTTCTCACTAGTTGTGTTCTTTCCTTAAACTTGATGCTCATGGGGGAGCATCTTTCACTCTCCCTGGTACAGCAGAGGCCCATACCCTTGAAAACACTTGTTTACTTATTCTAATATCTCCTTACTAATGTCTTTCTTAATTTCAGTGTCTGTTAATGTTAAGCCTAACATCTTTATATCATTTGCCTCCAGAGTAACCTTTCTCATTTGAGAATGTTTAGCAAATTGAGCGAATTGTACAAAAGCTTTTAGGTACACATAGTACACATATTACTTTAAAGGTTTGCTCAAGGATGCCTTCTCAGACTGGCCAGTTGTTCAGTTGTTCCCCACATTGCAACATAAACATTCTCCACAGGTACTGAAGTTTTATTTAAAACTGAATATATGGCTCTTGTGTCAACAAAAATTCTTCCCTTTTGGGGAGGTCATCTTTACCCTTCCTCCCTTACCTTGGGAGGAGCCTTTAGCAAATCATATGTACTCATTTTGTGAACTGTGATTGCTTTGCATTTCAGCACGATAATCCTTGCCTGATTTCATACGTTGCTATCTTATGCTGCATGCTGAACAACATGTTTGATTTGCTTTCTCTTTGCCTTGTTTTCCCTTTTCAAGAAATCTGGGTGATTTCTTAAAACACAAAGACATTTCAGCATACAAATCTCTATCCCATTTATCCTCCTATTTTAAAACAGTACTAACAGCAATGAAGTGTTATAAATCTTTTTATTTTCTGAGCTGCTCCTACTGGCAGCCTTCTACCAGTGAGCCCCTCCCAAAAGGGGCTAATTTAGGAACCTTTTTGCTCTGGTCAGTTCTCATTATTTATTTCTCCTTGCCCTATCTTGCTTCCACTCAAACCTTTTTACAGACCTTCACAGTAGTTTCTCAACTTTCCTCCTATACACACAGCTCCAGGTGGCAGGTATCAGATGTAGTTCCCACACACAAGTTCTAAGACCTTAGGTTCTGAATCCGCTTGACCAAAAACCTCTAATTTACATGTGCCCTGACACTTATTAGAACAGCAAACCAGTGTTTCTCATAAACACCACACTGCAATAATAACTGCACATCTAGCTTTTGCTCACAGGCCATTCCCGTGTTCCTGGGGAGACGGGGCAGCCAGAGCTGTCCCTGTGCCCAGGGGACAGCCACTGTCACCTCACACAGCATGCTAATCAAAAACGTGACATAGACACTATATTCTGAGCAAAAAAACCATCAGTCTTTTCTAGTTCTCTTCTTGCCCAATCTAATTAAGCATTGTGTCTACTTACACTTGTTTTAGTGCTTTGCAAAAAGGCTGTGCTAGTCACAGCTGAAACTCTGATATGCCCTCAGACACAAACACTCGCACCCGCACCCCCCCTTTATCTCAAATTTGCTAGAGCCAAGGCTTGAATTGCTGTGAGGGGGGGGAATTCTTGGAATTCCTTTAACTCTATCATAATTAAGCATAAATCACTGTACTATAGTTCTCCTATGTAAAATGCTACTCTTGTTGCAACAAAATCTTAAAATCTCCACAAACACTACTATACAATCTGAGAATCAAATTACCACAATGCAGAGGAAGAAAATCACCACACAAAACCACTGGGAAAGGGCATATCTCTCAAAGTGCTCGCTTTTCTCAACACAACATAGCATACCATAATTCAGCATTTACTCACATCAATTTTCTTGGACACAATCAAAATCAAACATCCAAGGCAAAGGAACTCTCTGAGCTCATACTCATACTCACGTTTAAAATGTACCAGATCTACACAAATCACTACATTTAAACATGATAAGTACCATCACTGACATTCTTCCATTCGCTTCTCTGCGGGGCACTTCTGTCCCTGCCCCCGCAGCCTGCTGCAGCCGGCGCCTCAGGCCTCACTCGGCTGCTTCAAACACGGGTAGTACTGACCCCCCCCGCACTGTAGATTTATTCCTTTTATACACCATACACTTATATACTTGCACAATTAGAAACACAGCTCACCGACCACACAATGCACACATTAACCATACAGCAACACAATGTCCGGACATCACACACACACAAACAAAGCACACACGGGCTCAACAGTTCTGCTCTATCAGAACTATGAACCCCCAACACACATACACGGGTTCACCCGGCTCACCCCCAGAGCCTCTAGCGGTTCTGCTCTATCAGAACTATGAACCCCCAACACACATACACGGGTTCACCCAGCTCACCCCCAGAGCCTCTAGCAGTTCTGCTCTATCAGAACTATGAACCCCCAACACACATACACGGGTTCACCCAGCTCACCCCCAGAGCCTCTAGCGGTTCTGCTCTATCAGAACTATGAACCCCCAACACACATGCACGGGTTCACCCAGCTCACCCTCAGAGCCGCTTGGGGTCTGCTCTATCAGAACGATGAACCCCGTCTCTAATACAGCCGCTCTATCAGCTGAACCCAGTGATTTACTCCCTTGCTCTCCTTTCCCTCCCCCGGGGCCCCTCAGTACATACCGTATCTTCCTCCGCAGGCCAGCAGGTCCTTGTCTGTCCTCGCAGGTGGCAAGTTGAGACGAGCGGAGTCCCACCAGGAAAAAATCCTAGGGCGCGCCTTGGAGGTCCGTCTATCCCCCCTGCCCCTGCAGGGACAGAGAACTCCTACCTGGCTCGCCATAATGTTTTGCGGAGAAAAGAAGAAACCTCACAACTTTATAAAAGTTGTAAAGCCCGGTATGCTTTTATTACAACACGCGCCGGACGCAAGTCCCCCAACAAGGCATGCGTACCTCTGAAGACCTCAGGTCGTCTTTTATCCCCCTCCCAAATGCATATGCATACAGTTTCACAATAAGTTCATACATATTCATTCCGCGTGACATTTAGCACTAGTTCTTCTTTATCAGAGGGATTCCTAGGTCTGGGGCAGATCGACCTTGCGGTAATTTCTGTTTTTCTTTCTCTGTCTCCTTGCTGTCTCTGGAATGCGGCCTTTCCTTCAGCTTTGGCCCTACAGACCTCTCACCTCTCCCAGGCACTTCACCTAATTCAGAATGGATCCCCACTCCGTCTCAGTGGAACAAGGGGTCAGCCCTCGTGCCCTTTCAGTTTCAGGACACTGTGGGTTGCCTTCCCACCGCTTTGTCTGGTGAAAAGTCGACGGTCACGCGGCACCTTGGATTTGCACCGTGGAAGCAGCACGTGACAGAAGGCTGAGGTTCCTTTGGAGAACGTTCCCAGTGCTGCACTCAGCTCTTCCCAGAAAATGCCAGGAGAAACACGTGCTGCTTGCAAGTCACAAATAGCCAGTCTGGGCCCCAAACCCAGCCAGAGCAAGGTTCCAGAGGTGAGGAGCTCCAAGTCCATGTAGATATGCCAGCAGACAGGTGATAGAGAAATGAGCGCGGCCACTGACGGGGGAGAGAAAATGCCTGGCTTCTTACAAAAGGGCAAAAATATTGGGATGAAAGGGATAAAGGAAAATCTGGCCAATTTGTTCTTCAGATTCATGAACTGTTCAGATATTTCCTTGACAGAGCCATGTTCTTTCATAGTATGAAAGGGCTGCACACTCAGCTGTGCTGTAAATAGGAGCAAAGTGCTTCTTGTCCATAAATTTGAGGTAACATAGAGATAGATAAGACTGAAACCAGCACTTTTTGCCTATTCCTAGTGCCTCTGCCATCTGAACATCCAATGTTCTCCATTGCACATCCTACACATTTCCAGTTCCTGTAGAACATGATTTTCTGTTCATAATCACCAGAACAATGATGAGGGTGCCTATATGCTAATTACACATTTTGTGTTGGTTTAAACAATTTCTGGATTTGTGGCAGTTGAATTAATGTTGCTGCTCAATTGTTGGGACAAGGAAATGTTAAGCTTGGGTTTGCAATTGCCATGAGCAGTTGGCAATGATGTGTGTAAGTATTTTACACTTCCCCCACCAGTCTGCAACTCCACAAACTGTCCATAATGGTGCACCAAATGGCATTTACATTATACCTCTGAATAGGTCAGGTTTCCTGGAGGAGAGAGTGCAGTGGGAAGAAGATAAACAAAGCTCACATGTGTTTTACTTGGAATTTAGATGTGATGTGATCTAAAATGCAGAAAATTAATTTTTTTCTTTGGTTTGGAAGGGGTATATATTTTGGCCTCAAAGAGCAGATTAGGTTAAAAATTAAAAGATTGGTAAACATTGTTGATAAATGTTAAGAAGGCTTGGAAAATGTCTTATTTTGCAATGAATAGAGTGCAAGTCAAATTTCAGTGCAAACAATGGGAGTAGAAAATAATAGATATTAATTGACTTCATTTGGGAACACATTCTATAATTATGGTATCAATTCAAAATTTAGTGCCAACCTCTTACTTCCGTATGTTTATTATACTAAATCAAATAAATCATCATTAAACCTTTTAAATTCATCAATATAAAAAAGAAAATGGAAGTGCCTGATAAAATGCCGTGCATTTGGGCTATGAGTATGTGCAGGACCTGCAAAGACACACAGCGATGGTGTCAGCCCCAGAGCACTTGTGCCAGTCACACACCCCTGGGATGAGTTGATGCTGAAGAGCCCCAGCAGTGCAGGGAGAACTCAGTACAGAAACAGCCCCAGCACCTCTCTGTGCTGTCCCGGCCCTTCCAACGCTTCGGGAGGTGCCACAGCTCAAAGGCTCAGCCTGGGGCTCACAGGAGCCATCAGTGTCCTGGCTCTCTTGCTGGGAGGTTTGTGATGGTATTGCTGGGGGTTTCCTCCTCTCTCTTGGGAGGAGGAACACACTGATGTTGGTAACCCCTTATTACCTGGCTTTGGGCCCACCTGAGTTGGTTTTCATAGGTTTTCTCCTTAAAGTCTGCCCTCAAGCTCCCTTTTATCCCCTTGGTTCCCAGTTCTGCAGTTTTCCTGGGATTTTTGCTGTCTCCAGAACCATCTGTGGCCGATGAAGCTGAGGGAGCCTGCAGTGGCCTGTGCTCAGGCTGGCCTCTGTCCCCGTGCTGTCCCTGTCCTCTGCCCCAGTGCCGGTGCAGCCGTGGGGCTTCACCCCACACAAAACAACTCCTGGCACCCTGAGCTGAAGTGCAGCTGCGCCAAGCCGGGTGTGCTCTCCTGCTGGTGAGAGCTGCCCCAGGCTGGAGCGGCCTGGGCTGGACAGAGCCAGGGCAGCCTGGAGACGCTGCAGCGTCCGGCCAAAGCAGAAATGGTGTCCCTGGGTGCGCCCAAGTGTCATTGCCTGGGCTCGGGGCACAGGAGGTGCAGGACAGGGGCAGCATGAGGCTGAGGCACGTGGGACTCACCAGCCTGCTGCTGAGGGAGAGCCTGCTGTCCCCGTGCGCTTGGAGCACGTGTGGAGGGTCCCCGAGACACCCTCAGAATGGGCTCTGCCGGGACCTTTGCTTGTGCTGCTGCAGGTTTTGGAGACAATTGTGCATAAGAACGGGCACTAGGACCAGACTTGGGGCTGGCATGCTCTGCATTTCCAGGATGGCTCATGGACAGGGTGAGGTGGTACTGGAGCACTCTGCATCAAGCTGTGATTCTGTGGATCCTTCAGCAAGAGAAGGTTTTTTCAGGCTGATTAAACCTCCATCCTTGCTATGCTTGCTGTGACATTTGCATCTCTCTTTTGTAAAACTTCAGAAACCTTAATCATCTTTGGGCCCGTGAAATGTTACAAACATCAGAAAAAGTCATCATAGTTTCCATGCAAAAATACATAAATTTTGACATTTGGGAACTGGAAGGAACTAATTTCTATTGCTGACAATACACAAAGAGGGCAGGTTGGTGCCTTGGGGCCTGTGTCTGTTACTGTTGTCTGAAAAATACCTTTTGAAGTGGCCCCCTATGGCCCTGGATGGCCAGAATGGAGGGCCAGGAGGCTAGACAGTGTTTAATACTGAGTCTTTGAGCTTTTAAGCTAAATAAAAGTTATAAATTCTTAGAACTATGTATTTGTAAAACAAAAGTGTAAAGAAGAGATGTTGTACACTCTCTATGTACAGCAGAGAGAGATAGAGTGTTTGTGTGTGTGCGCGCGCATCACACCTTGAACGTACCACATTATAATAACAGACTCTAAAAACATCCATTCTTTTTTATAACCATTATCCATTAGGAAATCCCATGTAAAACTTATTTCTTTGTTCAGAAGTACCTCACCTACTGACAACAATTAGAATTACTTACAGGGCCTCAGTTGCAAATGCAAAACATTCAAAACTCAAGCTAATTGGTTACATTAGAAAACACACTTTGCGTTTCTCAAGAGTTAGATTGTGAGCAATTTTGTGAACTATTCATGCAAATACCCTGGGGTTGTTTGCATCAAACACTGGGATTTTGTTAGCAGTGAAAGAGGCAAAGTGCACCATGTGTGGGAAAGTAATTCCCTCACAAAATATGTGCTTGGAGGCTACTTAGGTCAAAGGAATTTATTTTTAATTCCATGGGCTGAAGAACTGCCCATCATCTGCTTGTTCAGAAAAACAGGGTTGAGTCTTTGGGCCCTTTCAGAGCCTTGAATGACTAAAGCTGAAGGGATTTCCCCCAAAAAGCAAGGAGTGCTTTGAGGAGCGGGGCCATACCTGTCTGCAGAACTGACCATGGGCCAAGGGAAGGTGCTGCTGCCCAGAGCCAGCCCGAGGTGTCCCTGAGGATTTGTCACATCCTCTGCCTCCCCTGGCAGTGCTGCCACAGAGCCCAGCAGGAGGGATTCCAGGGATTTGTCAGCACAGGGAGGGAGAGCGTCAGCTCCTATTGATATTTCCATCCAGGGCTGGCACTTTCAGGCCAGCAGTGACAAATTCTGCAGCTCTGGCTGCACAGTTGCTCTTGGCAGTGCTGAGGCAGCCTCTGCTGTGAGAGCAAGAGCGTCTGCAGGGACAGGGTGGTGCAGAGATGCCTCTCAGAGAACGGAGAGAACACCTTCAAACAGCAGCTGGCAGAGTTAATGAAGGGCTGGTAAATCCCTTTGAAGGGGTTGGGTTATAAAAACCACTCTCTGTGAAAATAAGAGACAATAGGAGTGAAGAGGGAATGGGAAAGGGGAAGGGAAAAGGTAAAAAAAAACTAGGAAAAGGAAAGAGAAAGTGAGAGAGGGAGAGGATAGAGTCTTTGGAAATTCTGATTTTATCTAAAGGACATTTTCTGACAACATAAATGTTTGCTACAATAAATAGTGCTTTCCCATATGCTTTGGCTTTCTAGCACTTGATATTAACTGAACACAGTGAGTTTTAAAAGAGAAAGGTAAAAAATTAGTAAAAAGTTTTTCTTCAAGACCAAACATCTGCCAGAGACTGAATGCTATGGTTAATGGCTTTTTAACATTTACAGGAATGATTGAAGCATTAAAATAATTAAACAGGGTTCTCAGAAGCCAGCATAAGTTGTACTGGTGAGGAGATTAAATAGAGATTCTCATTGCATGTGTGTTTTATAGTCTTGAAAACAGAGTCTTAGTAACAGTATTTCATGCACGCACAATAACATAAAGAATGACAGCTCATGCCTTTTTGTCCTGGTAAGTATTTGCTGCAGCAGCCACCTTTCTTCCAAGTAAAGATGTATTCAAAGCCATTTTCCCCTGTTTTCTGTTGAAAACTGTTTCATATCAAAAAAGGATTAGTACCATATGTAGTCTTTTCTTCTTGTCAAGGAACGAGCTCAAATCTCCAGGTAAATATAAAAGGCTACAAGATTTTAGAAGTATGTAAATTGCAGTGTTAGTGAACCTGACTTGAATTCAGTTTTGACTTCTGAAGAATTAAAAATCCAAATGGGAATGACACAGCCTCACCTTTCCTTAGTGATATGTGAAAGGCCAGAACAAGAAAAGAGAATATAGTGCCTGCTGAGATCAACATGTGCTGAGAAATTATTGCTATTATTGGAAGAACAATTTAAATTACAAGAGGGTCTCTTGCCTTGGTGAGCCCTCAGCCCTCTGTGATACGCCTCACCTCAATGTAGACTTCAGGTGGTTTTCTGTTTTCTTTTTCTTCCTCCAAAACACCAAGAGATCAAAATTCTTGGTAAAAACAGGACTTCTACTTTCAGTCAAAGCCAAAGAGAAGCTCTGCAGGGCTTCTTCCTAGATACAGATAAAATTCTCTGGTGATCTTATCACACCCTGTTCTCAAACTTTTGGCACCAGCTTCTACTCTGGAACACCATGACTTCCTTGTACTCTGAAAGAGGGAACAAATCAAACCTCAATAGCTGGTCCTACCTTTAAAGCCAGTGTCCCTCCCACCAGAAACTTCTTTTCCTGTGCTCTGTAATCCTCACTGTTTACAATAAAAATGCTTCTTTTTATTAGGTTTACATCAGTTCCATGTGCTTTTATGAGCTTTTATGCCTTTTTATCTATATATGTTTAATACCACTATCTGCTTGTTGCAACATTCCAGGAATCCCTTTTGACTCTTCTCTCCACATTCCTGCAGAAGGTCAGGTCACCCTGGGTTTTACACCAATAAAAATCCAGGTTGTTCAGATCCTAGGTGTGATGGGCAGGCGCAGTTTCCCTGCTGACACAGGGACTGAAGACAAACCCCTCTGTTGTCAATGAAAACAAAAGACAGGAGGAAGTTTCTGCCCATTGGAAAGTCCCCGTTTGCCCTGAAGGACTCTGCCTCTTCTTTCTCAGCAGCAGCTCAGCAGCTGGATGCCAAGGAGGACAAGAGAGGGAGGGGTGGTAGATTTCTGTGACAATTTAACAGCACTTGCAAAGAAGAGCTGAGTCTGTCAGTAACATCTCTGCAGAGGCAAGTCCTTGCTGAGGATGCAGAGCTGTGTCACTTGCATGTAGTTTGCATCGAGTTAACGGCACAGTTGTTTTGCGGAGAAAAGAAGAAACTTCACAACTTTATAAAAGTTGTAAAGTTCGGTATGCTTTTATTACCACGCGCGCTGGACGCAAGTCTCTAAACAAGTCATGCGTACCTCTGAAGACCTCGGGTCTTCTTTTATCTTTCTTCTAAATGCATATGCATACAGTTTCACAATAAGTTCATACATATTCATTCTGTGTGACATTTAGCACTAGTTCTTCTTTATTAAAGGAATTTCTAAGTCAGGGGCAAATCGACTTTGTGGTCTTTTCTGTTTTTCTTTCTTTGTCTCTGCTGTCTCGGCATGTGAGTTTTTCTTTCAGCTTTGGCTTCACAGACTTTTCACTTTTCTTAGACACTTCACCTAATTTAGAATGGATCTTTACTCTGTTTCATTCCCCCTTTTCCTAGGAAATAAGTAAATTCTTTTACTTAATGAAAACTTTCACAACAGTAAGAGTCTTTTAGTGCTTCACTACGTACGTTTGGCAAAGATGTTAGTACAGCTATTCGTTGTAGCATTCTCTAGTTTTAAATTAACAATATAATAGATAATCTTAAGTTTATTTCAACTAATATTAGTAAAACTACAATGGGGTGGCACAACTTATTAAAGATTCTATTTGCAGTTGGTGACTACTTAAAGATCACATCTTACTAGTGATGATCTATATTTTGTTTTATTCTTTGTAGAACTCTGGTTATCTCTTTTGTATCATGTTGGACAGTAATCAAGGTTTTCTTTCTGCTTCTTTGGATTCTTTTTAAGCTTTTTAATAGGTCTTGGTGCTTAATTAATTGTTTTACTAATGTAAGGTTCATCTCACTAGGGGTAGGTGGTAGTCTGTGATACAGTGTGTAATTGGCTTAAATTAGCTGGTGGGATGTTACTGGTACTACATACGAAAAACTACACTCAATAATCTTAACAAATTACAAATACAGAGATTAGAACGGTTTCTACTAGACAGAATAACATCATTGCTATCAATTTGTACAGTAGCACAAGCAGTTCTCAAGCATACACTCTTTTTTAGTATATACGAGCACAGTTCTCTGGTCAGTGACTGGATGAATTTCAAAGTGATGAATACTCTGTTCAGTATCCAAACACACATCCTGAGCATTAATAGTATTGCTTTTATAAATGAATCTCATCTGTTCTCTAGTAATGCAGGATTCTAAGTTTACTGTTTGCTACTTTTCATTCATCTTTCGTGCTCACACTCTGTGTTTTGAAGGGTAGAGTATTGTTTTTTCATGGTTTAATCTTAGAGCAACGACGGGATGGATAACATAAACAGTGGCATTACATATGGTAAGCACAAAGGCAGTGGCCACATTAGAAACAGGATCATAGGTGAAATTCACTATCGTCTGCTAGGATTGAAACTTTTTTTTAATATCAATTGCATTATCTTGCACAATTTCTTGAATTTTAGCTGGAAAATTACTTTCACTCTTTTCTCATATGATCAGAGCTGCTGTTGCTAGTATCTATAACTGTGCTTGTATACAACTGAAAGCTAAAGACACATTATCTTGAATTATACTAAGTGCTTCTACTATTAACTTGTGGTCTTGGTCTCTGGCTTTTTCATACTTTTTACTTTGGCAGTACTTTTGAAATTTGTCACTGGCTAGTTCTTAATGCTAACAGAGATTACTATAAAGGCTGCTTCAATTTTGTTAGGCTACTTGCTGCAGTGGCTAGTTTATTCACTAGTATTTCTGAATCAATTCTATTTAAAACTCTTAATTTTGTCTCTAATATGCTAGTTAGATGTTTGTTATGGGGAACAGGAACTGCTTTCTGTCTATGACTATCTCTCTCTGCCAGAGGGGTTCACACTACAAATTTAGACACGCTTCACAAGTGTATCTGACAGAGGTTTAGGTCATATTTGAGGCAGATATTTGTTCTGAAATGTAGACACTTTAGGGAATCTCTTTCTCTCTCTAAAGCACTTGATTTCTCAGATGTGTGGCAAGCAGGAATGTCTCTCTTAGTCTACAAAACTTCACTCACTTTGCCTTTAGCTTCAGGTCCAAGCTTCAAGTAAATAATGAAGGGGAAGTCTGAGAGAAGAGCTTAAATTCATTGCAGTGCTTCAGAAGAAACTGGGATCAGGTTTCTGCTACTTGAAACACTCAGTACAAAAGTGATACTCAAAATCTTACAGCTTGCTGCTGAGCTCTGAGGGGGGGGGTCTCTCTCTCTACTTCTTTTAAGCAGAATCTAACTGCTTCAGACTGGGACAATTACTGATCTAGATCTCAGTATGAAAAGGGGTAGCTATAAATAAAGAAAATTACTTTCTTTGCTTGGGTTAATTCACTACTTGCAGTTCAGCACTTTTTACTAGCTATTGCTTGAGTGTTTAGCTAACTAGATTGGAAAATGACTTAAGGAAACTGATTTCTTGGTGTTCTTGGTTTTAGGCACTAGGAGACTTGGCTCCTTCTTTTCTTGTTCTGCTCTTGAGATATGCTTTTTTTTGTAACTACATTGTCTAGTTCTCAAAGGAAGTTTTTAGGAAGGAGGAGCCGGCTGATTGGTTTTTTGAGATGTTAATTTGCATTATCAACTCTACATATTTGAGAGACTATTGTGGATTGAATAATAGCTGTTGTTTAGTTACATTCTTTACTACGTTAGGTTCAAGTTTGGAGTTTGGGTAGAGTCTGAACTAGTATGGGGTGTATAAGGCTCTGCTGTGGTAAAAAGTGCAGTGTTTACTTTGAATTCAAATGAAAGTCTGATAGTAATTCGAGCTCAAAGGCAGGTCACTTCTACAGGCTGTATCAAGGTGAAATTACACCAACAGTCTGATTCACTTAGGTTATCACAGACTTCTTGGTGTTCATATACACTAGGGGAGGTTTAGACACTAATTACATCTGGTCTCTCATAAGTTACTTTATTGATGACTTGGCACTCTACTTCGATTTCTTCTCTTTTGATTCTTTGAAGAGTCTACAGTTCTTGTTCTTGCTATTCTTGCTCTTCATATACTTGATTCTCGTGAATTACTACAGTAGATATGTTTAAATCTTTTATCTCAGAAGGTTTTCTTATGGATCTAGTATACTGATTAAATGCTAGGGACATAGGCTATTTAGCATTACTTTGAATAGAGATACTCTCAAGTTTTGAAACTTCAGTTATGATTACACACAAAACAATTCTACAAACTAAAATATGAGCTACTCTTGACTGCAATGTACTCATTTTGTCTGAGTAAGTTTTAGTTTCAGTTCATTGTCTCTTGGTGTCACTCTTTAAGGGGTTTCTGGGCCTTCTTCACTCGAAAGTGATGGATCTAGGCATTCTGCTCCTTGATTTTGATTGCAGTGAAGGTGGTGAGAAGTACTTGCAGTGGTCTCTCTCACTGTGGTTCTGAAGTCTTCTCTGTAAGAGACTTAACATATACATCATCTCTATGCAATCTAACTTTCTGCTCTGAGTTCTAGCTACATGTTTCTCAATTACTCTGATCTGTTTGCTTAATGTCACCATGTAGGTGGACATTTTGGACATTTTCTTTGTATTCTATATGGTCTTCTAAAAGGCATTCTAAAAGGACTCAGCATTCCTTTAGCTCAAGGTTTAGTTTGAATTTGCAATAGTGCTAGTGGAAGAGCTTGGGCTAGGGTAGATTAACTTCTTGCCCCAGTCTTATTCTTTCTCTCTACTTGGCTGCTTGATTGGGGGTGGTATGGGGTGTGAAGTTCTTAATCTATGCTCAGGTGGCTACTAATCTGTTGCACTATCTTGGAAATGAAATGTGATTCTTTATCTGAGGATTTTGTGGCCGGAACTCTGAAGCGTGGTATTATTTCTTGTAAAAATAACCTGTTCACTTCTTGAGCTTTGACAGTTCTGGTGGAGAATGTTTCTGGCTACTCTGAAAATGTATCTATCAATACTAGTAAATACTGATACCCCCCTTTCCTTGGGAGTTCTGAAAAGTTAATTTGCCACTGCTGTACAGGCTCATGGCTTCTCTTAGTCTGACTGAGTTTTGGCCGGGGGGGTATTTTGGGGTTAGTCTGGAAGCAAGGATCACATTGTCGGCTTACTTGAGTGATAGTGGCATATAAATTCTTGACAATGATACAACGATTGTTTCAATTAGATGTGTGTTCTAGAAAGCTTGTGGAAATTACTACTTTAACGTCAACACTTAATCTCAATGCACTCTGTATCACTGGCAGCTTTGGTCATTTTGAGAAAGGAGCTACACTTCTATAAAAGGCTTTTAAGTAGTTAGGCTTTAGTGTGTTTTCTAGTGCTCTTCTTTTACTAGTAACTACAAAAATGGGAAGGGATTGCTAGCTCTCTTTCAATGGTAGCTTACTCTTTGCAGTTGTATGTCTCTTTTGATTAGTATTATTGTATTATGGCTTACTTTTGAGGAAAATCTGTACTTCACTCTTTGCTGCTTTCTTTGCTTCTCTAGCTGGTAGCTCATTTCTTCTTTCTAATTTTAAGCTCACTCTCTGGTGTGCCTTAATATGCTTTTTCAGGTAGCTGAACTGCTTCTAGCAGCTGGATTGTCTCTTCTTTCTCTGTGAGGTCAGCAGTCTTCTCTCTTTCTAGATGGCTCTATGTGCATGTATGACTCTAAATGCATACTTTGAGTCTATGTAGATGGTTATTCTCTTCTTTTTTGCCTTTTTTAGGGCACGGGTCAGGGCAATTATCTCAGCTTTCTGCGCAGAGGTACCTATTGGTAAGGGTCTAACTCTATTACTTCTCTGCAGGTAGTCCCTGTGAACTTTGCAATGTCGCTTTCTTGTCAGTGAACTAGGTCTCTGCATGGTCTGGAGGAGTGTCTCTTAAGTCTGGGTGACTGGAGTAGTTAGTTTCAAGGTCTCCAGACAATCACGGTGTACTGCTTCTCTTTGATTCTACTGAGAAAAGAAGCCGGGTTGACAATATTAGTCACTACTATCTCTACATCGTCTTGCTCTACTATGATGGCTTGGCATTTCAGAAACTTCTGTGGTGAGAGCTAGTGGCTACTTTTTACTTCTAGTGCTGCAGACACTGTGTGGGACACTAGCACAGTCATTTTTGTCCCAGGGTAAACTTGCATGCCTCTTGAATATTCAGCACAACTGCTGCTACAGCTCTGAGGCAACTTGGCCATTTTTTGGTTGTTGCATGTAGTTGCTTAGAGAAGTAAGCAACTGCCCTTCAGTATGGGCTCAAGTCTTGAGCCAATATTCTCTGGGCAATTCTTTGCGTGGAAAAATAGAAAGAATGGTTTACTTACATCTGGAAGTTTCAAAGCTGGAGCTGACATGAGGGAATTCTCTCAAGCTGGCGAAAGGCTTGTGTGGTGTCTTTTGTCTACTGGAGATCTCAGTTTCTATTGGCAATAAGAGTATAGAGGGGTCTGGCGAACAGTCTATAATTATAAACTTACAGCTGGCACTACCCTGCTATGCTTAAGAAGGTTCGGAGTTCTTTCATTGTCTGGGGTTTCAGGGTTTGGCATACGGCTTCCTTGCCGTATGCTGCTGCTCAGCACTCACTTCTTACTCTAGATAGATTACTTTCTGTATCACTACTTGTGCTTTTTTCTTTGAGACTCTGCGTCTTTGGAGTCTTAGGAAATTTGAAAGGCTTACTGTCTAGGCTTCTCTCATCCGAGTGGCTACTAGAAGATCATCCACGTACTGCAACAGCCTCCTTTCTTCTTGTGGAGCTTCTCGGGACTCTGGGTCTTTGCAAGCTGTTCTCCAATCGGAGTGGGGAATCTTGAAGCTTTCAGGCACACGGACTATGTGAGCTTGAGTTTGAAGGCAAAAATTTTCTGGCTGGCTTTGTGGATAGGGAGGCAAAAGAAGGCATTTCTTAGGCTTAAAACAGTGAACTAGGTTAGTTCAGGTGTTAAACAAGTTAGTAAGGTATATGGATTTGCTACCACAGGGTATAAATTTTGAAACAGCTTTTAATTTAGTACTATCAATTATTGGGCTGATTCTTTCTTTATCTTCTTTTTGAGGGTACTACTCAGTTCTCACTAGTTGTGTTCTTTCTTTAAGCTTGATGCTCATGGGGGAGCATCTTTCAGTCTCTCTGGTACAGCAGAGGCTTATACTCTTGAAAACATTTATTTACTTATTCTAATATCTCTTTACTAATGTCTTTCTTAATTTCAGTGTCTGTTAATGTTAAGCTTAACATCTTCATATCATTTGCTTCTAGAGCAACCTTTCTCATTTGAGAATGTTTAGCAAATTGAGCGAATTGTACAAAAGCTTTTAGGTACACATAGTACACATGTTACTTTAAAGGTTTGCACAAATATGCTTTCTCAGACTGGCCAGTTGTTCATTCTTTACACTACAACATAAACATTCTCTACAGGTACTAAAGCTTTATTAAAACTGAATATATGACTCTTTTGTCAACAAAAATTCTTTTCTTTTGGGGAGGTCATCTTTACTCTTCCTCCCTTACCTTGGGAGGAGCCTTTAGCAAATCATATGTACTCATTTTGTGAACTGTGATTGCTTTGCATTTCAGCATGATAATCTTTGCCTGATTTCATACATTGCTATCTTATGCTGCATGCTGAACAACATGTTTGATTTGCTTTCTCTTTGCTTTGTTTTCTTTTTTTAAGGGCTAAGACTAAAGAGCGGTCTGATCTTACAGTCTCTTTGCTATTCTGGGTGATTTCTTAAAACAAAAGACATTTCAGCATACAAAAACTCTATCCTATTTATCTTCTTATTTTACAACAGCATTAACTGCAATGAAGTATAATAAATCTTTTTATTTTCTGAGCTGCTCTTGCTGGCAGCCTTTTCTTAGTGAGCCCCTTCAAAAGGGGCTAATTTAGGAACTTCTTTGCTCTGGTCAGTTTTCATTATTTATTTCTCTTTGCCTTATCTCGCTTCTACTCAAACCTTTTTACAGACTTTCACAGTAGTTTCTCAACTTTCTTCTTATACACACAGCTCTAGGTGGCAGGTATCAGATGTGGTTCTCACACACAAGTTCTAAGACCTTAGGTTCTGAATCTGCTTGACTAGAAACCTCTAATTTACACTTAGGGCATGTGCTCCAACAGCAAAACAGCAATACTAGTGTTTGTCATAAACACTGCACTGCAATAATACTTGCGCATCTAGCTTTTGCTCACAGGCCATTCTCATGTTCCCTGGGGAGACGGGGCAGCCAGAGCTGTCCTTGTGCCCAGGGGACAGCCACTGTCACTTCACACAGCATGTTAATCAAAAACGTGACATAGACACTATGTTCTGATTAAACAAAATATCAGTCTTTTCTAGTTCTCTTCTTGCCCAATCTAATTAAGCATTGTGCTTACTTACACTTCTTTTACTGCTTTGCAAAAAGGCTGTTGTTAGTCACAGCTGAAACTCTGATATGCTCACAGACATGGATACACGCACTTGCACCCTCCTTTTATCTCAAATTCACTAGAGCTAAGGCTTGAATTGCTGTGAGGGGGAGAATTCTTGGAATTCTTTTAACTCGCTTTATCGTAGTTAAGCATAAATCACTGTACTATAGTTCTCTTATGTAAAATGCTACTCTTGTTGCAACAAAATCTTAAAATCTCCACAAACACTACTATACAATCTGAGAATCAAATTACTACAATGCAGCGGAAGAAAATCACTACACAAAACTACTGGGAAAGGGCATATCTCTCAAAGTGCTCGCTTTTCTCAACACAACACAGCATACTATAATTCAGCATTTACTTACATTAATTTTTCTTGGACACAATCAAAATAACAGCATACAGTCTAGAGATCAAGTCTAAACATCTAAGGCAAAGGAACTCTCTGAGCTCATACTCACGGTTAAAATGTACCAAATCTACACAAATCACTACATTTAAACATGATAAATACTATCACTGACATTCTTCTACTCGCTTCTCTGCAGGGCGCTTCTCTCTCTGCCCTCACAGCCTGCTGCAGCTGGCACCTCAGACCTCACTCGGCTGCTTCAAACATGGGTAGTATTGACCCCCCCCCTGCACTATAGGGCAGTGTAGATTTATTGTCTTTTATACACCGTACACTTATACACTTGCACGATTAGAAACACAGTGCACTGACTACACAATGCACACATTAACCATACAGCAACACAGTGTCTGGACATCACACACACACACAAAAAAAACACACTCGGGCTCAGCAGTTCTGCTCCATCAGAACAATGAACTTCTAACACAGACATAGACGGGTTCACTCGGCTCACCCCCAGAACCGCTTGCGGTCTGCTCTATCAGAACAATGAACTTCGTCTCTAATACAGTTGCTTTATCAGCTGAATCTAGACGTCTCTGGGTGGTTTACTCTCTTGCTCTCTTTTCTCTCCCCCGGGGGCCCCTCAGTACATACTGTATCTTCTTCTGCAGGCCAGCAGGTCCTTGTCTGTCCTCGCAGGTGGCAAGTTGAGACGAGCAGAGCCCCACCAGGAAAAAATCTTAGGGCATGCCTTGGAGGTCTGTCTATCTCCCCTGCCCCTGCGCGGACAGAGAACTCCTGGCTGGCTCGCCATAATGTTTTGCAGAGAAAAGAAGAAACTTCACAACTTTATAAAAGTTGTAAAGTTCGGTATGCTTTTATTACGATGCACGCTGGACGCAAGTCTCTTGACAAGGCATGCGTATCTCTGAAGACCTCGGGTCTTCTTTTATCTTTCTTCTAAATGCATATGCATACAGTTTCACAATAAGTTCATACATATTCATTCTGTGTGACATTTAGCACTAGTTCTTCTTTATTAAAGGAATTTCTAAGTCAGGGGCAAATCGACTTTGTGGTCTTTTCTGTTTTTCTTTCTTTGTCTCTTTGCTGTCTCGGCATGTGAGTTTTTCTTTCAGCTTTAGCTTCACAGACTTTTCACTTTTCTTAGACACTTCACCTAATTTAGAATGTATCTTTACTCTGTTTCACAGTGGGTTTTCATGCTGCAGGTGTGATCCCTGTGACAGCAGCCTGTTCATCCTTCAGGGCGTTTGCACCCACAGGGACAGTGCTGCTCTTGCCAGCACACCACAGTTTGTCCTCATGCCAAAAAGTCCACGCAGAAATTACCTCTTAAAGGAACATTTTCCTTTTGCTTTCACACCAAAGATTTAGATGTGATGGTATAATAGAAACAAATCTTTTCCCCTGTTGTCTGTTGGGACAGGAGGAAAATCCTATCACATCCAGACAGTGAGGCACATGCTATCACATGCAGGAGCAAGTAGAGTAAATTCTGTGCTGGAAGAGCGAAGTCCTGCCACTCTAAATCAGTGTGGTGCCTGAAGGGTTTTGTAGCAGGTTTGCACCTGAATTGATGCTCAAAAAGTTCGTAAGGTCCAACATAGACCTAAGGTTTGCACAGCAGTGTTTAGGCTGACAGCTAAGGGAGCATAAATTAAATGGTCTTTCCAACCCAGAAGGCTGATGAGAATTGTTGGTATTTGTGCTCTCCTTCCTTGTTTAAAGGACAGCAACATATTTGATGAGATTTTGGCATTGCTGCTAAAAATCATGGCCAGATTAAGTCACCTAAGTGATTGTTGTGCATTTCTAATTGTGGAGGTCAATATCAGTGTAGCTGCTTCTGGTAATAGAAAAAGCTCTTTCAAGACACTTCTTAAGAGAAATGTCTTTTTCCTTTTCACTCTCTAGTATAGGGTAGACACAATTCATGCTATTAAAATATTGTAAAATCCAAACTATGTCTTTTGACCATCCTGGCTGGGAGCAGTGTCTTATTCATATACGTCTAGTTCCGGACGCACGTTAAGATAAACGTCGGGGTTTTAATGTAAGAATAGAAGTTTCTAGGCCGATAATTGCTGGCTTCCCCAGGTCACTGGGCCGACCTAAGAGTGATTATCGCCTCGCCCATTGTATCTGTTGAGATAACTGACAGCGCCACCCTGATACATGTGAATACATGGCTTCCCTGGAGTCGACTGATGACATCGAGACACCTGGACTGAACCTTTGTCCACCTCTGCACATGTAAAGCCAAGGCGATGCATGTGAAGACACACAAAGAACATTTGGTTATCTCTGCCTCGGGCAGAAAAAATTGTATAAGAACTCGCTGAGTGAGGCAGCATTCGTGAACTGGGGGAGACTGACACTCAGGAGGTCAGATCCGTGTTCACCCAGCACCGATCCCGGCCTCGATGCTGTCTCTTTGGCTGTGGTGGTTTGGATGACCAAACTTTGGTCTGGCAGACAAATTAATAAATCTTTGCTAAATTTTCTTATAAGTTTGGCTCACAATTTGATCGTTTATAACAACTCTTAACTGCAAAGCCCCTCCAGGATGTACAGCAAACAGGTTATCTTGATTGTCCTTTCACAATAACAGAAAACTTCCCCTTTAATCAGCCTGAATTGCACAATTCTCATCTATATGAAGGAATTTCATTTAGTCTCTGCTGTAAAGAAGTGATATCTATGTGTGAAAAATGCATGTATTTTATGATTGGCTTTTCACAAATATTAAAATGAATATTATATATATTGTGTTAGAAAGTAATGCTGTATTAATTCTCTTAAGTACTGTGTTAGATATAATGTTAGGTTATAAAGATTGTTAAAATAGAAACTATGCTATGTAATATGCTTTGTTTAAAAGAAAGGACTTGCAGCGAGATAGCAGCCACAGGACACCTAAATCTTTCAGAGAAAGGGAATTTATTGCCTTGTTATCAGAAGAAACTAACTTCTTCCCACCTGGGACGCACTGTTAGGTTTTGGAGAAAGAAGTTGACGATGACCTGACAGAATCCTGTATTTGAATGGAATTTATGCATCATGTATGAAGTGTATGAATATGTAACAGGCTATTGCTTTTAAGGGTTAATCCTTCATTAACGGGTATCCTTTTTCAGGCTCGTGATGCCCAGAAAAAGGTACCCGGACGTCCTTTTTGTTTTTATTGTCTCATATGTTCTAATGCAATTTGTCCAAATTGTAATTACTCTAATTGTGTTACTATTTTTTAAACCATTTTATTACTATTAAACCTTTAAAAATTTTGAAAACAAGCGATTGGTGTTTTTAACAGTATGCAAAAGGGCTGATAAAGGGCAGACCCAAATTAACAAGAGGGGTATTTGTTAGAGCTGCCATTACTCATCACACACTTTAAACAACCCATACCACCAAGCCCAAAGCTAATATGGCTCCATGTTAAACATTTCTATGGATTACAAATCCTTGTGTGAAAATGGAATTAGGATTTAAAGCCAGTATTTCTGCATATACAAGCATTGTGCAAGAACATTGCATCTTCAAAATGGAAACCAAATATCACCAGGGTACAGGGTAAACACTGCAATAACATGAATACACTTCTCCCATCAGGTTCACAGGCAGCTTAACCAATTCTGTGCTTGCAGATAATCTGTTCTGGCATCTTTTGGGGCCGTTAACCAGGAAAGTCACACTGAAATACTGTGGGATCATGAAAATTTCTCCAGATCCAAATCAGTCTCCAGGTGACACAAGTGACTGCAGACACCTCCAATAATGCAGCAGGGAAACAGGTTTGCTGTGTTCTCTTTGTCATTGTGGGTTTGTAATTCAGACTCACAGAGGGGCTTGAGTTGGAAGGGGCCTTAAAGATCCTCTAGATCCAACCCCTCTGCCAGGGGCAGGGACACCTTCCACTAGACCAGGTGGCTCAGAGCCCCTCCAAGTTTGGCAAATACCCAAGGACACCTTTTCCTCTGTTTTGCAAGGTCAGATTTCCATGCTCACCTTGACAGGTAGCTCCAGTCTCACACAGAGCATTATCTCTTATCTCCACAGCTCAGCAGAGATCCTGTTTTGGATGGCTCTCACTGCTCCCAAGGCCCCAGGGACTGGCCACTGCCTCTCCTCCTTCTGCTTTCCCTTCCAGGATCAGAGATTTCCTGCTGCTTCCTCCATGTCTGCGACAACTGGAGGAGATGAGGGGCTGAGGATGTGGCTTCTGACAGAGAGCTGATAATGCTCAGCTGAGTATTTTGTTCTCCTGCCACTAAGCTGTCAGGCGGCTGCTGAAATTCCTCCTGCTTGGAAAGGGCTGGTGTGAGCAGCAGGAATTGTTGCTGGCTGGAACTTTTCCAAGAGCTGGACAAAAGAAGCATTTTGTGGAAGGCCACCAGCTGCCCTTGGTCAGCAGCACAAGGTGTGAGGTCCCCTCTGAGGGCCATCCCTGCACAAGGACAGCGTGGCCTTCTCCAGTGCCCAGAGCACCTTCCAGGCTTTCGGTCTGGCCTTGATCCTCACCCTGGAGAAGCAGGTTGCAGCTGGAGCTCTCATATCCACAGTTTCTGGCTGGATTGCCGTGTCTTACCACAGACAGCCCTGGAGGCACCAGTACAGACTCTGCAATAAAAGGGGACTTTGTTCCAGCTTTTCCCTTGGACCAGCGTGCAGCAAGCCCACCCGGGCCTCATTCAGGTCTGTGTGGGCTGGTAGTCAGCTTCTGCTGGGAATTTAAAGCTTTTACCCTACTTTCCACAGCAAATAGTGGAGCAAACCCAGCGGCATCAACCCCCAAATTTCACTCTAAAAATCACAATTTTCATTTTCCTCTATTCAAGCCTTGACAAAAACAAACTTTACTTGAGTGAGCTGGAGGCACAGTGTCCTCCAGGATCATTCCTGAGTAGGACAATATTGCAGGGCAAGACTGGCAAACCCAGAGTTTACTGGTGCTTAGGAAGCTTTGCTAAACCTTCCCATGTGCAGTGCTCTTGCACCTCCTGAGCTCCTGGAGCCCTCACTCAGCCCAGGCACAGTTTGGACAGAAGGGGATGGTTCCGTCTGTCACATGTGGGGACAGGAGGAGGGAAGACTTTGAAAACACTGCCACGAGGGCAGGGCTGTTTTCATTGATGGTGCCAAGTGGCAGTACATCATCTTTGATCTAATGTGAGGTGCTGAAGGGCAAAAATTCTCAGTGATAAGGAGAGAGTGTCTCCATTCATACATCAAGGTAAGTGAAGGGGAAAGTGCAATCTGTGTTTCATGGGAGGTTCTCAGATTTTAACAAAACATTTTTGCAGAAGACGTGTCTAGGCAGGGGTGATTCAGAGCATTTTATCAGCCTCACAGAGTATCCCCACATCTGTTTGCCACATTTTCTTTCTTTTCTTCATTGTGAATGATTTTTCCTGCCAGGGTTGCTCCTGCTTGGAGTTCTATTCTCAGTGGAGCCCCGGAGTTTTCTCAGCAGCCTCTGCAGTGAGTTCTGAGCCAACCTGGGGCTCTGCTGCCAGCCCAAATCTGCGCTTCCCTTGCCCAGCCTGAGTGCAGGTGGGGCATGTGCTGGGCATGGCTGGAGATTTTCAGAAGACGCCAAGCGAGGGGACGTGCCCTCATGCTCTGACCCTGCCTTATCCCAGAGCTGTGAGAAATTAGCCAGCACAAAGCCAGGGCTCTCCTTGCTGCCAGCACAGCTGCCAGCAAGGGCAGAGCCCGCTCCCAGCCCTGCCCAGGGCTGTGTGCTGCAAACCCACAGACAAAGCACACATTTCTGCCTGGGAGTCTCAGCATCCCCAGCCAACCGCTCACACAACCCATCACAAGGTGCTGCTTCTCGGAGCCCTCTGCTGCTGCCCCATGTGTGTCACCCAGGCAAACATTTATGCAGCCAGGGTATTTCCAGGATCACATTTCCAGGAGCAAAAATCTGTAAATTTGGGGGGTGGAAAAAAAACCCAACAAGCCAAAAGACAGGAAAAGCCAGACAACCAAGTAATGTTTCTATTCCACTAAGGAAGTAAATGTCCACAATGAAGCAAATTATCTTTGGACACAAAGATATTCTCACTATGACCAGTTTCAGAATATTTATCTCTTCTGCAACAGCCCATCCATCAGAACCCTAAAGATTCTGGTTCCGAGCCTGCAATGTTTCCTCTCATTATGGAATAAAATGCTTCTCTAAACTGCTGTGTGTGACATTACAGAAGACAAGTCATGCCACTTGAGAATAAGGTTTTGGTAAATCCAAAAATTCCCACTCTCCCCTTGAGTCATAATCACAAATGTACTGCAAGCAATGGGTCAGCACATCAACAGAAAGAGAGACATTCTTTGGCCAACATGTGTAATAATCTGCAAAAGGACAGAGAGCTGCAGCTGCAGCCCAGCCCCAGCCACGGCTCTGGGAGCGCCCACACCACGGCAGGGCTCACACAGCAGCAGCAGCTGCAGCCCAGCCCTTGCTTTGCCTTGGCCTTCCCACCCAAAAGAGGCACAGCCCACATCTGCTGCTGCAACAGAGGCACCTCTGGCATTCCCCTCCCTGCACGGGACACTTGGCCTTCAGTGCCACTTCTCCAAACACTCTTCTCCTCTTTCCCAGCAAACAAAGCCTCTTAGAACCTACAAAGCTTCTACTTCCTCACCACAAATGCCCCAGCAGGAAGGATTCTTCTCAGGAAAATGAGCACCCAAACGTGGCCAACACACACTTACACCTCTCATCTCCACTAAGGGGAGGAAAGTTTTTAATTTCCTCTTTTAGAAATTTTACTTTACCAAGAATAATTATGGATAAATAATAATGAAATAAATTAAATTCAATTAAAGAAGTCTTTGCTTCTCAGCCATTAAACAATGTTCCAATGTTCTCAGTCCAGACTCTTTGGTTCCCATCCAATGGAATTACCTGACCAGAGGGAGATCTTTCAGACAGGAACCTCCTGCTCTCCTGAGTAACTTTGTCAGCTTCAAGACCCAGATTCACTGGTGGTGATTCCTCTTCCTCAGGGGTATTCTGTGCTGGGCTGGAGGCTATTGATGCTGCACAACCAGTTCTGCCAGCTGGAGAACTGGAGGCTGAAGTGTCTGGTGTGGCTGCAAGAATCCAAACACATTGGTCAGGCTCCAGAATGTGGGGAAAGATGTGACAAAACAGCATACACTTCTCTAAGTACCTAATTATCCGTAGACATAGATGATGTGAAAGAGCAGCCTCTACAATGAAAACCTTAGCCTGACACATGTACTATAAACATCTAGAAACTGAACTAGAGGGAGAAGGGTTGCTGCTGCCCCATATTCACAGCCTCTCCCTCGGCCGCTTTGTCCCACACAGAGCTGTCCTCCAGCCAAGGTTCAGCACGTGGGCATGGAGGAGGCCAAGGCCTGCAGAGCCCCTACAGAGCTGCCATGGAGCTCTTGCCAAGCCTTGCCCAGCAGCAGCCCTTGCCAGTGCCTCGGGCTGACTGAGGGCAGTGTGGAGAGAAAGGCAGGCAGCAGAGCCTGGGCCATCCCTACCTTGGCTTCCTGGCCTGCATTCCTCCTGCATTCCTCCAGTCTTCTTTGGTGTGTCCTCTGCTGCTTCCTTCCTGGCTGACATTCCCTATCTTCTGGCCAGGCCTCTCCCCACTGTCCTTTCCTTCTCTTTTTCTCTACCTGGAGATAGCAGCCTTCAAGCCTTTCACCACAAAGTTGGATTAGAGTGGCAAAGCCAGGAGCCATGAGCTAAGTCCCTTCTTGTCGTGGCTTAAGTCCCTTCTTGTCGTGGCTTAGTCCCTTTTTGTTGGAACCAAAGTCAGTTCCTTTTATCTTGTTGAAGCAGAAAGGACTTCAGCCTTTGCTCTGTGGGGCTCTGGTTGGTGTTTGGAGGCAAAGCTGGAGGTGTCTAAAGCAGAAATTCTGGAGGTGAGAGGTGGCAAGAGGTAGCCTGGAGGAGGAAGGGAGTGATTGCCAAATCGCCCCCTTAGCTCTGCAGAGAGGACGCTGCTTTTCATCGGCCCCTCTCACAAAGTACAGCTGCCCCCAAAGGGACTGGAGGGAGCTGGCATGAGCTGGGGTCTGAGCAGAAGGCCTCTCAAGGTGACAGCTCCCCCACTGCTGCTTTAATTTGCAACTATTTTGTAAATTCATGAAACATATGCCTAAGGCATTGGGCAAGCAACCTGTGGAGTTCTCACTAGCATGTGTCAGTGTGGGGGGAGGAAGGCAGGGAGAGAGAGCCGGGGGGAGAGAGGGAAAGAGAGAAAAGTCAGGCAGGAAGGAAGGCTGCAGGGCTGCGCTGTCAGGAGCAGGCACAGCAGTTCCTTGGCCTCATGTAAAACTGCCCACCTCTCTGGCCTGAATTGTGCCAGGCTTTGTGCAGCTGCCACACTTCCACTCTTTGGGCCTCCAGCACTGAGGCCTCTCTGCCATCTTCTTGCTAGACATCTGGCAGAGAGGGGGATGCATCACTTCTTTCCTGGGGCTCCTCCTCTGCTCTTCCCTCAGGGCCACTTCGCTCTTCCTGTCCCAGCTATAGAAAGCAGAATCATGTACAGCAAAGCGACTTCTTGGAACACAAGGACACCGAAATAAAACCCAGAGGGGAGCCCTACACTGCTTGTCTTCTTAATGCTGAGATTTCTGGGACCCTGAGTCCCAGGCTGGGACAAGCCTCTGTACCTGAATCATACCTGTGGATGAGTCTGTGGGCACTGGGGTCTCCTTCAGGCCAGCCACCTCCTCAGCAAACATGTCATCCCTGTTCTCAGTCAAAAAGGCCACCAGCAGCTTCACCTGCACACAGAAAAGCCTTGCTCTCAGCCCAGGTGCTGACAGTGTGCCAAGCATCCCTTGCCATCCCTGCTGAGCCTTCTCCTCTGCACAGAAGGCTTTGGCTGTGGGGCAACTCCTGCATGGCCTTGGCTGGAGAGAGGGGGCAGTCAGGCACAGGCACCTCTGGGCAGCAAGGCTCACAGGGGCTGGGGAGGCTGCAGCTGGCTGCTGAAAGCAGCATTGCCTTCTTGTTCTCAGCCAGCATGGCCTGGAGCTCCAGTTGCTCCTCCTGGGCTGGGCTCAGCAGGTTTGGCCCCAGGCAGATGCCAGGTTGCTGCAGGTCATTCTGCTGGTGGCCCCTGTGCTGGCTGATGTGTCTCAGCAGTGAGAGCAGCTGCCTTGGGAGGAGCAGGTTCACTGCTGGCAGCTTGTTGGCCACCCTCAGGGAACAGGAAGGCAGTGTCCATCAGCAGACTGATGTTGCCCACAGACACCCCAGAGCTGGCACCAGGCAGAGGGCAGCCAGTGGCTGCTTTGCAGACACTCTCAGCCAGCGGTCAGGGCTCCTGCATTCCCATGGGAAGGATGCGGGGCATTGCTTCCCAGCTCCCGATTTCCCCCACACCCATGCAAGGGAAGGCTTCCCGTGCATTGCCCCAAAATTGCTCTGCCAGCCAGCTATTTTCACACAGCTCTTCAGGAGACCATTCTCTTCCAGGTGAGTGCCAGGCTTCCAGCAGTGCCTGCTGCAGAGCTGGAAGCTGCTGCCCACGCTTCCCCTTTCAGCTGACAGATCTTGTTCTCCCTGCTGGCATCCGCATCCCAGCCATCCAGTCCTCACAGAGGCCAGAACGAAGAGCTCAGAGGGGATGCTTCACAGGAAGTCCTGCAATGCCAAGGGCTGCTGGTGAGCCTTGCCTTTTAGGGTCTTTCTCAATGTAAATGATTCTGTTATTCTGTATCATCATATCCTGCGAGGAGAAATATCAAGTGGGTCAAAAGCTACCAGTTCAGTGGGATTGGTAGTTCTTGCCTTAGTGCCTTGCTCAAAGTCTGCATGCACAAGTCCAGTTTGTTTCCCAAAAACAGCCACAATTCTGCACATTATTTTATCACCTGATAGCAAACATTTCTGTGTGACAGAAAACATTTCTGTTTGAAAACAGAATGTTCTGTGCAAACGTTGTGTGATTCCATGCTTTGAATGCACACTCCATTGATTTTTCCCCTGTGGACTGCAGCTTCTGCAGCTCTCTCATTACTTAATGTGTCGGCAGATGGGCAGATGATTTCAGTGGCTTCCTTCTGTTTGTACCAGGAGGAACACACACAGCTGGAAGCCCTGGACCAGTATCTGCTGCTTGGACATTCGTGTAAGAGAAAGGGCACACCAGGAGAGCCTGTGTGAGGTGTCAAATCGTGGATGATGCAGAAAATTAGGAACTATTCACTAATTAGCAGCAATTTTAAAAAGCAACATTTCACTGATCACAACCAGGACAGCCACGGACATTTTTATGTATCTGGATTTTTATTCTGTAACAGTCTGTACCACTTATATGTGTAAGACAGAAGGACTGTACAGGCCAGTAAAACTAGTCCTAGGGAAAAATGTCCCTTTTAACTTTTTATTTCAGGTGAACTGGGTGTCAGCAGTTTTCCCAGGAAGCATCCTACAGACTTTCTGCAGTGCATGATGCTGGGTTACAGTCTTCTTCCAGGGAATAAGGAAAACTATTCTGGCAATCCTTGACAGAGCAGGGTCAGACCTTTTTCTTTGGTGAGACTTACAGACATGTCCTCCCCAACATTTTTGATTTGCTGTCCCTTCCTCCTTGCTAAAAAAACCCCAAGTGGTGGTTTAAATTAGGTCTTCCAGCAACTTCTGACAAAATAATATTCACTGAGTATATGAGAGCCCAGAGGACAGATGACATATTTCCTGCTGGTCTGGTGGGGCAAGAGCCTTCTGGTGTCTCAATCTATTTGTGTTAACCCCTTCCAGCATGCTGACTGCCAACAGCAGCAAGCTCATTTTTGTTAAGGAACAGATATGAAAAGGCTTGAAAGGCAATGGCCAATACTTTGTCAGCAGGACTAGAGATTTTGCCATCCTTTACAGTCTTCAAAAGGCAGATGAAATTTTTTCTCCTTCTGTTGTGGTTATTGCAATGCCAGTGACCATGACAGTGGCAAGATCAGCTCTGAAAGGAGGTTGTAGCCAGCTCAGCCTTTTCTCCCAGGCAGTGACAGGGCAAGAGCACACAGCCTCAAGCTGTGCCTGCAGAGGTTCAGGCTGGATGTCAGGAAGAATTTCTTCCTCGAAAGGGTTGCCAAGCATTGGAATGGGCTGGCCAGGGTAGTGGTGGAATCACCATCCCTGGAAGTGTTCAAGAAACAGCAGGATGTGGCAATTAATGCTTTGGTTTAGTTGACAAGGTAGAGATCAGTCAAAGCTTGGACTCAATGATCTTGGAGGTCCTTTCCAGACTTAATGGTTCTCTGATTTTCTAATTCTCTGATTCCTGAAAAAGGTTTCCCTGTCTCTGGACTATCAACACCTAATCCACACAATCATTTGCAGTTATTTTCAGCTTGGACAATATCCCTGTGCATGTGGGGTGTATGCATAAAAAGAAAACATTCCTCTCTCACTTACTTTGGGGAAGGAGTTTGTTTCCATTCCTTGCACATTCCTACAGAGCCATGAAATCCAGAGTGCATCTGAGCCCTTTTTGATTCCAGCAATCCATTTTATATTCTGAAATTGCTAATTCATTTCCTCAATACACCTTCCCTGTCACATCCTATTTGCTTTACTGCTACTAGCGCTGCTCTCTCAAGTGATGAATCTTTCTCTGCTGTCCAGGAAGTCAGAATCAATTCCAGAGCCCTAAACAGGGAATTCATTTGCCATGACTTCAGTAAGCCCTCTTAGCTGCCTTTGGCACTAGCTCTCTCCACCAGATTGAAGCTGTGGTGCCTCAGAATGCTCTCGTGAAGGACAGAGGTGAAGTGGTGGAGAATTTTCCTTCTGTGATGTGCTGTGGCTGTGTCTTTCTGTGTTTATGTTTGTTTGTGTGCATGGGCAGCCATGGCAGAAGAACTCTGGGAATTAGTTCTCATTTGTGGACATTCTGGTCATGTGGACTATCAACTGCATTTGGTCCTGTCCATTTTGAGACTTGCACACAAAATGTCACTTTTTAATTTAAATTGTAAGGTAATGTAAGCATTTTCCTTTTGTTTCTTAAATTACCTTTCCTAGTAGAATAAAAACATTACTAATGAGCAAGAAATACAGTCTGAGGAAGAAAAAAAAATTTGGTAATGGAATCTTACATCAGTAAAGAAAACCTGTTAGACAAGTAGCTGACTGAATAAACAAAATTAAGTCAGAAATTATTTTGAGTTGCATGTTGGTTTGGGCCTTAGTGACAGGTTCTTCCCACACAGAGTTCAGTTGAACTCTAGCTGCTTTCATTTTGGCAAATTTTGGGGAGGGTATGGACAAACACCTATGATTTGGGAAAACCAAGTGAATTTAAGTCTTTCAATAATGCATCTCTACCATCTGTAAAATTCTCCTGTAGTGCCTCTGCGTATTAGCTCAAATATTTATGTCTCCAAGTCTAATCACCGTTTTACTGCTTTCCTGAATTTCTTCCTTTTTCCTGAAGTGCTGCTCATTTCTCCAAATGCTTATTTTGCTTCAGGATAATGTGTAACTGAGATGTTAATGTATGATTTTCATACTTCATCCTTTTTGAACTAGACACTGGATCTCTGTCTTCATTATATATGCAGCTAATATGAATATTTCTTCTATTTCATTTTCTACTGGACAGGTGCTAATATAGAATTGTATTAAATTTGCATATAACATTTTTGAAACATAGGGAGGGAACAACAGCTTTTGTGTATCTCGCTATTTATTAATCTACATAATTATCCATACTTTTGAGAACACATTTTGTACTAATCTTTCCTTTTATACTGTTTTTCAAATATAAAGCCAAGCAGGCATTTCCTTAAAAATAGGTGTCTAGCACTGATTTTCCTGCCAACAATTCCTGCAGGCTAAAAAAGGGAGAAGACTGAAGCAGAGCAAGAGATTCACTCTGTTGTGGTGTTTGGTTTATCAGAAAAGGTAAGTTTTATACTTGTTACCTTTTTTCTAATTCTCTACTTCAAAAGAAAATAGCAGAAAAGGAAGTGGAAGAAATACATCCAAAGCACCGTTCGTAAAATGTGGAAATGAGTGTAGAAGGGTTTGTCAGAGGCCCCTGTGAATGGAGCCAGGGTGTGGCACTGCCTCCCCTGGTCTCCAGCTGCACATCTCTTGCTCATGGTCATTATTTCCCAGTGTTTGACCTGGTGTCCCCTCTCAAAAGGACTCTATTGCTCCCAGTCTCTACAGCTTTTAACTGCTTTTTCTAGGAATGTGCTCAACAATCTTTCAGGGTGTTTCCACAATGGATCCTAAGGAGCTCAGTGAAAGCTCAGCCCTTTGGCAGCTGCTTTGGATACTGAAGGCATTTTCTGCTGACATGCTGATGACTCCTCATTTCAGTTTATGATGGCTCATGACTCTCCAGCTCGGGCCCTCAGCCCTCAAGGCCTGCTAAGCTTTTGATTGAACAAAGGGCTGTAATCACTTTGTTGAGGATTTTATTTAGGAGTCTCTCAGGAAGTAAAGAAGGAACAAGACAGAGCTGAAAAAGGCAGCTGGGTTAGACATAAAAAATAAGTGAAAGGGATGTGCATCAGTGGATGCCCTGTGGTGATTCCTGAGCATTTGATGGTAGAAAGGTAAAATACAAAAGTACTAATGCCCTGAACAGACTAAACAGCACCAGGTATGCCTGAGCTGAAACCACAGAAGCAGAGAGATTATTGAAAGAAATTTCAAATACCATTGCCATCTGTCTCTGGCGGATCACTGCAGAAAACCACTTCAAGTGTTTGCTGTATTTATTATCTGTACTTATTTTACATTTAAACAGGGAGAAGCTGGGCTCTGAAGCTGTACTCTCAAAATACATTGACTGTTCTCCAAATCTGAAATGTGAATATGTGATGAAGAGGCTACAAAAAGAAGGTTGGAAATACAGATTGGTTTGTAATTGATTGCTTCTTGAAGAGCTGAATTTACATTTTGCAAGGCTGATAAAAGTTCATCTGTCATTTGAATGTGAGGCAGTAAAGGTGAAGTGAAAGTTGCATAACTGATCTTTGAAAACACGTGAAATTTGGCAAAAAGGAGTCAGTTGTCAGGAGCACTGTGTTGTGACACTGAAGTTATGACTGAGAAATATGAAAATGGAGAAAAAGTAGAACAAATGAATAGGCAGAGTTCAGAATTGACTCAATCAAGTACAAGATAAAGAAACACATTCACCATGACAAGAACTGACAGCCCGCACAAGGCCCTGCAATAAGGATGAATTTGCGTAGTATTTATGAGAACTGGGAATTAATGGAGGAGAGAGATTTAATCAGAAAGAGTTACTGGAGTCTTCAACAAAAAACATTCTTTCAGAAGGCTGAGTTTTATGACAAACTTTTCCCCTCTTATCTTTGATTGCTGCAGTTAATTAGATATTGCACAGTGGGCATGTGGTGGACACTGGCTGGGTAGAAGGCACTGAGAAAAAACTAAAATGCTTCAGAATAAGCAACATTTTTCTTAAAACTAGGTGAGTTTGGGTTTTTTTGTTTGTTTTCTTTTTCTCCTTTTTTTTTTTTTAATTTTAATGAAGTGCCAGCAGCTTTTTAGCAATTTATAGGAACAGAGTTATCTTCTGGTCCATCAATATTTAGCTCCCATTTACTCACTCCAGTGAATCTTGGGGGTTATAGTTAGTAGTTGGTGACAGATACTGCACTGAGAATCAGATTTGGGTTCTTGCTCTCAGCTTCTGAATATCTTTAATAATTATTACAATATTCTTTAGCTATGAATAGGTTTTGCTTGCCTTTTTTTTTAATTTGCATGCAACCTTTTTCGTCTCTGAAATCAACATCACAACAATTCAAGGGAAAGCTGGAAGAATGATGGACCTTCAGTGTAGTGAATGTGAACACAAATTTCAAATGTGTGATCACTTTACAAAGTGAATTTGATGTTAATTGATTTGGGTGAGGGGAGCAAAAAAATATGACAGGAAAGACAGTCTTTATGAACCAAAATAAAAATGTGTGAAAAGTAATAGAAATAGTCATTATTAATGAAGTTCATGGACTAGAAAGGCTATGACACAGGGCTGACGACCCCTCTGAAATGCGAGAGTGGAGCTGCAATGAGATTCCACTGGAAATACTGTGCGAAAACTCATCTGGAAAGTCTTTCAAGTAAAGGCAAAGAAAGCAGCAAAGGAAGAATAAAACCCCAACCCAATAGACTGAGGTTACTACTCCATTTACTGGAGTCTCTAATGATAAAACAAGAGCCAAACGTTCTAAACCAAGAGCAGGTAGATTTAGATTGGACCTAGGGAAGAAAATTTTTATGATGAGAATGGGGAGGCCCTGGCACAGGTTGCCCAGAGAAGCTGTGGCTGTTCCCAGATCCCTGGAAGCGTCCAAGGCGAGGTTGCATTTGGCATGGAGCACCCTGGGATAGTGGGATGTGTCCTAGCCCATGGCAAGGGTTGGGACTGGTCTTTGAGGTCCTTTCCAACCCAAACCATTCTGTGATTCTGTGTTGCTAAACAGGCAGTGTATCTGGAAAGTTGTATCCTGACAAAGAAGATGAAGAAAATTGTCATAGAGGGATAAGTGTTTGTTGTGGCTCTGCTTTCTTTGGAATGCAATACACTGGCCAAAACCCAGAGATTTGTATTTTCCACTCTGAATGTCTTCTCTCAATGGACCAGATCCTATTGAATCTGTTGCTCTCAGGATTAATTATCTGGAATTGGTATCCTAACTCATATTTCTCTTACATACCAGATAGCTTACATTCTAAATTAAGTTGTTCATAAATGAGCACTGTGATGCACTTAAAATAAAATTACTTTCTTTGTGCTAAAAATCCAATATTACATGCTAATTGTGACAGTGTGTAGCTAATTAACCTTTATTCTGCTGCTCCCTAAGAGATGATAGGTGTATCTATGGATTGGCAAAGTGACTGAAACTTGAGCTCTCCCTGAGAGTTTTAAAATTATTCACATTGCACAGTTCTTCTTATTTTTACTGACAGGTGACAAAGGCTGGGAAGAGAAAGAGTGACCATAAATGAAAGTAAACAAGATACTTTTATGGATATGATTTTAGAAGAGCAGAGTTTCAGAAGAAATGGTTTATTATTGTTCTCTTAATGACTGCCCTGCAGAGTCTGAAGCCTCATACACAAGTCTCTGAAGCTACAAGTGTCTTCAACGTCCACCAGGGTTGTAAAAGTCCAGAAAAAATATTGCATCTTGGCATTCCCTTTTCTTTCATACTCTATAATTACACCAAGTACAAGGATTATGAAAATAGGGCTTCTGAATTCATACTGTAGCCAAATTCTAAGCTTGTTTTCAAAATCTTTTTAATAACATAATGTCTTTGGTTTACATGGCAAGTTTTTATTTTTTTGGTGGATCCTGGGTTTAGGAAAGGACAAAAATTGCTGAGCAGCAACTGAGAGAGAGAATATGTGAGAGGAACAAGCACCAAAGCCAAAGAAGAGCCGAGTTTCTGTTCCAGGGGCCTGAGCTCGTTCCCTGTGAGGCACAGACTGTGAGGAAGAGCATGAGGAGGCAGGCAGTCCCCAGCTGCCCGGGAGGTCCATGATGGAGCTGACATCCACCTGCAGCCCCTCTTTGTCCAGTGCAGGAAACTGCAATATACTTTCCATAGAAATGCTTTCTTCTGGTCATAGTTCCTTCTGCTTCTGAGGATATTTTATGGAGCAGAGATGTGAGAGACAGAGGTGGTTTACACATGTGACATCAAGTGACATAGGAAGGGGCTGCAAAAGGACACAAAGGACCGTCTCATGAGTAAGAAAGTATTTGTTCAAGTTCACTGCCCTTATGAGAAACAAAATTAAAATTAATACAAGGTAAATAGAACCCTTGGGAAGTGCTATGAGAAAAAAAACCTCAGCATTCTTGAGTGGTGGGAGAGAAACCTCAAAGCACACAGAGTGCTCGCATCAAAGACCCTTTAAGATGGGATTCCTCACAGACACTGGAATCTGCTGACACTTTTCCCAGCTGTTCTGCATCCCTGTTGCATTTAGCCCTGAGAGGATAGAATAAAGTGACATCTGGTTTCTGGTGGAGTCAGCCAGTGAGTAACTTCCAGGATGAGCAAATTACTGCAGCCTTAGGGCCTTCAGCTACAACTCCTGAATTCTGACCCTTGGGCATTCTCCCTTCAGTGTTGCTCTTTTCTCTGTCTGTGGGACGTTTTCTGCCTGGAGAGACACAAATTTCTGTTCCCGTTGCATTCTCTGATCCAGACTCTTGGCATGTGACAAGAGTCAGTATATGACAAGATTTCTTCAAACCCTTGAGCAGTGTCTCAGGAAGAGTTATAGAAACAAGCACAAGGGAAGGGGAGGGAAGAATTGGTTATTTCTGAGCAAAGGGAAGGTTTAGAGGCATTTATACAGAGATCCCGTCATAATCACTTTTCCTAGTCTCTTTTCATTGTAATGGTGAGGCTCTGTTAGCCTGGGGTTTTCATGGGTCTGACATAAAGAGAATCTCATCTCAGACAAGAAACCTACACTGCTTGGCCCCGATTCCCAACTAGAAAGGCCAAGTTATGCAATTATTCAATTTTTAGACCAAAGTAAGTTTGAGGCTCAGTTCCAGCAGAGCTTGGCATTGCATTTACACATCTACAGATACTACAGTAAAAACAAGTGCAGGGAGCACATCCAGAGAGGCCAAGACCAGGTGACATTGCAATTCCTCTATCAGATAAACTTGCTCTTGTTTGTAGCATTACAGTGGTGCTAAAACAGACAGCACCTGCATTAGATTCTATTTTGTAAGGAACAAAAACATCAGTAAAGCTGGGCACCCTGTTGCTGTTTGTTAGCAGAAGGAAAAGCACTTATTTTGTCTTGCTCACAAATGATCCCTGACTAAATTTGAAAATCTGAATTGTTTTCAGATTTTAATAAAGAGAAAACCATTGCTTAGCAACCAGAATGTTTCCTTTAGACAATAAGAATTTAACAAACATGTAACTCACATCAAGGGCAATTCAGCAAAGAAAGGGAGAAACTGGCGCTGGAATGGAAAAATGGAGACAGCGGTGGGGGGCAAAGGTGTGGTGAGTTAAAGGAGCGTGTGCACACAAGTAGAGGATGAAGACCATGGTAAAGAAGCAAACTCAGTCAGAGTAAAGAAGAGGTGTGTAAGGACACTGACAGATGTGCAGGGGTTATGACGGGGCTTTGTCAGAGAACTGGAGTGTGAATTCCATGGAAGTAGCACTGGAGACAGGAAGAGCTGCAGTGAAAAGCAGTCCCTGGAGCGCAGGCTGGGAAAGCCCTGAGACAGCCAAGCACAGGCTGAGGCCAGCAGGCAGCAGAGGCACGTGTGTGGGTGAGGATGGACCTGCCAGAAAGCAGATCAGCCACAGCAGCCAGTCCAGCATTGCTGATGGGAGATGACACAGGCAGGAGGTGATACTGGTGAGTCTGAAATGAAAAATCAAGAGAAGACAGGAAAACATGGCAACAAAAAGAGAGGGAACTGCAGTCAAACAAAGTGAGGTTTTTTTGGAAGTGAGTGTTTACAGCCAGCTCTTGGAAAATGAGCTGAACCAAGGCCAGCATGGAGATAATGTAAATTGGCATTAATAGTGCCTGGATGTTAACGTGCAGCTAATTTTCCAATTAGGCATAATCACACTCACTGAATAGAGGTGGATGACATACAAGTGCTTTGGCCTGGACAAGTCCATCTCAGGTGGGTCTGCTGTCAGTGAGGATTTCTTTCACGTGTTTTGTTTTGCTGTAAGCAGACTGCTGTGCAAGCTGACATTGCCTCCATAAAAAGTATAAAAAACAGGTGTAATTGAGCTCTGTGACAGATTCCAAGGGGATCACTTGTTCTTTCTATCAGGGAGTGTATTAGCCACAGATAACTGGGGTAGGTGAATCAGAAAGGCAGTACCGGTGTCTTTTTCTTCAGCCTGACCAAATTTTGGCCTTTGAATTCAGCTGGTGAGCTCTGAGTGACTCCCTTTGTCCTCTCTGTGGTTGGAACAGAAGAAACAGAACAGTTTCTCCAAAGGCTCTCCAAGGCTCTCCTGAGCTCAGGACCTGACAGCTCATTTCAGAGCTGTGGCAGCTGAGGCAGCTGTGAGACTGTTTGCCAGACATGTCTGGCTGAGCTGCACATGCTGTTTGAGTGTTCTTTTACCCTTCCAGATCGTGGCTTTATCCTTTATGCTGCGTTCCATCTTGTGGAAAAAAATGACTTTTTCATTCTTAGATATTTTTCTCATTTTCCTGTAAGGAAAAAAAGCATCTCCCAGGAAGGCCATTGGGCAGTTCCTCAGGGCTGGTTGGCTAAGAAGAGTCTTTAATGGAACAGTGGCTCCATGTGAGTGCACCTCTGCAAGGAACATCAAGCATGTTGTTTTATTTTGCCTCTGTGAATCTGCTCTGAGAGTGCTCTGAGCGGCCACAGAGCTCTGACTGTCACTGAAAAGTGATATTTGGGCGCAGGGAGGCTCTGCTGGGAAGAGCAGATCAGGAAGGCTCACTGGGTAGAGGGAACTGATGGATTTCAGGAGAGAACTGCTGTCTCTGCAGCCTCTGTACCTGCCTGCCGAAAGCTCAGCTTTGTCAGTGGTGCCTGTGGTGCAGAACTGCTCCCAGATTTGCAGAGGTACCTTTAGCTGGATCATTTCCAGCCACCTTCAGACCTTGTCACTCCCAAGGCTCATGCTGGGGCCTGCGCAGCCTTATTCATATGACTGATTGCACAGAGCTAGTGCAGAAAGAGTTAATGGGATTTTGGAACAGAAACCAAGGTTTTCAGTACTGGAAAACTCTGTAACAAATACTGCATCTTCTTCCACTGCTTTTCCTGTTGGAGGGAGAAAGCACCTTTAAGTGCTTTTTTCTTGCATTTGTGACATTTAAGATGGGCAGTGAAAAAATGTTACCTTTTTGTCTTTCCCTTTCCCTTTCCCTTGTCTTTGTTATTTTCTTAGACTGATACTACAGTTTTTTCACACTGGACTCCAAGAGGATTAACAGTCATGGCCATAGCAGTGGTGTGGAGGCCTGCAGAACGAGCCACTCTTCCAGGGGACCTCCCTCTCCAGGGCAAATAAAAAGGAGATTAGACACTTTGGGGCAAAGCAAATTTCCACAGCCTCTCTCTGCAGTAGTGACACCATGCTGTGCCAGTGCTATCCCAGCTCCAGGTGGCTCTGGGGACCTGCTGGACACCTCCTCCTCAGCAGCAGAGTTTCATTCACATACTTCCTGGTGGCTCTGCACCTTCCTGGTGGCTCTGCACCTTCCTGGTGGCTCTGCCTGATTCCTCACTCCAGAGATCACTGAGCAGATTGTGAATGCTCTGCCTTTGCAAGAAGAAAACCTTCTGCAGACTCCCTGGACTTGCTAAGGGAATGGCATGCTAAGGTTAATTACAGAAAAGCCACTTGTGAAGCATTCAGTGAAAACCTTCTCTGAATGTTTTGGTTTCCCAGTCAACACTGAACGACACATCTTTGCTGGTATTAAGAAAAATCTAATACTTCAATATTGTGTCTTCACTCGACATTAAAGGATTACACCCAAGCTAGAATGTGTGGTCAACTTCTCATATAATTTACTCAATACATTTTACAACATTTTCAGTTACATTAACTGAATAATTATTTTCATTTGCCAGTTTCATTTGCACAGAATGAGCCACTGTTAGGGAAAGGGGAGTTTGACAGTCAGGCTTTGAAAGCAGATGAGTACTTCAAATCATACTAATTTAAGAAATATGTTGAATTTCTTTTGTAAGAGGACTGCAGCAACAGCCTGTGTGCCTCATTTGTCTTAACTATGCTTCAGACAAGAGCACCTGACCCCTGGCTCCCTCCTATCCTAGGAAAATAGTGGCATGTGTGAGTGATTTCCTCAGAATGGACGACATTAGCATCTGTATCTGTCTGCTTGGTTGAGAGGAAAATATTTGCTTGCAAGAAGATGTTAATTGTTTTTTTTTTTTTAATTGGGAAAACTGACCTCAGTAACAGCTGCAGAACAAGGCACCTGTGGAACAGGGGCCCACAACTTCTGGCAATGAGAGTGATCCAGGGCCCAGCAGTGAGCACGGCATATGGAGAAAGCATGTGTGCCTTTATTTAAAGTTTCCTTTTCCTTTTCCTTGTTCCCATGCCTTTGCTCATTCCTAAGTGTTTTCCTTAACCTGTCTTAAACCAAGACACCATCTTGGTCATCACCTTTTGGAAAATGGGGACAGGAGCGTGGACTGTCTGTCTCTTCTTTTGTTTGACAAATGCTTTAAGTCCTTTCACAATGCAGAGAATCTGAGAATGCCACAAATGTTTTAAGGCTCCCTGTTTTGTTGGTTTTAACAGAGTTCTGAGTGTTATTTCGAGTTCATTTGCCCTCCAGATGTACAGGAGAAAAGTGGCAAAAGAGGAGCAACAGAAAAGAGAGTAGTGCCACAGAAAGGCCAGGGTGCACTCAGGCAGCCCGTGCTACCTCAGCAGGATGAGAAAGAGGAAAAAAAAACCAGATTCATTACATTCAATGGCATAAAAATATTCAATTGCATTTCAAATGAGCCTATGCACTTTTTATAAAATTGCTGGGTATTGACATGTTGGTTGGACATGAGAGATAAGCTAAAAATACATGTTACTACAAATTAACCAGTGCAGCATAATAAATGTCAGTGCCTTATCAGGGTACACTATTTGTGCTACACAGCTGAAAAAGTGAGCTGGTGGGGCTGATTCTGAATGCAGAAAAGCTTCTGGAGTCAACAAAGTTTCAGTCCAGAAAAGGTGCAGGGTGCTGAGAAGGAGCCACAGCTGTTGTGATTAGTATTTTGCTGGAGATGATAAATAGTCAGAAGAGCAACCTGTACTAAATGAAAATTAAATATAGGATATTTCAACTGTCCTTTGCCCCCGGTAGCCACAAAGATCAGAATTTCTGAGCTGCTGGTGGAGCCTCCCATTGCACTTTCTGTGTTCCCTTGAGGGCTACAGCATAGTTTCTGTAGTTAAACATTTGCTATACATCGTGTCCACCACAAACAATTGGCTTTGCAACACCAATAAATCCATCTGCATACCTTACAGGAAGCCTATTCTGTATAACAGACTTTTCTCCTGCATGGGAATTAAAATCTAGATCAAATTTCAATAATTATAGAAACTGATATTAATAATTAAATAACCTGATGCTTAATTATCTGCTAAGCAAAGAACTGCAACTAGTCCATTACCCTCAACACCAAGAAATGTAACTGAACAGATGGTTTAGCAGTAGTTTTTCCTTGTGCAGCTGACAGCACAACATCTTTTCTTCAATGAAAGGAAATAAAACTTAATTTTTGGAAATTCAACTCCTCAGAGACTCATAGTGTTTACATATTTTATAGAAGTCTGTGCTCCCTACACAGCTTAGGAAAATTAACTAACACCTTCTTGTAGTTCTTAGTTTTCCTTTTGGTGCTCATTTTGCTTTGTTTTCTTTCAAAATAAGAGACTTTATGTCAAAAGAAATAGCATGACAAACATACTTCTTTTAAAAAAATAGGAAAAAATTCCTCTATCTGACTATCTTCTCCTTTTTTTTCCCCTTAGTCTGCATTTTGTAAATAAATGGTACATATTTGATTCTCAAATTTTAAAATATTGAATTTTTAGTAAGATTAATGTCTTTGATAAGTTACAATCCTGTATTTTGGTATAAATTCTGGCATTGAAGACTCAAGGACAGACATGCCATGGATTAGCTGGAGTCAGACTGCTGTGAGGACAGAGTTACGTCCTTCTGACCAATAAAAGTTGAAAATCAGCAAAAGTAACAATTACTTGGAAATCAAAGAAAGAAAGACAACATTAAAATACATTGCTGTCATCAAATAAAACTGGTTGAACTGAACTTCATATTTTTTCCCATAATAAATGCCAAATGGATAATTAACATTGTTCCATAGTCCACTAATGACATTTTTATGGACCTTGATTGTTTTGAGCCCACAAGGTGTACTTCCCTCAGTTATTCTGTCCAGGGATGAGAGTTGGACTTTCCTCGTGGATCCCTTCCAACTCAGAGTATTCTATGATTTTATGATTCCATGCTTTAACAAGTTGAGTGTACGGTGTAAAAAAAATGCAAAAATGTGAAGGAAAATCTGCATTTTGACTTCAGTAAACAGATTTGAAGAGGCTCCAGCACAGTATGGACTGACCCAGGTTTTGAACGTGCTGCTGAGTGTGATGTGAGGACACCCAAATTCCTTCCTCTTGCACAGCATCCTGACAAACCCTTCTGACAACACTCCTATGAAGGTCTCTGGTAGCTTTGGGCTCACTAGCCTGGTTAAGGTTAGGTTTGGGACCTTGTCTTTCCCCTTCTCTTACATGAAATTGTTGAGATTCTCCTACAGACAAGTTCCGTCTCTTGAGAAGTCCTGGGCATACAGGGATGGAAACCCAGGACTTTCAATGGAAAACATTAGAAAAACATAACATCTTACAAAATTACTAATTATGTTTTCAAACAGAGGTAAAAAATTTACAAATTTTCAGCCATAAAGTGTGAAAATTTACCCTGACATCAGCTACTGCCGGGAACATGAGGCATCAGGTGGCTGGATAGTGAAGCAGTGGTGGAGTTATTTCATGAGCACTCTTAAGCATAAAAACACTGATGGAAAAGATTGAAGGTTTAATTTGCTGCCTTCAGCACAGACAATCCAAATTTATCACCATGTGATCCGAGTGCCTGTCATGTGGGGCTTTTCCACTGACTTCTTAAATTCACAATTCCTTAACTGCACACAATTGGCTCACCCTGGGCTCATGCATTCCTTTGGGGATGGCTCTGCTCCAGGATAGCATCTTGCAGAGGATGCAAGTGGATTTTGTGCTCCTTTGTGGCATGCAGGTGGTCAATAAAGCCTGAGCCAGCCCTCTCTGCCCGTCTCCAGCTGTGTCATGGGAAGGCGGAAATTTGGGAAACCCCTAGCCCTGCTCCTTGTCCTGGCTGGGCATGCAGCTGCTGGGATATGGGTTTGTCTTGCTGCCCCCAATCATTTTAGGGCTGAGTTAGGCTGGTTCAGGGAGAGCAAATGGGCAGTTTGGTGGGATTTATGGGGTGTCCCCCAACCCCAAATATCCCTCCTCTCTCTGCCCCATGCCTACTGATCCCTCCTGTGCCCCCCAAAACCCCTTGGGAGGAGGAGGTACACTGGCCCAACAACAAGCACCCATGACAGTCACTCACTCACCCTCCCCTGCTACAGCTGGGCAAAGAATGAAAAAGGGGGAAAAAAGTTAACAAAGTCTTCATGGGTAAGATAAAGACTGGGAGAAACACTTCAGGGCAAAACAGGCTCACCTAAAGTTGCAAAGTGAATTTATTACTCACAGAACCAGAGGAGGATAATGAGAAGTAAAATAAGCCTTTAAACGCCTTTTCCCTCCAGCCCCTCCCTCCTTCCCACTGACAGAGCAGGAGACAGGGTCTAGAGGTTTGGTCAGTCCATGAAAGAGATTTTCTTCCACTGCTCTGGGAGAGGAGCCCATCCCCTGTGAGGCTGTGGGGTCCCTCCCATGGGAGACAGTTCTCCGTGAACTTCTCCAATGAGGGTCCCCTCTGGGGTTCTTCTAAAACTGCTGCAATGTGAATTCTCCCCACGGGCAAACAGACCCCCAAAACTGCTGCAGCATGGGTCTCTTTCCTCAGGGTGCAGTCCTGCAAGGACAGGCTGCTCCAGCCTGGAAACAGGGCCCCTCTCTCAACTGGCTCTCCCACTGGATCACAGCCTCCTCCAGGCATCCATCTGCTCTGTGAGGGCACTTTCCCCATGGGCTGCAGGTGGATCTCTGCATCCCCCATGGATCCCCAGGGGCTGCAGGGGCACAGCTGGTTCACCATGGTCTTATCATAGCTTGCAGAGAAATCTCAGCACCTCCTCCCCCTCCATGGAGACCTTGGTGTCTCCATGTTGTTTTCCCTCACACGTTCTCATCTCCTTCTCTTCTCTGGCTGGAAGCAAAACTCGTGACTTTGATTTTCTTCTTACATATGTCATCACAGAGGGGTTACTGGCCTTTCTCAGTTTTGGCCAGCAGCATGTCCATCTTCAGAGCCATCAGCCATTGCCCTGTTGGACATGCTGGAAGCTTCCAGCAGCTTCCCACAGGAGCCATCTTTGTGATCCCCCTGCTACCTAAAACCGGGTCTTGCAAAACCAATCCACCCCACTATCTGCAATCCTGGGTTTATGGACAGGAACCCCACCCCACCACTCTAGATCTGCTCTTGGGACGGCAGTGAAATATGGGAAAGGGACACGTCCCAACGGGATATTTCAGGGTCAGCTCTAGATAGAAATGTAAGGGGCAAGGGCTAAGGTCAGGGTTTTACACTGAAGGCATGCTCATCTCTCACAGTTACTAAGAAAGGAGCACACAAAGGGCCTGCCCAGTTGAACATCTGCAATTATAATTATCCCTTTCTCATCGCATCTGCATATCATGTCTGCATGTCCTATTCAGTTTCCATTTAAATTGTAAATGCAGAGAAGAAAATGCTTTTCCTATTTACTAGTTCTTTTTTTTTTCATTTCCCATTTTGTTATTTTCAGTTGAAAATCCACTCTGAATCTTTACTATGCAATGTTTGAACATTAAAGAGATGTAAATATTTGATAGAAGAGAAATTATTCTCTTATTGGTGTAAATGTACTTACACTGCCTCTGTATTTCTACCCAAGAGGTTAGAATAGGTTACCTAATTGGACTGTCTGGCTTCAAAAACTTCTTAACAGATAAAACTCAGGATTCTCTGCCTCAAAATATCTGGTAGCCTCCAGTACTATAACTATACTTTTACTAAAGTATCTAAGGAAGCAAAAGCTGTGTGTGTGTGTGGTTAAAAAACTTGAAAACCTGTCTTTCCCAAAGCACTTCTGCAAATGTGCCCCAAGGCAAAGGAAAGATAATCACTATGCAAGAACACATGTTGGTTAAACATTTTACTGGCTTCTCAGAGTGTTTTGTGAAAATTGTGATCACAGTATGTCATTCACCCTTTTTTTCTCAACAAGTAAAAATTACAAAGCCAGGCTCTCTCACAGGACATGGTCTTCTTTATTTTCCTTTTTTTTTTTTGGGGGGGGGGGGGGGGGGCGGTATTTTTGCCTGTTTTGTTTTGCTTTGTTTTGTTTTGGACTCCAACGCAGAGTGGTTTTTTATGTATATGAAGCAGCCAGTTTTAGGAATAAAGAAAAATTGGTCCGTCTGGAATATTTACTTATCTTCCAGAACACTTGACACAAGAATAAACACCACCAACTGTTGATCAACTTCTCTGTAATTGCTGTATCCAAAAAACAATTACACTGCACTATCACAATTGTATGAGCATCACCAGGATCTGTGCTGAAACCTGTGCTGCCTTTCATAACTCTCCATAGTTAAAGCTACCTTTGTGAGGTGTGGCTTTGCTAAAACTTGTTAACATTTTGCCAGGAAAGAAGAAAAGGAAATAGGGAATCAGGTTTTCAAGAGTAAATCCACATAAAACATGTCACACTATGCCACAGAACGTATGGCAGAGGCCTGATGTGACCAAAACCCAGCAGTTTTCACAGCTGAAAACTTTACTGTCAGTGCATTGAACCAAAACTGCTTTGTCCACTCAGTTTTTCTCCCTATGTTACTGCTTATTTCAGTAATAAATCACACTCACAGCACCATCCCAAAGGATTATGTAATGGACACTGCAAAGTTTTAGGGCTACATCATCACTGAAGTACATCAGCTTGCTCTTGAAGGAAAGAGTCCTAAGTAACATCAATTTTGTGAGTAACTGTAGCAAAAAATAAGAAAAACAAAATCAAATGCTTCTGTCTTTGCAAAAAGAATATAAAAGAAACAAAAAACCCAGGAAAGATAAATGCAGAAATGCTGCCAAATAGAATGCTTTTGCAGAAATAGGCTTTTTCTAAAACTACTTTAATGAAATTTCAAGCTTTCTATAGTTGGTGGCTTTCATTATGCAAAGCCACTGATAACTACTTTATCAGCTAATTTCTTAGCTTGTAAAATGCACTTTCAGTGAGAAGCAGTGCATGACCCATTTGTCAGCCTGCAAAAATCCATCACTAGCTTGTAAAAGCTGTCCACTCCCTGGTGATTGATGGACTCAAGGATGTTGTTTACAGAAAAGCCAAGTAGATGTTCATGTTAGGGCAGAAGGGCCAAGTGATAAAGATACAAAGTTAGAGCATCTGACAAGGGATGTGCTCCTGCTCCTCTTTGCTATCACTTCATTGTAATTCAGCGACTCTTTTATGGCCCATGTCAGTATGCAAATTATCCTGGTTTCATATTTTTCAATGCATAAATTGGAAAGCAATTAACTTAGAAAGTTTGAAAAAAGGAGATACTGTTTGTAAATGGGACACTGTTGAAGTGATGCACTTGGTCCTGTCTTTCCTTGTAATGCCCAACTCATCTGGTTATAAAATAGTGAAAAATACTGAATTGCAATGTCTGTGCCAAATTTAATATTTCAGAATTATGCATTTTGTATGTGACACAGGTTACCTCTTACTGTATGCCTAAAAGAGGGGAAATCCTTGTCTGCATCCTTTCCTTCTTCATATGTCCCACTCACCTTATTATGTACACTTTCTGGATAAAAGAAATATAAACCCTGATTCTGCAACAGCTTTGCCCCACAGAGAAGGAAATATCACAATACTACTGTTTAATAAACCCTGTAGTACTACCACTTCTGGGAAAATATTTTTAGAGTTTTCTATAAAAGGACTGTAAGACCAGAGTTATACTATGTTGACTCCAGGAAAAAAAGCCCTAAACAAACAAACAACAACAACAAACAAAAAACAAACAAACAAAACCAACTAAGCAATATATGCAATGAATAGGTGGCAGTAAGGATGTGGGAAATTTTATCAGTAGGAGGTGAAGTCGTTGGTTGACTATTCATCTGAGCAAAACACTTGAAAATGTTTCTTACTCAGAATTATCAGAGAAAGCAGAGAGTAAGAAAGAACAGGGCACAACTATCCTTAATTAAACTGAGTGCCTGAGGAGCGTCAGAATTGTGTTCATCCAGGTACAGGTCCCAAGGGCTGAAGGTGCTTCTGTGCTGTGTGTGTGGGCTTTGACTTAAAAAAATCTCCAAAGATCTGCATTCCTGAATCAGAGAGGTTTCCGGCTACATAGAGGAAAAGAAAGAAACACTAAGAGCTCACCCGGCTGCTCATGTGACAGTGAAGTGTCCCACATCCAGTAAACTTTCCTCAGCTGGTGTGCCCTAGCAGTCATCATGCTTAGGATTAGGTGAGTATGGGAAACTGAAATTTAACATAACATAACAAACATAATTTATGACATATGACACATAACAAATAACGTAACATATAACATAATATACCATAACATAGTGAATGTCTTAAAATGCATAGACACTGTATTTTAAATCAAATAACGTACGATTTCAGTCTCTCTTCTAAGTTCTTTTTGTGACACAAGGCACATCAGGCTGACAGGAAGAAACAGTTTTTACAGCTGGTTACCCTTTCATGACAATGGAGAGAAAGCATTGCCTGGTTGCCTTCTCAGGAGGTAAAAACCATAATTTTAAATACCTCTAAAAGTTCAGGAAGTGCTTTGAAATACTGATTGAAACTTCCTGACTGTGTAGAAGCAACTGTGATCTGCCGAACCATATGGAAGGAACGCCTTCAGGACACTGAACGAGTGAGCTGCAGAAAACTCAAATTAAACTTAACCTAAAAGATATTTATGTGACATACATGAAACTAATTGGATTTAGTTCTTTCAGCCTCTGCATAACCATGTCTTTATGGTTTTGCCCCCATTTTAGCCATGTTCTTGACTTCACGTCTCTTATTTTCTTAAGAAGCTATCTGCAAAATAAATTGCTTGTGAAGGTTTTGAAGCTTGAACTTTTGCTCTCTGGGAAGCAATTCGAAAGAAGAATGTAAATACTGAAAATATGATCTCTTTGGCTTTCAGGAATGTCTTAGTCCAACAAAGACATAACATTTTCTTAACAACCTGACCTTCCTGACTTGAAATGTGGGGAATAATTTTATGCTGGTGCCATTCCACTGGACTTTCCAAATCCTAACTTATCTGTAATGATTTACATTTAAAAAGAAGAAAACTGCCTTTTAACACAGTGCTGGAGGACACTAAGGAGCTCCAAGGGATTTTTACTCATCCAGAGGCACAGACCAAGTGGAGCACAAACACAAAAGTGAAGTGCATTGATTCCCTGTTACAACACAGCAGGTTAACATTGTTGTTTCAGGAGGTTTCTCTCCAGTTGAAGACTTTCAGGCTGAGCTCCACTGTTTAGATTATTACCTGGATTTAGATTATTATCTAGATTATTATCTGCTTCACATCCAAGACAGAGTTGCCAGGTGCCTAAAGCCATTATTTGACATTGTTTTGATGCAGTGGGGTGTCTATCCACATTTACTAGTATTGATATTACTATATTATTTACTAATATATCAGTTTTTAGTATTGTCAGCAGAAAGACAGCATGCAGAAGATTTTGGAAACAAAACTGATCATGGCTTGTTCTAAGGAGTTTATTCACCCTTTAGCTCAAATACTCCTGGGTATTTATCCTAGCAGAGAACAAAAAGCCTGGACTAACAAAGAAGCAAAAAGGTGGCAGAATTGCCCCATTTTCTGTTCTGCCAGTGGTCACAGCAGGGTTGTATCCCACACAGTGGGTTGCAAGGCAGCAGGGCTAGAAAAATATACATCCTTCATGCCAGAGGAACAAGTTCATGTCCACTATCAGCAGAAATAAAGACAGGGAACATGAGCAGGGCATGAATGGCAGTGATGAGAGGGAGCACAAGCCTTTGTTCTCTTTCTTGTTCCATTAAATATACATAAGTCAGGCTGCCACAGGCTTCAGAAAATTAGGTACATATCAAGAACAACTTGTTTAGCAGCATCTCATGCAAATATTCTTCCACGGTGGTCACACTGCAGAAAAGCACACCAAATGCTACCTCTTGTTCAGTCATGTTGGCATCTTCTGCTTCATCAGAACAGCTGCAAAACTGTGCTTCTGTGCTAATAAAGTCTCTCTCACTCTCTCTCCCCCTTTCTCTCTCTCAATAAAACTTTCCCATGGTTTTATTAAGAGTAGGAAAGGAAATCTGATTCATGGCATAAGTATAGAGTGCCTAAAGAAAGCCCGGGGTTTGATTTAGAATGACCTGAAATGAAAGGCTGGAAATCAAAAGGATTAAAAAGTAAGGGGTGGGGGGTGGAAGAGAGAAATAATGAGAAAAAAGAAAGGAAGTAGAAATTTGTAAGAAGCTTGCCAGGATTCATTGCTTCTTGGTGATATTTCAAGCACTCTGTGGTTACCCAAGAGGCTGAGGAAAATTGACTGTGCACAGACATATATTCCCTGTGCTTCCCTCATAGCTTCCTGGAGCTGAGGGAATTCAGCCATGCGAGAGTAAAGAGGAATCACTCGCCTTCAGCAAGATCTATAATCAGTACAGATAAGGCACTTTAAACAGACCCTGGTTTTCCCTGGCTGTTGTCATGGCCTGTAGTATTCCACATGGATGAAGGAGAGGCTGAGATGCCTTGGAAAGATAGCATGGTTTAGCTTAGGGTGACTCCTTCGAGTTTTTTCTCACAGTTCTTTGAGTTATATGTTAATAGCACTTGTGACATCACCCTTAAACCCCCCCCAGTTCTGGAAAGTTCCCTGTTCTCTACCTCTCCATTGGTCCACATTGCTGTCACTCCTCCCCTATTCCCTCATTGGTTGTTCTCCCCTGATCCCACCTTTGTACCTCCCCTCATCCTTTCACCCATTGGCCTTCAGGTTGTTATACCCCACCTACTCTGGGTTGGTTAAAAACCCTGGACCCTGCCCTGTTTGGGGCTCTTTCGCTCTCCCTGGACCCCTTCAGTGGACCTGTGAATAAACAGACACTGGAATCCACACAGAGGGCCTCTCCTGCTTTTCTCTTGGTTTGACCTGAACAACTGTCTGTACGAGTGTCTGGTGCTTGCTGGGCTGTCCATCTTCTCAGGTAAGTCACTCTTGGGAAGGTGGCCGTCCTGGTGACATCTGCCGTGCAGCCATAGCTGGTGTCCGAACAGGGTTCTCTTCTGGATGATCCCTGAGAGCGTCTCCAGCATGCTTCAGCTCCATGAGTCCTTGCGCTTGGACACAAGTTTCCTCAGAACTCTAGCTCTGGAAAAAGAGGGTCTTGATTCTCTGAGACATCCTTCAATTGGCCAGTCAACAGCCCTCTCATAGCATGTCCTGAAGAGTTTGATGTCTCTGGAGGATTGGCTGGAACCGACAGATCTCATGGGTTCTTTCTTTTGGCTTGTATTCTGCTTCATAAGTGCTGCAGCTGGGGTGCTGCCGGGTGCCAGGGGAGGTGCCCACACAAGCTCTTCTTTTCTGTTCCACTTTCATCTCATGGGAGGGCGACCCTGGTCACTATGGGAATTAAACTGTCCCTCATGCAGTGGGAGATATATGTCCAAGTTAAGGGAGCCCTGGTGTTGGGAGAGGTTTCTTTTTTGAAAAGGGATTTAAAGTTTTTCGTTCACGTTCTGTTTAAACACTTCCCAGGAATTACTTGGGAGGATGTCCCCAGGATGTTAAGTTCTGGGAAAAGGTTGGGAAATGTTTATATGGGGAACAAGTCAGTGGGAATTTTAATGTCAGGAAATTTTATCCTTTGTTTATTGCTATTGTTAAGTTAGTAAAGGAAAAGGGGGAAAATTGGGGCTCCGGTTCTCCCCAGTTGTCTCCTTCCTCCCTCCTCAGTCCTAATTCCTCTTCCCCAAATGGTGGGTCAAGACATAGAACCTGCCCCAAGGCACAGGGGAGCCACCTGCCTCCTGCTACTTCCTATCCCGCTCTGTCCCTTTCTTAGGCTGGCACTGGCCATGCCAGTCCAAGCCCTAACCTCCTCCTTGATCCATTACCCCCTTACCCTACTTCTTATCTTTGTTCATTGAACAAAATGGGCCAAGATGGCATTGGCATCGCAGGGACCCCCATCTTGAGTCCCAAGACACAAAATGGTGGTTTCCCCTCACACGCAGCCATTCCTGCCTTTCCACCTCTCCTTCTCTGGACGTTGCGTTCCATCCCTGCGTCAGGTTCGCAGGACCTTCGCAAGACCAGTGAAGATACGGTCTCCCCTCACCCTCCATGCTCCCCAGGGACTGGCATCTCACAGTCTTGGATACCAAGGACTGTTTCTTTAATATTCTGCTTCATGCCAGGGATGCTCTCAGATTTGCCTTTTCAGTTCCATCAATCAAGCCCCTTTCAAAAGATACCAATGGTGTACTTTACTTCAGGGAATGAAAAATTCCCCTGTGTTGTGCCAAATGTTCATTGCCAGAATCTTACCACCCGTAAGAAGAGTTTTTCTGGAAGCAATATTCCTTCACTACATGTTTGTCATCTTAATTTGTTCAAAGACAAAGACTTATTTAGACTCTAATTAAAAGGACTGTCACAGCCATTGACGAGGCAGGTTTTGAGATCACTCCAGAAAAAATCCAACACACTTGTCCATGGAAATGCCTCGGCTTTTTAATTGGCGAATGGACCATCATCCCTCAAAACACTGCCATCAAAGATGACCCCCAAACATTGAGAGATCTACAAAAATTGTGTGGTTCCATCAATTGGATGTGACCCCTGTTAGGTTTGACTACTGAAGAACTAGCACTGCTTTTCGACCTGCTGTGAGGAGACAATAACCTGGACTCACAGCATGTCATCACTCCCAAAGCCCATAACGCCCTATAGAAGGGAGGTCATGCCATCTCTACTCATCAAGCTCATCGCACTGATCCAATTTTACCCTTACACCACTTCCACGGTCTTCTTTTTCAATGGGACTCCTCCTCAGTAGACCAATTATTAATTATTGAGTAGTTGTTTTTACCTCACCAACCAAAGAAAACCACTCCTCAAGAACCAATGGTCCAGCTTATTACTAAGGCCAGAACCCACCTCCGGACTCTTGCTGGGTGTGACCTCGCATACATTTGTCTGCCACTGAACTCAACGAATTAGAAACTCTGCTCCAGACAAATGAACACCTCCAATTTGCCCTTGACAGTTATCCCAGCCAAGTTTCTATTCATTATCCAAAACAAATTACTCAAAGAGATGTTTCATCTGGTCCCAAAATCTTTGAAAAGTAAGACACCACACGAGGCTCTAACTGTTTTTACTGGCGTTTCTGGGAGGTCACACAAATCTGTGATGACCTGGAAAAATCCAAACACTCAGAGATGGGAGTCTGATGTTCAAGTTGTTGAAGGATCTCCTCAGATCTCTGAATTAGCAGCCTTCGTTAGGCCCTTTGAGAAATTCAAATAACCATTTAATTTAGTCACAGATTCAGCATATGTAGCCAGGATAGCTGAGAGAGTAGAACATTCTTTATTGAAGGAGATGTCAAACCAAAAATAGTTTAACTTGCTCTCAAAATGAATTCATCTTATCTCCCATTGAGAGCAACCTTATCACATAATGCATGTGAGGTCACACACAGACCTCCCCGGCCCAGTAGCAGAGGGCAGTTGGAGGGCAGACATATTAGCTATGGCAGTCAGTTCCACAAATACATTACCAAACATATTTAACCAAGCTAAACTTACCATCAGTTTTATCACCAGAACATACCCGCACTGGTGGTGCAGATGTTCAAAATTACTAGGCAACAGGCAAGAGTCGTTGTAGCATCATGCTCTAACTGCCAAACCTTCACATTACCATCAATGGGAATCTGAACTAACCCTCGAGGCCTGGGTAGTCTTGAGCTGTGGCAAACTGATATTACACATTACACGCTTTTCAGACGACTGAAGTATGTCCATGTATCCATTGATACCTTTTCAGGTGCCATTTTTGCTTCTGTGCACACAGGCGAGAAAACCAAAGATGTTACAAAACATGTATATCTCACATTTGCCACGTTAGGAGTCCCTCAGGTGATAAAAACAGATAATGACCCTGCCTATATCTTGAAAACACTTAAAGATTTCTTTGACCAATGGGGAATCTGCCATAACACAGGCATCCCTCACAACCCTACCAGTCAGTTGATTGTAGAAAAGTGCACCGGGAAATCAAAAGGGTCCTAGAACAGCAACAGGGAGGCATTGAAACTATATCACCAATAGAAGGACTATGTAAAGCCTTATATGTTATAAACTACTTGAACAACTCCTTTCAAGAATTTAATTCTCCTGTCATCAGACATTTTTTAAATAACACTCAAGCCCACCTTAAAGAAAAACCTCCTGTCCTCATAAAGGACCCCAAAATGAAACAAATTCAAGGGCCCTTTCCAGTAGTTACATGGGGGAGAGGCTACGCTGGTGTTTCTGCAGGTGCTGGTCCAAAATAGATCCCTGGGAAATATGTCAAACCTTACTTAGACTCCACCACCACACTTGACCCTGAACAACAGAGCCCTACTACAGACCAAGAGGCTGAAGTTCAAGAAAACACAGTCATGTGGTGCCATCAAAGAAAAATGCAAACAACCTAACATCATCACCCGTGTTTTAATAACTCACAGATATTTCTATTAACCCTCTTGTTCATATTCATAACAACTCTCTAGTGTACTGAACTGGCCTTTCTTAGCAAAAATTTCCTCCCTCCTACTACCCTCCACCTACGCTTTACCAGAACCACTTCACCCTTCAGTATATTTCTCCCCATTATATTTTCCCCCAATTATCCCGTCCTTGCCTAAAAAAATCATTTAAATGGGAGAAGTGGAGTAGAAGAAAGGGAAACATGGGAAGCTGAGAGGGAGGTAAAATAGGGAGGGAAAAGGAGGAAAACAGTTGTTACCACCACCAATTTCCCAAACATCTTACATGTTGTAACAATTTTAGGTTGAAACACAATGCCCAGAGGAATGTCATGATGCCTTTCAATAAGATACTGCTGTTGTCTTGGGTCATGGTCAGCACCATCTCAGCTTGCATCGTGCAACAACCCAAACAAAATATATGGGTAAGCCTCGCCAAAACCTTTTAACAAGATTAGCTTCTGCATGACCATGGGCAGCATAGAAGACCCTCTGTCCACATGCCTGGTAGGAATTCCCTTTAACATCTAAAGATTACCCTTAAACAGGTAAGAAACCCAACCCTGTAGGCACCTGGGATGAGTGGATGAGGATTCTGCCACACACACCACAAGAACCCCAGGAATTAGACCTACTGGAGTCTTCAAAAGCATCATTTTTTGTCTAGTTTTTTTACAAACAGCCTATGTAACCTTGGTCTAATGCTGTACAAGATCAATCCATCGACAGAAAAGATGTTACACCCAATAGAAGAGAGTATAATTCAGTCAATTGGTGTAAGTACACCAACCCCACATTATCTCCATACCTTCAGGTATGGAGTCCTCTCCATAGTCTTAAGGTACTCCCGCAGGGTGTGTTTCTTATTTGTGGAGATAGAGTGTGGGCAAGGGGATCCTCCTAACTCCAAGGAGATCCCTGCAGCCTTGGCCAGCTTACTACACTCACCCCAAATACTATATTAATTCAAGATTGGAAACATAGAGACAAATTGGTTCACCAAAAAAGATCATGTGCTGAATTCGATGAAAATTGTGTTGACCAAATTTGCAATTGGGATAAAACTAAGAGGGCCACGGTCTCCATCTTTTTACCCTGGGTTGCTACAGCAAGGGCCTACGGTGAGCTTTCTCACCTGGGGTGCTGGCGTAGTAAGCAGGCCAACACCACATCTGCAGCCCTCAGTGACCTTTTAGAGGATGAAGAAACCACCAGGCATGCAACTCCACAAAATCGAGCTGCAATAGATTTCCTGCTGCTTGCCATGGTCATGGATGCGAGGGCTTTGAAGGATTTTTTGCTTCAGTTTAATGACACACAGGCAGTCTATCCAAGTGAACATCAAGAAGATGCACAACCAAATAAGAGACATCACAACTGAGAAGAAAACTGCCGACTGGCGAGACGACTTGTTTGGAGAATGGGGTGTCCCTGGCTGGACAATCTCAGTTATAAGGCGACTGTTCTGGGTCTTAGCAATTGTAGTAATCTCTACAGTCACAGTTTCATGCTTTATGAAGATCATTAAGAAAACTGTAGGTGAAGCTTTTCTACTAAGTAAAAAAGGGGGAGATGTAGAATCCCACATGGATGAAGGAGAGGCTGAGATGCCTTGGGAAGATAGCATGGTTTAGGTTAGGTAGTTTTTCCCACAGTTCTTTGAGTTATATGTTAATAGCACTTGTGACATCACCCTTAACTCCCCCCCCCCCCAAGTTCTGGAAAGTTCCCTGTTCTCTACCTCTCCATTGGTCCACATTGCTGTCACTCCTCCCCTATTCCCTCATTGGTTGTTCTCCCCTGATCCCACCTTTGTACCTCCCCTCATCCTTTCACCCATTGGCCTTCAGGTTGTTATACCCCACCTACTCTGGGTTGGTTAAAAACCCTGGACCCTGCCCTGTTTGGGGCTCTTTCGCTCTCCCTGGACCCCTTCAGTGGATCTGTGAATAAACAGACACTGGAATCCACACAGAGGGCCTCTCCTGCTTTTCTCTTGGTTTGACCTGAACAACTGTCTGTACGAGTGTCTGGTGCTTGCTGGGCTGTCCATCTTCTCAAGTAAGTCACTCTTGGGAAGGTGGCTGTCCTGGTGACATCTGCCGTGCGGCCACAATGGCCCTGTCCTCAGTGCTGAGCAAAACTCAGTCTTCCATTCCTTCTCACCATGGTATCAGCATGGGTGCTGGTATCTGGTGCTTAAATATTGCACCAGGCAGCTGAGAGGCTCCAGAGCATCTTGATTTTGCACCAGGCTTGTCATTACCTGCAGAGATAGCAGTCTCTGGGCAGACCTTTTCCTCAGTTTCTGTTCATTGTTATTAACATGACTGAGCAGGGACTCCCATAAGTGACCAAGTGTTTTTGATGAAGGATGTTGTGGCTGTGGAGGTGAAAATGAGTAATAAACTGGCAGGAACTCCTTGGGTCAGGAAATAAAATCCTATAATCCCAGTCATAAATTACATAAAGTTCTGTGCAACAACAAATTTTCTGTTTTCACCTCTATTAGGAGAGCTATTCTATAACCTCCTTTCTCTGACAATTAGAAATCATCTTCTAAATTGCATCCTAAGCTATTTAATAGCCAGTTGATACCCATTTGTTCTTGTGCCAACACTGTACTCCACTTTGAATCTTTGAATCACTCTGCTGTTCGCCCTCCCTCCCTCCTTCTTGGAACAAGTGACTAATTAATATGTTGAGAAAAGATGCTGAGAATATGCCAAGTCTCTTCATGTTGAACTTAAGATTTCCCTGTTTTCTTTTCATTTTCTCATCAGACTCAGTGTGTCCTGGAACCAGCCATTTAGTTGTGTACTGTGTGTTGCCCTTTATCACCAATAATGCTCCCTTGGGTCGTCTTCTGTCCGTTTAGGTGATTTTAGGTTCGCAGGGAGTTGGAAGGTGTGTGAACTCTGGCAACTTCAAAAACGCACAAGTAGTAAGGGCCAGAGAAGGACCAGCATTTCTCATTTGAGGTGTTCTTTTTCTAAATCTATTAAATTTCTCAGTTTGTGCTCACCCAGAGTCTGCAACCTTCAGGATTTTTTCAAAATCTTCCTTCTTTGGCCTTTCCCTAATTGAAAGCTTGCTGGCTCTTGGAAGGGTTGTGGGGGTGGGATAGACATAATTATCTCACCTCATTAGCTGTGGTATTTTTTGCTAGGGACAGGCAGGCTGTCATTTAGAGGACAGCTGACAGCGCTCCATCTGTACTGAGTCTGAGTCAGATGAAATCTGTGTTGATACAGAAGTCAAAGAGAAAGAAAACAGCACGTGACCTGCAAATTTAGAGAAAATGGTGACCAAGCATGCAAATCTGCATAATTTCATTTTTGTAAAGGCCCAAATAAGTTATTGTTCCTGACACGGGTATCCTTTCATGATGTTCCACAAGTGAATGCATCGTGCCAGTTCCCATGGGTGCTGGGTGGGAGCATCTGCCTCTTTTCTCTGGCACATTTCAGAGGAAGCCATGGAGCTCAAGTCACAACTGGTGGATGCCATTGGAGAGCTTAATCTTCCCTGCAACACATTTTGGGAAGCAAGGCTCAGCGCTCCCTGTGCTAATGCTCAAAGCAGAAGTCACAGTCTCCTTCTATCCCTTAGTACATTAGCCCTTGGTACATGTAGCACCTCTTATACCAAGTGTTGGTGTGGTCAGGTGGGCAGTGGGGTTTTTTTTTTCCTTATTTGAATATATTTCTAGATTGATCTGTGACCTCAGCTAGTTGAACATACCCAAATAACACTTGGCATCAGTTCAAGGAAAGCAGCAAGGAGCTGGAAGAGGGATGGATGGAGATGCATTTGGGTAGCAATTCAGTTTTAAGCTAAGTAATGGGTTCTGTGAAATCATGTGTCTGGGTTCTGAATTCAGTTTCGATGTTGCCCTGCCTTGCTTTGTGTTTAATTTTTTATCTACAGAAAAGGTGACAAGCACTTTCTGTCTCCAAAGGAATGTGGAGAGAATCAGGGAGCATTTCCTGCTGGGATGGGAGGAGGATGGAGGTTGAGTGTCCATGCAAAGAAGAGGAGAACACAGAGCTGTTATCTCTGTGTGGAGTAAGAGCTGCTTTAGCCTGGTACAAGGAATCCAGTGAGGCAGACTGGGGAGGAAGAAGGGGAAAGCTTCCAAAACAATGCATAAAGCCTTTGCCCCTTTCAGGAATGTTTGCAGCAAGACACAGACGCACCTGGAGCAGGTGCTGCTGCACTGTGCTTGCACATCATCTTCCTTTCTTCAGAAGGAGTTGTGTAACCCATCAAGAATGCAGAGAATTGTGGTAACTCTTATTTCCAGAACACTGAGTTAAATCTACAGGTGAAAAAACAAGCCACTATTTTTTTTTCTGGCATCAGTTATTTCAAAACAGTGGCTTTGACTTTTGTCTGATCGTCAGTGACTCAGATGTAAAAGTTTCCTGTGTATGCTGCATTGAAAGTAATAGTCCTTACAAATCACTGAAATCACAAAAAATTGGGAAGATATGATGGGCCATAAAAAGGCAAAAAATTCTTTGAAATGTTAAAAAGAAAAAGGAAAAAAACATACAAAAACCCCCTAAACTGAAAACAGATTGTCATGTGATTAACTCAACGTGGAATTCAGCATGCACACAATGAAAGGGTAGCATATTTAGGTCTGTTACAGTATAATCAGAAAGAGAGTGGTGTTGGCACCCATCAAGGTCCCTGACTTAAATGAGTAATGTTTAAGTTCATTTAGCAGCAGCCTCTGCACAGTGTAAGTCCTTTCCACACTCCACATATACCCAAGTTTGACATACTTGTCACTACTGTGGAAGAAACATAAATTTCCAGACACAAATCAGTAGTACACAGGTCCTCTTTGGATCAGGCGAACACAAATCATGCAAACTGAAAACACCAGAACCTGTTCCACAGCAAGGTCACCTACCTTTTACACAGCCCCTTCCCTCTGTAGGAAGTGTTTTATAAAGCAAGAAAACACCATCAGAATAATTTTTCTTCTGAGGAAACAGAATTCCAGAGGTCCCTTTGCCAGCTAATGGGGGTGATCCTTTAGAGTACAGGTCTCAGTCTGGTGCTTTAACCTCGAGACCTCAGTGTTTCATCACTACAGACACACAACTGAGCTGCTGCCCAGCTTTCAGCCCCTCTGTTCATGAAAGCTGAAAGCATCCAAAGAGCCTTCTCCTTCCTACATATCTGACTGCTAGTGAAATAGGACAGTGCAAACCCATCTCACGTGAGATGCAGGAGTTATGTTGTTATTGATGGATAAGTAAAATAGATGGGGCTGTGTTGCCCTCAGCCAAGCACACAGAGTAATGGGGGAAAGACAGAAAAAAGGGTGCAAAAGGATGAAGAACATGTTGGGGAAAATTGGAGAGTTGGAAATAATACATTACTGAGAAAGGAACTGGAAAAAATTGAAAAGGTCACACGTGGGAGCTTGAACTGTTTTGTCTTGGGTGATATCAACACCAGGCAGGACAATTCCTACCACCAGGAAGACTTTCTTCGCCACTTTGCACATGTCCACCATCTCCTGCAGCCTGAATTGCCTCTTCAGAGCAAGCTGAAATCTCTCAGTCACCTTCTTATTCTTTTTTACATTAATGGTCTTGAGCATAGACCACACTGAACAGCACCCAGCCTCTGGTTTTTGAGGTGGTTTTCTTCTTTTCGGCAACACAGCACACTATTTGTTGTATTCTCAGAGACATTTTGAGTTCTTAACTGAGAAGGCTGAGTGCAAAAAAGAAAAGGGTTAAAAACAACCCAGGAAAAAATATTTGAGGTCTTTCTTTTCCATAAACCAGAAGAGAAGAAGATGAGTCAGAGGAAAGCCCCAATTCAGAACAGATTTATATCCTGTGAGACTGCCTTTCATGAAGCAAGTTTTAAAGGGCATTAATTCAATATGAGCATTTCCCAAGATCTGTACAAAATAACATTGAAGTAGGAAAATACCATGAAGAGATACGAGCTCAGATTTATCCACTGAGTCAAACACTGGGAAGGGCTGCCCAGGGCTGTCGTGTAGTCACCATTCCTGGGGGGATTTAAAATACTTGGAGATGTGGCACTTACAGACATGGACTCCTGGGGGGCTTAGCAGTGCTTGGATAAAAATTTGGCTTGATATCTCAAGGATTTTTTTTCTAAGCTAAATGATTCTGTGATGCCATGATTCTAAACATACATGGGGGAAACCCTTATCCAGCAAAATTTTGAGTGTTTGACTACTCATTACAATATTTATTAGTAATCATTCAAGACTTCTCGCAGAAAGAGCATTTATTAAAAAAATAAGAAAACTGAGGAAGAAGGTAACAGTTGATGACATTCAGTCCACTTGGGGAGGGACACTGCACAAATATGTCAGTGTTTTCCTGCAAAAGGTTAAAAAGGTACTATGTTTTTGTTCTGAAACAGCACTGCCAGCTGTCAATTTACACTCCATTAAAAAAAGAAGGGAAGATTGTGTATAGGTTAAAAACAAGACTGTTATAGGAGGTTTGACTTACATGCAGTCAGTCCAAAATTGTGCCCCTTGATTCCCTTTTTAAGAAGCCAGTAGAAAATAAAAATTAATTTTATTTCCTGTGGATGCTGTCTGGTTTAGAATTGTTTTGTGTGTGTTTGTTTGTAAGTATCCATACCTTTGCTAACAGAAGATGTTATGGTCCAGCAGTGAAGCTGCATAAAACAACCTGAATGAGGGAAAAAAATCTGAGAATGTACCATCTTCCTTGTTCTCTCAATTTAATTTAGTTCTCTTTAGGGAGGAAGAGAAAAATAATGGTAGGGGAAAAGGGGAAAGGATCAAGAGAGAAGAACAGTCAAATACAAGTGACTCTAAGAGAACAGAAACAAAGGTAATTGCCCAGAGCCTCTTGAAAATGGCTGGGTTTGGCAAACCTGGAAGTTGTGCCAATGAAAATGAAATGCAACAAACTGTTTATGGAACTTTCAGAAGCAGATTAGGGTACTAGTCTAATAACATTAGACTAACAACATTAATGGCACTGTTTTATGGCACCTATAACCTAACCAGTGCTAGGTCATAGGGGCAACAGCCAGTTTGCCAGGAGCTCCTGGGGTGCCCCAGATGTTTGAGAGACACACAGGGAGCCCAGGCACAGAGAACAACACCAAACAGGCTGTGCTGTTGGAAGGGTTCAGGGTGATCTGTCTGCAAGAGGACATTAGGAACACAGGAAACAAAGAATGACAGACTCACAGAATACTGTTCTTTAAGAAATGACTGGATGTGGCACTCAGTGCTGTGGTCTGTGTTTGGTCATAGGATGGACTTGATGATCTCAAAGGTCTTTTCCAACCTGGTTAAGTCTGTAATTCTGTGATTGTGTAATAGGCTGAGTTGGAAGGGACCCACTAGGATTATCAAAGTTCAACTCCTGGCCCTGCACAGGACACCCTAAAACCCACAGCGTGTGCCTGAGAGCATGGTCTGAATTCCACTCCCCTGGGAAGCCATCTCTTGTCATCTCTCCTTTTACTGAAGGGTTAGGGTCTCTCTCTTTTCATTTCTCCTCAATTCATGGGGTTAAGGCAATATATGGAACCTTTTAAGTTACTGTTTTAAACTCAGTCTGTTGAATTCAGAAACTGAGTGGCCATGGGAGGAGGACAAATACAAAATGTTTATTTTGCATTTCATCAGAGAACCAGGCTAAAAAGAGGATTATCAAACAGGAAAGGTACAATCCTGGAATATTCCCCCCTTATCCCAAGACCTCTTTTTTCTTTTCATTGAATTCTAGCCAGCAATTTCAAACTAATAGTTTGCCGTGAAGATACCAGGCTGCCCTACATTATTTCTTTTTTTTTTTCTGTAAATAGACTGATGTTACAGGTCATGGCTTCCCACACAACAAGAAGTAAGGAACTGGAAAAAAAATCAGCCCTGAAGAGGGACAGGGCTACGCAGAGGTCCAGGGGATGCTCAGCAGGCTTAGCAGGGACCATCAGGCTCAGCACTCGGAGACCTGGTAAGGTTCAATCAGCGTAGCTCTAAGTAAGTTTCTTTGTTTAGGCTGCACTAATTGCATCCAATTTAACTTTCCATTTCAGACAATTTTAATTTTTAAATTAGGGTGCCATTGCTGTGCTTGTCATCCAATTGCATTCATTTACATAACTATCCTCGTGTGCATATTTTGAGAGGGAGAAAAGTTAATTTAAGAAAACCCACTAGAAACTGTTTTTGCCTATTCACTTTATCTCTCAGGTTGCAAAGTTTTAAGATTCTTAGTTGCATCTGCTGTTCCAGGGACAGTCAAATTACATCCCACTCAACAGCAGTTAAGGCAGGTTAAATAAAATCTACATAACTCTGCCTGGGGCTGCTTTTGGAGAAGGATCAAAACACAGAGGTTTCAAATCAGTGTCTGGTACCTCTGTGTCCATGAAAACAAAGGCACCAGAGCAGGGAGGACTGGCTGTGGAGGGGGTCAGGGCTGTAGTCCAAGTTCGAGTTTTAAGGTTTGTACATCCTCTGGGATGCTGGTCCTCCTTCTGCCATGTGTGTCTGAGGGAGAATCCCATCAAAATAAATATTTTTCAGGATACTGAAAATGTCACAGGCTTTATTGGCTGCCCCAGGAAGGGGCTTTAATCCCCCTTTAATTATCTGCCCTTAAACCTTAGCTGTAGACAGCATGCTCCTAGTCCTCCTCCACATCTCCAGAATACCAGAGAGAAGCTTTCTGCCTCATGGCGACCCGTGGTGTTATTTCAGTGTTTCTGTAGCAAGTAGAACAGAGGCATCTGTGTAGTTTTCTAAATCTGTGGCAAAATGCGTTGCTTAATTGGCTCTCCTTTGTTCCAAACCAAGCTTTTAAAAATGTTTTATTCATTGGGAGGTTTAGCGGTTTGAACACCAATTACTCACGTGCTTGCAGACCTAGGCAGAGCTAAGAAATACCCAAATAAACCACCTTGCCCAGCCCTAAGAGCTGTTTGGCAGCAAAAGCCAGTGGTTTATCAGCACATTAGGGTATGCAAATGAGCAACTGGATCCACCTAATTTCACTAGGCAGGCAGATGCAGCCAGCACAGAGTCAGTGTAAGGATATTGATGGGAAAAACATGTTTTTTCAGTTATTTAAAGCTAGCATTATGTACCATAATTGCAAAACACTTCCACTGCACCTTTTATTCTGTTTTTCTGCTGGTGGAGAGAAAGTAGCACGATGATTTTAATAAATGGTCGGCCTAGATGTACCATCAGCAATTTAGTTATCAAATAATTCTAAATACCTCTCAGCTCATGAAAGTTGTTGATGGCACACTGATTGCATTTGTTCTGCAAGAAGATATAAAGAATTCTTTCTGAATTTTTACTGTAGCTCGGGGATTTTTAAAGCAAAAAGCATTGCCATGGAAGCAGGTAAACAAAACTGCACTTTGCTGAACCTCCATCTACCCACAGTGAACACACCTGCACTGAAGGCAGAGAAATGCCCTAGGTTTGGGGCAAACTTGCAACCAAATCTTAAAAAAAAATAGAAATTGTGCAATCAGGTTTGTTTTGCCTGCTGACAGTTCTACTAATTAGAAAATAAAGACAATAAATGAGATGCTTACCCACTGTTTGTCAGTCACGAAGAGTCATGCAGAGATCATGTGTGGGCTTTTAGTAGTGTTGTTATTTAGCTCTTCTTCTTTCCTTTGGGTGCCTCAGGTCCCAGTAACCAGGGAAGGTCCTCCAGGAGTGAAGGGGCTTCTCAGTTGTGGGGAAATCAGTTTGGCCAGGGGAGGGGGATGCCAGGGAGTTGTGTGCCTCCTTCCTGGATGGCCCATGCCCGGGATTCCCCAGGCTTGTGGTCCTGCCCCAGCCTGCAGCTCCCCTGACCCCGTCCTTGTGGATGGCAGGGGGGGCTTTGCTCAGGAACAGAGAGAGGGAGTGGGGCTGGACCCTTCCTGGGAATGCTGCCCTGAGGAGCTGCTTGGCAAGAGACGCAGAAAATGAGAACTGTATTGAAAGAAATACTTGATTTTGGGGACAGTGAAATGAGCTGTGGCTGGAGCAGGCAAGCCAAGATGGCATTTCCAGAGCAGGTACTGTCTGTGGGCTCTGATACTTTGCAGTCTTATAAAAACTAAAAATAAACAAAAAACCTTCTACTTCTACATCTACCAATTCATGGACATACCAGTTAATACCCCAGTTCCAAACCAAAGCTTTTAATGCCGTCAGTGAAAGCTTGCATCTAATGCCACATTTAAAAAAAATATTAATATACTAGAGTGTATCATCAGCATTTAGCTTAGCAGCTCACAAAGATGTGGACAAATGACTGCAAATAAGAGCAACTTCCATCATTGTTTTGAAAAATTTCCAAGTAATTGGTTTGACAATGGTCCCTAGAGGTGTATCTATTTCTTCCCAGTGTATATATACATATTAAACCAAAATTATTATGCTGTTATTTCCAATGAGATTTTTCAGCATGACCTAAGGGACTTACCAGTGTCTTATTAATAGTTTCTAGGAAATTAGTACCTACTAAAGACCACTGGGAGCTATTAGCCAAAAAACATTGATAAGAAATATAATGCTATTAAAAAAGAAATTGCCCAAGCAAAATGGGTAATTTTTAACAAGAGAAGCATTTTCATTGGTCAGATTGATCTAAACTGAAGCATTATGTTGGGAGTTTTTTTTTTTTTTTTATTTTTACTTTTGCCTGCGCCTGAGATTTTTCCTTTCAGTAATTTACACAGTTCAGGTCCCTTTCAAGGCAAGCACCTTGAACACCTGTGGGGCTGTCTGTATATCTCTTTTTTTTTTCCAGGGGAAGTGACTGTGTCCAGCTTTGTCTCCACTTATGCTGCACCTCAAGCACCTCCTGACATGGGTGTGTAGTGCAGCATGGGAGTCACCTGCTGGCCCTGTGTCAGGGAAGAAATGATTCAGGGAGCTCAGCCCACAGGAGACAATGAAGAGATAAAGCAAATGAACTCTAATTCCTGCCTTCCTCACAACATTTTAGAGGTGTGATTTGAGGTGTGCTGCAAAACAGAAGAGTGCAGATCTCAGAACATTTGGTGTGGTTGTACTTCTTGTTTAACAGTTGGCTTTTCCTCTGATGATCTGGCTTTTACAGTGAACAACCAGTGTGCTGCAATTTCTGCCCCATGGAAAAGCATCTGCTTTTATGCTGAGACCCTGCACCAATGCACCCTGTCTTGTACATCCTTGCTGTCTCCTTACTTTAGTTTTATTTCAGCATATTCTGAAGTTTCCTTCTTTTCCTAAAGTCTGGGGTGCATCCTCTGCTGCTCCCAAATCCTCACTCTCCCTAGACCCTGGCCAGCACTGCCCATGGTCACTGCAGCCCGTGACAGCCCCTCCTTGCGGGCCACCAGTAGGTGCAGCTCTGTCTGTCCCTGCTTGGTTCAGGAACTGAACACTCTCCATCCCTGACACACTCCAAAAATCCTCCGGTGGCTCCTGTGCTGCTTCATTTCCCTCCCAGCCAATGCCAGAGATATTCAAGTCCCACAGGAGAAACAGGACACAAGCCAGAGGCTGCTGGTCAGTAGCAGCCCCCATGGAAGGAATTGATGCAGGGCAGGAGCTGCTCCTGCCCTCTTTTCCAGCTCTGCCTCTGCCCTGTGCCAGTACAACAACTCAGAGAAGTGGCTGTCATCAGGCGGCACATCGGTGTTGTGGAGAAAAGCCATTATTCTGCTCAAATGCTCTGTGGGCTTTTGTGCAGGCTGATGCTGTTTCCACCAGAGCCTGCAGAGTGCTGTGACCTTCACAGCCCAGCACAGACCAAAACCCTGACAGGAAAACATCCCAAGTGTGGTGTAGCACACATCCCTGCCTCCCCTGATCCATCATAAGACACTCAGTACATAGGAGGGGAGCATTTAATTCTGCTTTGGCAATAGGATTTTGAAACTTCCCAAAGCCACACTCCACTGGGTTCATCAGTTCCTACAGGATTACAAGATAGTTTGAGGCTGTCCCTGGCATGAGGTGGGGTGCCTGTGACATTTCTTGATGACAGGGAACAAGGACAACTATAATTTCTTTTCAAATAGTTATCTCAAAGCGCTTTGAAATGCTGTTCACAATTATTGAGACGCAGTTAAAAATAGAGAAAAATTATCATAATTAGTTAAATGCCAGTGTTTCCCACCAATTATTTGACAGAAAAAAAAGTGAATGAACTAGTTGAAATATCCCAAAATGTTACTATCAGGCACTGTTGGTAGCAATTCCCATTTATATAATTCAAATTATAATTTTAAAATTAATTTTAAAATGTTGCAAGTTTACTGTATAGATTATGAAATTGAAGCCTTCATTCTCCTGAAGGGAGAATGTCAGGGCTTTCCAATGTCAACAAGGCTGTGATGTTTTCTTGGGTGTCCCCATTGACCTAATCAAAATGTATTGAGCTGTTTCTTTTTGGAAGTATAACGCAGGAACAAAGAACACAACGCCAGGCTAGAAGTGCTCCTCTGCTGCCCCATTCAGGCTCTCTGCTCTGCCAAAGTGTAATTTTCTTCTTAGCAAAACCTGGTATCTTTTCATGAATTCCCTGGAATTTCAGCCATAATGGCTTTGTCTCCAGTATGTGACTCTGCTTCACAGCTTTCCTTCATCAGCTGGCATGCACTGCTCCTTGGCCCCATTAACCTTCTTTCTGTGCCTATGGATAACATAGTCTCTCCTCTCAATGCAGGGCCCTGTCTGGGTAGGCAGTGAAGTCATGATCCATAAAAACTCTTGTCCTGTGCCAGACAGTGGCCATCACCAAGTCCTGAAGTTCTCAGTGTCAGAAGGGACCTTTGGAAGTACCTGGCGCAGTTGCTGTGTCACAGCCAGGCCAACAGGAGCAGACACTTGCCCAGGATGAGGGTCCCACAGACTTTCCAAGCAACCTTCCCAGCTGCGGAGAGCAGATGTGACCTCTCTGCGCTACTGTGTCCCTCCTGCCATGATGTCCCTACGATGTGTTGGGAAAAAGTCCAATTCCCTCATCCTTCTCCTCAGCCCGGGAACAGCCACTGCCTTCCCCATGTGCCCACTTCTGACTCCCCACCAGACACTGTCCCCTCAGGGCACAGGGCTTAGGCCAGGCTGGCTCCAGGCACCCAAAAATCCCCTGAAAAATCCCTTGGGGAGCCCCAAGCCACACCTTGGCTGTCAGAGCTGTCAGAGAAGTGCCAGGAGCGGGCAGGGACCTCTACAGGAGAGGGAAGCTCTAGGAGTGCAGGCCTCAGGCTGTATTCCCAGTGCCACAGCCCAGCTGACAGGCACTTGGCCACCCTTGCCACAATGTCACAGCCACCCCTTCATCATGGTCCTGTTGCAGAGACTCTCCAGCACATCTGCCTTCCCAGCCTGGCTGCCCCACCCAAGGCTATGGCATTGCCCACGCTGGGTTTCTGTGAGGTATTTTAAGGGTCCCCCTTTGTGGGGAGGAAAAATGAATCTGACTCCATATCCTTAGAAGGCTAGTTTATTATTTATGGTTTATATTATATAAAAGAATACTATACTAAACTATACTAAAGAATAGAGAAAGGATACAGACAGGAATAGAAAAGATAATAATGAAAAACTTGTGACTCTTTCCAGAGCCTCAATGCAGCTGGACCAGCTGTGATTTGTCATTAACTCAAAACAATTCACATGCAGCTAATAAAACAATGACCAGTTGGTAAACAATGCCCAAACCACATTCCAAAGCAGCAAAATACAGGAGAAGCAAATCAGATAATTATTATTTTCATTTTTCTCTGAGGCTTCTCAGCTTCCCAGGAGCAGAAATCCTGGCAAAGGGATTTTTCAGAAAATACGACAGTGATATTTTTCTGCCCATCTCTGCCTCCAGCCTGTCAAAGCCCCTGTGGGGATGATGGGTCCTGGGGGAACCACCCACTGCTGCTGCGTGCCTCTGCTCCATCAGCCCCGGGTTTCAGTGGTGCTGCTCCAGCACAGACCAGTGACAGCTTCCCAGAGGGCTTCGTGCCCATGTCGCACTCACCACACCGGCCTGGTGACTGCCACCCCTGTGACTGACACCCGCCCTGCAGGGTCTTCTAGCTCTTGAGTGACTTGCTGTATTTTCTTACCCAGATTTGCCACCACCTCCCCTCTTGCAAAGCCTTTGTAACAGCACACCAAGTGTCAAGTTCTGCTCTTGCCACGCCCAGATACCCTCAATGTAACTCCCACATTCAAGGAGATCACCCTAAATTCTTCCTTCAACCTGCACTGTGAGGTTACCTCAAAGGAGAGAAAATCCCACCTGGTAGAAATGCCAAGTCCTTTCTTTCAGAACAGCACCAGAATCTCTGAGTTATTTAGAGACTTTCACCAAGTGGAGAAAATCAGCCCTTGATTTCTCTTGGCTTCATTGTCCATCCATGTGCATTCCAGGCGAATTACTGTTTAGTTAAAAAACCTGAAAACACATAGTTCTGTTCCCTGCAATACCATTTGGGTTCTTTATTATTTTTATTTTTCTACAGTACATACCACTGCAAGTAACAGCTTGCAAACATTCAAAAGCATCAAAGCTGGCAGTGCTACCTCGCCCCCTTTTGAAATACAGTTGACAGGATAAAAGTTGTGTCAGTCACAATGTCGATTTTCAGTGTTTCTCTTTGCCCTCTTAGGCTGATTTATGTCCGGGGATAGCTCAGGGATGCCACTTGCTCGGTTTCTCGGCTGTTTCAAAGACCTGGAAAGGCCCAGAGTGGCCTTGGGCAGCCCGGCGCTTCAAAGGACGAGGAGAGACTTCTGATCTTGTTTCGGTCTCAGTGTTTATTAATTGTTTATCTAAAAGATTTTCTTTCAGCCCGACAGAGGTCTGCACAGCAAGTCAGCCATGGGCACACTCCCGCAGCCCCTGGGGCGGTCACTTATCTTTAGACCCGAAGTTACGTGTACAATATTTATAATTTTTCCCCAATACCTTCTACTCTTATTAACCAGTGCACTTCTAGTAAAGACCAATCCCAAAGTGCCACCATCACCACAGAAGATGGAGGCCAAGAAGAAGAAGAAGAAGGACAGGACACGCCCCAATTCCTCCATCTTACTTCTCTAGACCCCCCTGTACAGAAATCCTAAACCCTGTGTTCTACACCTTAATTAACTTATCCCTTCACCATTCACCCCAGTGAAATCCTCCCAGTCCTCATACAGGTGTCGTCTCCTGTGTAAGATCAAAGTCCAGCCACCAGACACTTCTGGCAACATTCCAGGACTCCCGAGCCCCCCAAGGGTGGTCTCGGCCACTCTGCACCTTCATCCTGAGGTGCTGAGATCCCACATCACAATTTGCTCTAGTCATACACACTGAGCCATAATATTTTAAGTTTTAAATGTGTCCTGGACCATCTATGCAGTTTGATAGACTGACATCCAAGAACACTGATGCCTTTGAAAAATAAAAGAGCCAACATTTTTTACTAACTTTTCTCCTCTTCTAATGTTCCATACACTAGTCAAAAAGCTGTTTGTTTATGAAGATCTGATTCCCTGAAAACCATCCATGTCAAAAAACAAACGGCTGTGGAGATCAGTGAAAAACATGTTTCAATGGGAGCTGTTTGTTATAAAACTCAGGGTATTGTAATAAGCATACCTAGGAAATATATAAAAAGTGGAGAAAAACTCTAGTTCCCCCTCTGTGAGGCAGCAATTACTGCAGAGTAATGCTCTGGAGCCTCCGGCACAATGTTGCTATGTTGAGAACCTGAAATAAAAATTTCTGTCCACATTTTCTGTGATGTTTGCTATACAGGCACAGTAAACAGGATGAATGGTCTGGCACATGCGTTCCTCTCTGCAGTTTAATAGCCTGAGGTATATCAGCTGTCTAACTGTGTAATCCAATTTCACAAAACACCCAAGAATTATGAAAGATCCAGCCTGTAGTTGTGGAAACTGGTGTGAAGCAATTTAGGTAGCTGAGACTGGTCTGGCTGTATTAAGTATAGTTATGTGCAATATTGCAATACCTTTTACTTTTCCCATGCCTACCAGCAGTAATAACAAAGTATTTCCATTTACAGTACCCTGGATCAAATACATTTCATGCTTACTTGGTTTTGATTTGCTTAGGAACTCTGCAACTTTTATTTAGAATCTGCTTCACTCAAAGCGAGATTTCCTCTCAAGTTAACAAATCTTGGATCGCACCTCAGCCCCTGAATTGTGGGAACATTATCTGAATAATTCTAAAGAGAAATTTACATGCTTACTTAGAACTTATTTTAGACAAAACCAGGGTAATTTTATTTTAGATAGAAAAATTGTTTAGACATAATTTATTATTTTAGAAAGAAACAGGTTAATTTTTAAAAACCCTAAAACAAACTAAAAAAAAAAAAATCTAGTAATTTTACCACTTTTGGTATTATCATCTCAAAAGGGATTTTCCAATATCACTTCCAAAATTTTCAAAAATAAATACAACAATGTGAAAAATGCATATTATATTATTAGCTCTTTGCAAATATTAAAATGAATACGGTATGTGTTATGTTGGAAAGTTGTGTTGTATTAATTTTTTGTAGTGCTGTATTAAGTACAGCACTAAGTAGTCTGGTAAATATAGTTCTAGGCAATAACATAATGTTAAAATAGGAACTATACGATGTAAGATACTTTTTGTAACTACCTCAAGGGAATGGATAAGATAATCAAGAAATTCTTTGCACAGAGATAACAGCAACAATACACCAAGACTCAAAGAGAAGAATTATTCCCTCCTCATTGGGAAAAGCCAGAATTCATGAAGATCAAGGTGATTGATCTTCAATTACAAGATGAGGGGGGGAAGTTGAAAATAAACAGAAAAATCCCTAGTTTGAAAGGAACTGAAAGGAATGTTCGCATCATGTATGAGATATATGAATGTGCAATAGATATATGAATATTGCTTTTAAGTGTTAATCCTTTGTTAGCAAAACATGTTCTGTGGCACAACACCCAGACATCCATAATTCTATGGTTTTTATTGTCTTTTATTATCCTGATTGCTCAAATTCTTATTGTCCTAATTTTTATTACTATTTTATTACTATTAAACTTCTAACATTTTAACACAAGTGATTGTTGTTTTTTGCATACATCCAAACCAGTACGTTAAAAGACAGTGACAAAAGACAGTGACAAAGTCTAGTCTAAAAAAATCACAAATTGTTCCACCTGTTTTCAAGAGTTGCCATAAATTCTCCAGTTTATTGAAAAAAACAACAAAAAAAAATTAATTAGGGAAGGACTAAAATTTCATCCCATTTGTCAAACAGCTTGGGTGGAATTTAGGAAAGAGAGGCGGCAGCTCTCTGGCCCACACGGTGCTGCTGGCAGAGCCGCTGCTGCCTACTCCAGGCTCAGGCAGGCCCCTGAGCAGCCTCGCTGCATGGCCAGAGCCATCTCGATGCTGCAGTGCAGGCCAGAGGCGCCGCTCAGCCGGAAGCTGCAGGACTTGCCGCAGGGCAGCGCCGTGAGCTGGCAGTGGCGCGACTGCGGCAGGAGCAGCCAGGCCGACAGCACCAATGTTTGCACCCAGCGGGTCACTTTCTTGGCATCCAAGTAGGAGCCCGTGCAGAGGGTGTCCATCAGGTACCAGTCCTGATCCGTGGGCAGCTGGCCACCGGAGGCGTGCAGAAAGCACGTGTGCCCCAGCAGCTGCTCCCCGGAGCACAGGCACTCCAGCGCCACACGGATGCGCCTGGCTGGCGGCCACTTGGTGCTCTCCAGGATGAAGGAGTGGCCGGGGGGTGGCCGCAGGATGACCAGCGGGCGGTAGGTGCTGCTGTGCTCCTGGACACCGCAGGCTGCAGGGCTGGTGTCCACCTCAACAGCTGGGTGCAGCTCCGGCATGAAGCTCCTCCTGGAGAGCACTCGGCAGACACCGAGGAGCTCGTCCACCAGCTCCTGCAGCACCTTCGTGCTGGGCAGGCCCTGCTGCAGAATCACAGAACAGCTGGGCTTGGGAGTGGCCTTTATGGACCATCCAGTGTAACCCCACAGCAATGAGCAGGGACATTCCCAATGAGATCAGGTTGCTGACAGCCCACTCCAGCCTTATCCTGGATGTGCCCATTGGTGATGGGCTGCCAACGTGCAGCCAACATGTTGCCATCCCAGTCTGCACCCTTGTCCTTCTCATGCTCACTGACCTTCTCCTTGCTGCTGGATCCCTCCTGCCTCCTCCTGCTGGCAGAGCCACGCTTCCATCTCCTGACCAGCCAGAAGGCCAGAGAGAGCAGAAGAGCCTCGGTGACCAAAGGCAGCCAGGGCAGCTGCCATAGAGAAAGGAACAGCCTTTCCATGATGGACTTGTTCTCATGAATCTCCTGAAGGAGCCGAGTCATTTCCTGGTGCAGATATTCCTCACGCTCCAGCATCCGTTTAACATCATCCTTTTCAATTTTTAGATTCAACTTCTGCCCAGTGGGGGTGGCTAACAGGGCCAGGAGGAAGGCCATTGTTGGAGACATGGCCTAGTGGGAGAAAGGGGGCTCAGCTCATTTGGCTGGGAGGGAGCAGGGGGCAGGTGGTACCTGGAATGTCTCCAGAGCTTCTCTGGGCACCAGCCATGCTGACAGCCCCAAGCCCCTCTTCCCCCAGCCCAGGGGACAGTGCCCTGCCCTGAGGATCCCAGCTCTCCCTCTGGCTTTAAACCCCCAGGGCACCTTTCCCAGCCCCCAGCCAGCCCAGCTGTCTCCCTGTGTGTGCACTCACTGGCTGCCAGAATCCAGCTGCCCGGTGCTGCCCCTGGACACAGGTGCCAGCGTGACCTGTCCTCTGTGACGTCACAGCCAGCAGAACCATGTCACTCAGCTGCCAAGCTGGCCGTGCCCCTGCTCCCAGCTCCCACTGTGACCTGTGCCCTGGCATGTCACAGCCCCCAGAGCCCTGGTCCCCACTGCCAGCCTCAGCGGCTCCTGGGCATCCTCACCCTGAGTGCAAAGGCAGCCACAGGAGCCCCCCAGGGCGCTCTGGATCCAGGCTGCAGACACCCTAAAGCCAGCACTGAAAGGGACATGGATGGGGACTGCAGCTGGATCTTCAGTGCTCACCACCCCTGACTGCCCTCTAGGTGAACACAAACCTCACCTGCAGCACCTTGAGCACATTTCCTCTCCTCCTGTCCTTTGTTTCTTGGAAGAGATCCATCCTCATCCAGCTACACCCTCATGTCTGAGAGTTGTAGAATTTGGCTGGAGCACCCAGCAGCAAACCAGAGGGCAAATCAACACTTTGTGAGTGTTGGGGAGTTCTCGCTAGTGCCCCACTGCTCTCTGCTGCAATGGCAGTGCCAGGCTCCTGGGAGAATGGGGATGTTTTCCTCAGAGCATTTCTTGTTTGTTTATCTACACCAACTCTGCACACTGATATTTGAGACTGCTGAGGTTCATTCTTCACAGCACACGTAATTCTGGGCTTGACACTCAAGTGGTTCCAGTCTTTGGACAGTCCTCACCTGACCTGAGTTAAAGCATAGGAATGGCACTTTGTGGTATTTCCTGGGACTCCCTGTGGCCGGAAGGAATGAATCTGACTCTGTGTTCTTAGAGGGATAATTTATTATTATATTATATTATATTATATTATATTATATTATATTATATTATATTATATTATATTATATTATATTATATTATATTATATTATATTATATTATATTATATTATATTATATTATATTATATTATATTATATTATATCATATCATATCATATCATATCATATCATATCATATCATATCATATTATATTAATTATATTATATTATACTCTACTAAAACTATACTAGTGAATACAGAAGGAATACTTAAAGAAGGCTACAAAGAATGTTAATGAATCTTGTGACTCTCTCCAGAGTCCGACACAGCCTGACTGTGATTGGTCATTAAGTTAATAAAATTCACATGAAACCAATCAAACAATCCCCTGGTGGATAAACAATCTCCAAAACACATTCCAGAGCAGCAATACACAGGAGAGCAAATGAGATAATATTGTTTTCCTTTTTCTCTGAGGCCTCTCAGCTTCCCAGGAGAAGAATCCTGGGCAAAGAAGATTTTTCAAAAAATATTAAAGTAACAGTACATTCCTGGGGAAAAGTCCTCCTCTTTCCCCCCAGACCCCCTCAAATTTGGGTTTATTGGTAGTAAACAATTTCTTAAAACTCCCAATGATCTTATTTAAGGAAAAAAAACCCCAGGAAAATTAGCCCAATGAAGGAACCATCACTTAAAATCAATTTTCAAATACGTACAACTCTTGAAATTTTACTTTCTCTGAAATTTCTCCTCTACTACCATGAACAAATCACAACGGCCTCAGGCCAACTGTTGACACATTTAGCAGTGTAGCACAGCCACCATACAGTCCTCTGGGACATTCTCATGAGTCTCCTTCACTAATTCCTGAGAACTCAGAAGTAAGTGTTATGAACAAAAATTCGGTTAATATTTTTTTTTTGTGAGAAAAAGTTACCACTATTGCTGGGCTGCTGCCTGTGTTATGGTAATTACGGGTCGTTGTTGTTAATGGTTGTTTTTGTATTAGTAAAAGCCCTGGCTGGGGCGAGGTAATGGCCCTTCTCCGAGACAGTAACGGGTGGGGACCTCCCCGAACAGTGAGGAGAAGAGACCTGGAGGGGAGGGGGTTATGCAAAGTGACTCCAGGACCAGCATGCTGTGGGGGACTACAGCTCCAAACTCACGGAGAAACCCCAAAAACAACGAGCCAAATAAGAGTTGAGAGACTGGAGTGATGTCTGGATGTGAGGAGCGGAGTGCTGAGCCTGCAAGAGATGCTGGAAAGCTTCATTGTTCCTCACCCTGTCTTGGAGATCCCCCGGGCCAGGTCTGGGAGGGGAGCGAGACTCGGACCGAACTACCATCTGACGGGCACATCACGCCCTAAAGGCTCCCACGGGGACTGGATTCCCCCAGCTCTGCCCCTTGTGGACAAAGCTGTGCATATCCTCCTCCTCTGAGTCACCTGGGAGACGACGGGATGCTGCAGACCCGTCGAGCCGCCCAATCCTGAGCTGATCACTTTTAATAAAGGCATTAAAAAGGAGAGAAATCTGGTGGCGGGAGTGGGAGACGTGCGCATGTGTGTGTGAGTGAGACGAGAGCCGGCAGCCGGACCTTCGAAGTGAGAGGGACCCCTCAGTACCGTGTTTCCTGACTCCTGCGAAGGGGCAGGCTGGAAACAGGGGAAAGCGAGTGGAATTAGCGTGAGTGAAGTCGTCTCCCAAGGGGGAATAAAGGGCCCCCCCACTCCGGGCGTGCGGAGTGAATTACTGTGTATGAGTGGCACGCACCCCAAAGTCCTGACAAAGGGAGGTCAGGCACTTTTGTAAGTCTCGAGAAGGATTCGAGTAAGATTTGTCAGTCCCGAGAAGGATTCGGGTTTTTCACAAACCCTGCAGGCAAAGTAAGTCCTGACAAAGGGAGTCAGGCACAAACCCCAGCGAAGGAGGCTGCGGTTTGCCTTTAAGTCCTGATACGGTGAAGCCTAAAAATTGGTGGGTTTGGTGAACTAAAAAAATCAGGCAGTTGTTTTTCCTGACTGAGGGAGTCAGGCACGACCCAGATTCTTGGCCGAGGCTTCATGTGTTCAAGTCCTGATAGATGTAAGACCTGACGTTGGGAAGTTGGGCAATCAAGAGATTGGGCAGTTGTTTCAGTATAAAGTCTTGAGCATCAGGCAGAAATTTGAAGTTCAGGGGAGGAGGCTGAAGCTCCTAAAACAAGGTTTTTTTTGAAATTCCCGGTCAGTAGAGGCACCTTTGGGACTTTTTTTATTGAGACCTGAAAAATGGGATGTTGTAATAGTAAAAAGACCGGCAAGAGACTGAGGTATATACATCCCAATAGTCCCTTAGGAGAACTGTTAGAAAAATGGGATTCTAGTGGGGGCTGTGACTGAAGTGTGTGTGTGTGACCTGAAAACCAGACTAGTGCTCCCCAGATGTGTGAGGGAGCCGTAGCTGTGAGAGCGTGAGTGACACGCAGACAGCCTCACAGGTGAACGTGCACCAGAGGCAACCAGAGCCAGGGCCCTTCCAAGAGGCCTAGGGATACTGAGACCTGTGGGCCAACCCCAAGGTGAGGGGAGCCACAGTGATTTTCTAGCAATAAAGATCCAGTTTGTGTCTTGAGGATGTGAAGGAATGTGTGAGAATGAATATAGACAAATAAGACTAGAAGTAACGTAGATTGTGCATTATAAGTTTTACCACATCTCCTTAGAGGGAAGTGTATTGTGTAGAAGAATGGTGTAAGAAAAAAAAATAAAAAGAAAAAAAATTTAGGTGTAAGGGGTTGAAAGAAGTATTTAAGCTGTAAGTGAAAGTAAGAAACAGAAGCAAGAGATAAATAAGATCTTGAAAAATAGAACAGAAAACCAGTGAATTAAATACACAGAAAAATAGGAGAATAAAAATACTTTGGGAGTTAATTTAGCTGAGAAAAACAACTCCTTGCAAAATACAGAGTATGTAGAAGTTGATGAGAGAAACATGAAAGCTATGGAAAAAAAGAGAAATTAACCAATAACATTAAACAGAGAAACAGAGTTTTGATTAAATCATTAAATAGCAGACCATTAATGCCTGTGTTTGAAAGCCCATTTCAGGTACTCTCCATTACTAACTCGACGGTGCAGACCAAAAGGAAAAGGTTGCACTCACATCACTCTCACTCCCTGGCATTGGACCAGGATTCAACATCAGGTTTTTCTCCCTCTGGCATTCTAGCATTGGACTGGACTGCACCCCATTCTTCCTCTGGCATTGGACTGGAACTCCACCCCATTCTCCTTCTGGCATTGGGCCAGACTCCCAGTTTTTCCCTCTGGCATTGGGCCAGAGTCCACACCACTCTCACCTCTGAGCACTGGATAAGGATTCATCCAATTCACCTGAGTATACTGTGATTTAAAGTTGGCTCTCAGAAGGAAAAGTCAAAAAGACTGAACTGTATGGGAAATAATTGGTATCAAGAGTTCTAATGTTTAAAAGGTTTCAAAACTGTTATGTGTAAACTATGTTGGAAAAAAGTTCAAGACTGTAAATAAGTGATTCTGGTTTAAGTTCCCCAATTTAATTCTAAAGACTCCAGGTTAATCCTCTACAGAACACTCCCCTGGGAGGGGAAACCAAAATTGGCAGGGAACAGACCAAGAGAGGTTTAACCAGAGAAACGGGTAGAAGGGACTCTAAAGAGCTTGGAAGCTTCTCCTCAGTAAAGTTCCCCAAGAGGCAAGGCCGGGTGGGCAGGCTGTGTGAGATGACCCATACTGGACTCTTGGGAAGGGTAGTGCTGATGGCTCTGATGGCTGGTGGTGCTCAGGGGAGCCCAGCTGAGCCGTGCAGTGAATGCTACCAACCCCTCTGTGAGGAGGAAGTGAGCTCCTTGTCGAGAGTCCACATCAGTTCTAACCCTGATTGTGTTAACCTCTCCCAATTGGTCTTTTATCAAAAAAAAAATAAGAGAGTGTATTGGATACCATACAATACTGCCACTTTTAGGCAGCCACTCCTAGGAGAGTGCCCTATAGGGGAAGCCTGGTTGTGCTTTGAATGGGATGCTGCTGAAACAAGCTCAGCAGATCTAGTAAAAAGCAAAGAAATGGTGAAAATGGTAAGAAAAATTGTTTGTTACAAGTATTTATATGAGTGTACTGGAAAACAGATAAACCCCTTTAGAACACATTTCAGGGGAGCTCAACCCCTAGGTTTGATCTTGTCTGGCAGCTGCACCGCTAGAGTGATAAAACAAATTTTCTTATTACCCAAAGAAACTGGATCAAGTGTGGGAGTTCCTATATATAATGATTTGGGAGAAAATAAACAGAACCGGGAAAGTGAAATAGAAATTGAGAAAATCCAAAATTATAAAAGCCAAATTTGGATCCCAATATCTATGTTAAACAAAGTTAACCGGCTCCAAGCAGTATTAAAGATAAAGAATTCAATTATTAGGAACATTTCAAACGAAATAAAAAGATTAGCATATGTAAATAATGAAGAACAAACTCCTACACTTGGTCCCAGTGGGTGGGAGAACCTAAAGATTTTCAAAAAGGATGTATGGGAAAAGGTAGTTTTTCTCGGTGTGTGTATACTTGGAGGATTGCTCTTTTTACTATGCTTATTTATCTGTTTTAGTAGAATAGTACTTGCCGTGCAGACCAACCTGAAGAAACCAAGGAAAGTAACAAGGTTGAGTAACCGTGATTACCAAAGTGCACAAGAGATTTATAGTAGATTCAAAACAAAAAATTGTGAGTTGATGCGAGCTTAGAATTTAAGCTCGATCAAAGAAAAAGAGGGGGGACTGTTATGAACAAAAATTCGGTTAATATTTTTTTTGTGAGAAAAAGTTACCACTACTGCTGGGCTGCTGCCTGTATTATGGTAATTACGGGTCGTTGTCGTTAATGGTTGTTTTTGTATTAGTAAAAGCCCTGGCTGGGGCAAGGTAATGGCCCTTCTCCGAGACAGTAACGGGTGGGGACTTTCCCGGAACAGTGAGGAGAAGAGACCTGGGGGGGAGGCGTTATGCAAAGTGACTCCCAAGACCAGAATGCTTTGTAGGACCCCCGACTCCAAACTCACGGAGAAACCCCAAAAACAACGAGCCAAATAAGAGTTGAGAGACTGGAGTGATGTCTGGAAGTGAGGAGCGAAGTGCTGGGCCTGCAAGAGATGCTGGAAAGCTTCATTGTTCCTCACCCTGTCTTGGAGAACCCCCGGGCCAGGTCTGGGAGGGGAGCGAGAGTCGGACCTAACTACCATCTGACGGGCACATCACGCCCTAAAGGCTCCCATGAGGATCTGATCCCAAGCTCTGCCCCTTGTGGACAAAGCTGTGCATATCCTCCTCCTCTGAGTCACCTGGGAGACGACGGGATGCTGCAGACCCGTCGAGCCGCCCAATCCTGAGCTGATCACTTTTAATAAAGGCATTAAAAAGGAGAAGTCTCCTGGCCCTGTTTATTTCAGTAAGCACTAGAATTTTTGATCCCATTCATCAGCATGGTTGATATTCTGCCAGATGTCCTCCTGAGTCAGACTCTGTGTGTGAGTTGAGTGCAGCTGAGCATCATTCCCTGCTGCCATGGTGGATGGACACCTTTGTAGCTCTTGACTGGCATCATCTTGGTAATCCAGCCTGGTTTCACACAGCAGATCTGCACTGCATGAGGCACCAGTGTGACAAAGCTGGGTGAGGGGACAGTAAATTAATGTAAGATAGAAACCTTTTAGAGGTACTGTGTTGATATTTCTGCCCTCTCTTTCTGTCTCTCTCTCTCATACACAGACACAGACCTCTCACGCCTCCCATATCTCTCAAATATCTCTCTGTCTGTCTATCATTTGTCTATCTATCTATCTATCTATCTATCTATCTATCTATCTATCTATCTATCCATCTTTCTCATAGGAGAAACTCTCCTTACTTGCATAAATCCATCAAATCATACCCACACAAGCAGAAATATTAGAAGTCACTAAGGAAAATATTGTAAAATATGACTTGGCAGAATGACTTAAAAGGCTGTAGGGCCCATTCCTGATGACTGACCACAGAGTTTCTTCAAGAAAATAGTTCTTGATGATGTTCTCTGTGTGGGCACCCACACAGTTGTGGGAAGAGTCATATATGGGTAAGATGGTCCAAATCCTGCTCCAAGTTCAGATGCCTTCAGCGCACAAACATGAAAGAAAATAATTTCAAGTTTCATAAGTAGCATAGGCAAAAATCAATGATCTATTGATATGGAGGGCAAAAGCAGCAGAGAAATTTTACTTTTGATGTTGTAATGTGCAGTGAAAACATTCACAGCCTGTTTTAAGAGTATTTAACAATAAGGCTAAAAATGTGGTGGTTTGGTAGTTGAGTTTTGGGCAAATCCCCAGATGCTTGAATAAAAATCCCCTCCCTTTTCTCTTGGAGTAACTGCAAGCTCCCTCCTAGTCCCCCCCCCACCCCAAGCACCTAAAAGCTACAGTTAGCTCAGGCTTTTTTAAAAAGGTAATGAGAATTGATCAGTTTTATTACACAAGTTTAAGGATTTTTCACCGTGAATTAGGGCACTTCAGAGCAGCTTTTCAATAGCAAGCCTCACAGTCTGTTCTCACTGCTAATGAGGAAAACAATCCTCAAGAAATGCTCAGTGAGCTCAGCGCTCTCTGTCCCTGGGATGTTTGGGTGTCCAATGAGCTGAATACCATCCACTGACAGCTTGTGGCATTATTTGCCTGTTCCTGGTGCTTCTGTCAGGTGTGAGCCCTCTGTGCTGAAGATTTGTTCTTTCTCTGCTGTGATCAGGAGATTTCAGTCACAGCTCTGTTCCTGCTGGCACAGTCAGGGCAGCCCTGCCCAGCACCTTTTGGCAGGTGAATTTCAGACCTGTATTGGTTAAGTGGCTAAGACAGTTACCCAGGGGAATAACCACCCTGCTTCTAAAATAAATATGCACTGAACATCCCCCAATCCCTATGTGCCTAAACACAAGCAGTTCTGATCTTAAGTAAAGTCACAAGCCAGTGGTTTGACCTCAGAAACGCTAGTTTCTGTGCTTCACTATATGATAGTGGTTTTGGGGTTTTTTTGTTTGTTTGTTTTGTTTGAGTTTTAATTGTGGTTTGTTTTTGTGGGGGTTTTGGCGTTTTCTCTTTTTTAACTTTGGATATGTTTAGCATCAGTTTTTTTATCAGTCATTACCACTGGTCTTTCTGAGAAAAATAGAATGAGATAGAGAGTGTTTGGGTGTGTAATCTCTGGTCAGAAGCAGTGTCTTCCCTTACACCTGGCTCAGCTGTAAAATTCCCCTCCATGGGAAGGCCACACACGGGACATTGGCGTGAGAGGCAGTTGAGGAAGAGTCATAAACCATCAAAGACCCAAAAGTGTCCCCAAGACTCTTTCCTGAGGCTGCCAGAGCACTGCAGGTGATGCAGACCCAGCCTCTGTTGCAAGAGACTCTGTCAAGCTTTTCCTCCTCAGAGGAGGTGCCTGGCCATTCCCACCTGTGATCCACTGAACTGCGTGTTTTGTGGGACACTCACCACTGAGAACAGGAGAGGAACAATGGGACTCTGGAGTGGTGATATTTTTTACTTCATCTGTCTCTGTCACTCTCTTTCTCCCCCTGCTTTTTTTTTCCTATTTCCATCTCTCTCTCTCTCTCACTCACATTTACTGTTAAATACAATCCATACTATTGACTTTGGCATATGGTCTTGTTTGCACCTTAATTGGGCAGAGGCACCTCTCTAACAATTTTAGTAACTGGATCATAACAAATAGTCAGCATAGACTTTTTTGTGGAATATCATATATCACCAAATGACTTTGTCTAAGGGGTTTATAGTGGCTCAGAGCTCTGCTGTTGGTCTTCCTTAAGTGTCAAATTCTTCTGGTCTTAAAACACATGGAAATTCCTTTTTGTCTTTTTAAACATACTACACAGTAACAAAACTTTGCATCCTTAAGCACACTCAGGGCAGCCAAAAAAATCTGAGCTGTTGAGGAAATGCATTCTGCTTAACAAACTGTTGACATTCTATGGAGTTACTGCAGTTTGAAAGTTTTTGTTACTAGTGCTAGTTTTAGGGATCAGATTTATTACAGTGAGAATTAAGAATTCCAGAAACACTTTTCCCCCCCCTTAAATTAGGGACATTTTTTGTTTTTCTTACCCCATCTCAGAACTATTGAGCTAGCTGTTGAGGATTGTTTGCAGGAGCTGGGCCAGATTTTTCTCTTGGTAGATTATTGCACTTTCCATCAATCATCAATCAGTGCTGCAAACTTCCCACTGCAAGCACAACACACATACACAGGGCAAATACTGTGGGTAGGATCAGCACCACAAATAGTTGCGGGAAATTTCTACTTTTCCAAGTGACATTAGATTTCTCTCCACAATCTAAAGTGTCTGGCACTGACAGACCTTGGTGTCACATCTATCCAAAGCTCCTGGTTTTAACCCAGCAGAGGTACAATCTTTTCACTGGAACTCCAGCCATGGATTTATTTAGTACTTCCCTGGAACAGAACCTTGTGCCACATGGAACATCTTTGAAGCTGGGTCTAACTTTAAAGTCAGCCCTGCTTTGTGTGGTGGTGTTGGACAAGAATATTTAGAGATTGCTGCCAGCTGGTCATGTCCTCAGTTTCTGTGGTTGTAGAACTGCATTGTCCAGGGACTCCAGTGGCACCAAGGCTAGCTGAGCACTTGCAGGTTTAGCCATCAGAGCCTTCTTTATTATCCCCTCTCAAAATGCTCAGTCATGGTCCGGTCTTTCTTCAGCAGAACTAGAAATAAAAGTACTTCTTGCCCATCTCTGGTGATATGACTCCTCTTCATGCCAAAATGCACGGATGGCATTTGGTCACCTCATAAAAGATGATGAACAAATATCAAAATGTGATGATTGGTGTCCTAAACACAAGTGTGAGACACAGTGCAGAGAAGTGGGAAAAATTTTTACTTTCTGGATATTAATAATTCTTCAATGATGGAAACTTTAAAAGTTTGATTCTTATCTCATTTTAGATTTGTCTGTAGAGGAAAAGTAATGGTTGGAATTAGTCATATCTTTCAATTCACAGCAAGGACATAACTAACAATTGGCACATAGCAATGTCAGCTCCTTAGGGAGCACCCTGTAGGTAAATATGCCACACATGTAACACCAGCAGCAGACAAGAGAAGAGATGCAGAGGCTGGAGCCTTTGATCACCTGAGGATCCACAGGATTCTGGGACCTCTATTTTTAACAAAACCATTACTTTTAAGACCAGTTACTGCAAAGCAGAAAAGAGAAAATTCTGCAAAGAACTCTGCTGCTCTTACAGTATCTGAGCACCCTGAAGTGGTGGGTGTTCCTGAGTACCAGTTCCACCTGGAATATGCCATCACACCATTCTTCCCAAGTTTAGAACTGCATCTCCACACAATACTCTCTTTTTTTCATGTTTCTTGAGTGATCAAGTACACATTTGCTCCTGAAAGGCTTCTTAAAGGCACCTGACACTTTTGCTTCAGCAGTAATAGGAGATCACTGTGTAGCAAATGACTGCATTTAATTTCTAGCAGTATTTCAGCATCTCAGTGCAACTAGCCTTACATAAATCACACAAGAAACTAAATGATAACTTTTCTCTCTTTTATTTCATCCTTTTTGTTTCATCCTTTTTGTCTTTTTTTACTAATTTTTTAAGGCTCCTGCTATTGCAGAACAGCCAAATAGCACAGGCTTTATGTCATTACTTGATAGAGGTCCAAGTGAATGGACACCAGCCACACTTAGCACCTCAGAGCAGAGAAGTTTGAAGAAAACACCTTGTGTGGTGTTTCCTTCTGAAGTGAAGGAATGCCAGATGCAAACTTAGTTTTCACACTTGTGATTTAGTATGTGCCATAGTCCAAGTCTGAGGTAGCTGAGTATGGTTCTGGGAAGGGAGGAAATGTAAATAACTTCAAGCAAGCTCTGCAGGAAGAGGCAACTATTTTTTTTTCACATTTGTAACCTTATTTATATTTTTAGAACATCACAGCTATAACAACACCATTATTTTGCCTTCAAAAAGAATTCTGTGAGTACCTGCATTTAATCTTGGGAGGCAGAAGGAGCTACTTGTATTATAAATCATGTGTGACTTTCCAACGGCAAGAGGCTTTAAATTTCATTAATTGTTCAATGCCAGAGAAAAAGTCTTCATCAGACACTACAGGGTTATATGAAAGTGCTTTTAGGCACTGTAAAATCATCTTTATCTATAGAATCCAGTGCAGGTCTTGCCAACTTCTCCCAAATCTGTTGATGTGTTTCTGTGTAAGACATGCTCTTATTGTTCCTCCTTGACCCGAGGTCATTTTACACTGCTAATGCCCCACATTGCTCTCAAGTGCAGGTGGATAACTCTTTTCTGGAAATACAGATTATCTCTACTCTATTTCTCTATCTAATTCCAGCACTGACGGTCTCTTGGAAAGCTGTAAATTTTCTTGGCCATCCCCTGGTACTGAACATGTCCCTTTTCCCTTTCTCCTGGCCCCTGCCTGCAAAATGCACAAAGAAATGGTTGATTTCATGTGAACTGGAGCCCTCTGCCCATTGTCCAGTTATTTATTTTTTGCTACCAATAACAGCTCTGCCTAGGAAGGATCATGTCAAAACTGATTCACTCGAAAAGCACATGAGCCCAGCTTAAATAAATAAACAAACAAATCAATATTCAAACTTCAATCCCTGAAGTCTAGAGCAGAAATCCTCTGCCTTGCTAGGGATGCAAATAACAAATCCATAGAGTAGCAGCAGAAGAAAGATAGAAATAAACCCCAAAAACGAAAGCAAAAACAAAACAAAAACTCAGTGACCCTAAAATGCATTAATATATTTTTTGCTCTTTTTTTTTTTCTTGTCAGATCTGGTCTATTTTACAGTTACCAGTCACAATGATGACACCATATCTACTTATGTTTTGCAGCCACAAAACTATAATGACATGGGAGTTCTGGCCAGCATTTTCTCCAGAATCTTGTGGACTCAGGCCCTCCAGTGTTATTCCATGTATCTTGGTAAACTCTAGGTAGTTTTTTATTCCGGTGCCAAACTCTTGCTTGGTGTTTCTTGACTTTGTTATTTGATTTTTACAGATTTTAGGCGTAAGTGGATTCCTGTCACAATGGTTTGCATTTTTTAAGTAACCTCTGATGTATTTGAGAAAACTCTTGTCTCCCAAGAACAAATACCCTGAGATTCCAAAACATAAAACATCAATCTCATTGTTTAATCACATTGTTCAATATTCACCATGGAGTGCTTGCCTCCAGCTGAGCATGCAGACCTTCAGCTGAGTCAGAGCACATCTGCTATCTAATAAAAATTTCACTTCTTAATATTCTGCTGATCTGGACTGGGTGCCAGGGAAACACTGGCAGTGAGCAGCAGCTCCAGAGGAGACAGAGCAGCCAAAAGGCTGCTTCAGGACACAACTCTGTCTATTTGCTTTAGACCTTAATTAAGAGGCAATTCTAGTTCATAAGACATTATACTACAAGGCCGCTGATTTATTAGGCAGACATTCAGTAATGTGAATGAGTGTTCTTGTACACAGTTGATTAACTACAAGTGTGTTGCGCCAGGATGACTGGAAATTTGAAAGCTTATCTATTTTAGCCTGCTGCTTGGGGTCCCTGGGTGAATCTTTTTCAGGGGACTGTGCAGGTTCCTGAACTGCAGGACTGAAATTTTCTGCAATACAATCCTTCATAACAGTATTCTAATTTTTTATACTTGCTGGGTTTCCTTTGTTTTTTCTACTTCAGCTTTTAAGTAGCTTGAAATCTAATGAAGGGGACAAGAAGTTGTCTGTTTGCTACAAGATGTGTGAGAAGAAGAAAGAACAAGTCCCTGAGTACAGCAGTCCCTCAAAACTTCATTCTTTTTTAGAAATCAGTTTCCATTGTGGTCTGAGGCCAAAGCTGTATTTCGCCTCAGAAAGCCCAATTTTTTCCTGTCCCTGCCTGTTATATCTAGTCTCAGCTTCAAGGTGTCAAAGGATGAAAAGTCTCATCGGTTCAAGAGAAACTCCATAGAATAGTTCTTAAGCCTCAGATTCTTCTTTTCTGAGCAGAGACATAAATAAGCATTTTCCTATAGGGAAAGAAGAGGGTTTATAGCAGCTGGTGTGCAGGAGATGCTTCCCCAGCAGGAACTCCAGGCTCCAGCAGAAAGGGGCTTCAAACCTTCCCAGCCTTTCATCTCATGCTTACTGCTTCAGTGACCACAGTCTGGCCAAGAGTGGCCTCTGGCAACTCCGTGCAAACTCTGACCTAGCCAAGATCTGGTGAGGAAAAGCAATATTGATTACATTTCACTCATGGGAGGAGATATGCGCACTGGAGTAAGAAATGCAGGACGGTTTCCGTACAGTGTCTGTGCTCTTCCCTTTCTCTCCTACCTAACCAGCCTCAGAGTTTTCACAGACCATTTTTGAATGGATTGCAGCACTCAGTTGTGCAACTCTTCTGAGAAATCTCCTCTCTCAGAGATAATTTTCAGTAGCTGCTGTGCTAATTGTGCTCTGTCGAATACATCTTTGAAAGTGCCTGCCAAACATTTCTGAAATACCACAACCCAGGTGGAGGAAGATCACTTCTTATACAGAGCAGACAGGTAGTCTGTGCTGAAATCCACATTCAACACAGGATTATTAATGGAAGTTGGAAAGAAAATATGGATGTGAATACCACTTGATGGGAAAAGAGGGAGAAATGTGTTGGATTTGCAGGCAACACCAACAAGGGAGAGATGAGAATCTTGACTCCATGTTTCAGACGGCTGATTTATTATTTTATGATATATATATTAAAAGAAAATGATATATTAAAATTCTACTAAAAGAATAGAACAAGGATTTCATCAGAAGGCTAGCAAGGAATAGAAAGGAATGGAATGATAATAAAATCTTCTGACTGCTCACAGCCTCGACACAGATGGCTTTCATTGGTCATCAAGTAAAAACAGTTTCACATGCCGGGTAAACAGTTCTCCAAATCACATCCCAAAGCAGCAAAACATAGAGAAGCTGCGGCTTCTCAGCTTCTCAGGAGAAAAGACCCTGGCAAAAGGATTTTTCATAAAATATGTCCGTGACAAGAGATGAACTCTGTTGGACCTTCCAGATTTACAGAATAGGATGAAATCACTCCTGCTCTTCCACCTAACCAGTGGCAGGAAACTGGTGTTACACTAACTGTGCTGTCCAAAATTCATCTTCTGGTGATGGGCTAAACTCTAAGCTGATGTTACTGTGACTGAGAAACTCTCTGAGAGTTTAATTCTTTATTCCCTTAATCAGAATATCAGTCTGGTTCCTGTGGAATAATATTTTTGTCCAGCTTGCTGACACAGGAGTTAAAAATACTTATATCCACCCCTCTTCTGGAAAAGGTAAACTGCTGCTGCGGTTTTGTGCTGCAGGAGTTTTGTGGGGATTATTTGCAGGATGGGATGGACTGGGAGCTTGGCTCAGCAGGTGTTACTCACTCGACCTAGAAGGTGCAGAAACACAAATGAGGTACCCTGATGAAGAAAGGTTGTATAGAGCAAGATGATTTGGTGAACTATGAGGAAATCTTCTGCAGGTGAGAGCTGAGGTTTGATGGTGAATTTAAATTGTTTGTAGCGTTGGGCTGACATCTCTGACAACTGAGAAGAGCTCACAGCATATCCCTCTAAATCCTCCCCTGGTCTGGAAGAAATGTTTGGCTGAGGAAAAGGACTGCTTTGTTGTTCCCTGCAGGGAAACATTTGGACACCCTCATGATTTTCTTGTTATGCATCTCCTGCTGGAGAATTTGGCAGTGAGGCAAAGATACTAAGCTTGCATAGCTTACTGCAGATGGCTCCTATGGATAACAGAACTCAGTGAAAATAGGGAAGTGCAATCATTCAGACCACCCAAAAAATCATCCAAACTGGCTGGTTACATTTGGTTTGGATTACACAAGAACATTGGCCGGGCAGTGCAGCTCTCTTCAAAACTCAGCATTTTCCTGGAAATGGTAAAACATTGTTGACACTGTGGGGAATGGAGAATGTTTAGAAAGAGGGGATATTTCATCATGGAACAAGTGAAATGCAGGGATTCAGAACTGGCTGGTGTGCAGCTCATGCCGATCACCCAGCCCAGAAGAGGCAGTTTTTGAGACACAAATGATTAGCAAAAGCTGTCCCTGGAAGAGAAGGAATTCATAAACACACTACAAGGGTTCTGGAAGAGAAAAGGAAAGTGTCTTCAACAGCTTGTTGGACAGAGAACATGGTGGGAGCAGTTTCAATGAGAGCAGCGCTGCCAGAAGGGACTGACTGTGCTCCACAGGCTGAGCTTGTGCTCTGAACAAGATCTCCAGGGTGAAGTCTGTGGTTACAAACACAGAAGATTTCCTGATTTTCACAAGTGAAGGAAGGAAGACACAAAACCTGAAAAGGGTAGAAATTGAATAACTCTAGAATCAAATTTAGCAACCACTGCTTTGTTTTTGCCAAAGAGACATGAAACAAACCAAGCAGCCAAATAAACAAAAAAACAAGCTCACAGATTTGTTTAACAATAGAATGTTCAATGGACTGAATTTAATTAATGCCAGGTTTTGTCAGCTGAGAATCTGGCAGCAACACCAAAGTGACTGCATTTGATATGGAAGTGCAATGGGGAAACCTAAACCCTGGAGAGCAGTTTTGTAAACTTCTGCCTTCTGCCTTGTGTTCCTGTTATCATCCTTTGTCAGCATTAAATTAAGGGCCATGGTTTTTTTTTAATTTCTATGGAGCAGTATTAATTTAATTCACACTGTTCAGATGCTTAACCTAAAGTTATGGCTTTACTCAGAAGATAATTATGACATGAGAGTGAGCAAATGATCATGACAGTCATTGTCCTGTCAAACTGCCAGGTTTCATTTTGGAAATTTTGGATTTACTTTATTCTAGCAATAAACAGCTGTAATGTTAAAACTTCCGCTGCTATGGACTAGGAATGACGCTGTGTGGTTTAGAAAAACAACTCAAAATTTCTCCTGATTTCTCATCTCTCTGACCTGCAGGGGAAAGGAATATGTTTTTTCTCATGAACACTTTCTCACGCTTTTGAAAAAATATTGTAGAGAAAAAGATTAGGGCAAAGATAGGAAAGGAGATTAACTCAATATATAGGAACATAATAAAAACTTCTTTCTTTCCAAATAGCCTTTATCTTAAGCTACAAGGAATCTACACAACATTATGTTACTTATCTTTCATCTGATAGCTGGACTTCATTGATACAAGGAGGGCTATTCAAGTGTTAAATATTGGTTTTCTAGGGCTATTTAAGATGCCCTTGCACAGTCCCTCCTGCTGCACTGCAGAAAGGTATTTGTACCTGTCCATTCTGTGTGATCCTCAGGCCATTTCAGCTGACTGAGTGAAGAGAGATTAAACCACTGAATTAGACAGCCCCACAACTTCCATTTGGCTGAGGGGTCCTTTCTATTTTCCACTGGGACCAAACCACTCAGATCTCTTTGGCAAGACAAACACAGAGTTGTTGTGAAGGCACAACAACTCAAGTTTATTATTTGATGTGTAGTTTTCCAAACGAGTTTTCCAGTTACAACATATTGGGTGGATTTTTTCGTTCTCTGGCTCCTTTCCTCCAGCTTTCCAGTGCAGAGTGTGGGATTCAAGGCTTGCACTATGGAAAAAGCAGGTTCTCCATGTGAGGGCATGCACACACACACTGATCAAAAGCATCCACAAGTTCAAGACAGTCTGGGACAGAGACTTTTTCCTTGTCTTTCAGTCCTTCCAAAGCCCATATCAGCAGTCTATTGATCCATGACTCTATTGGATGCAGTCACATTAAACAGTAATAGCCTTGCGATGGGTGCTGTGGGCAAACTTTGCAAAAAATATTTATTGTTGTTTTCCTTCTCTTTTCCTTCCTCATATACACCAAGTGAGAAAAAATCCCAATGCCTTTCTGCCCCATGTTGAAATCCTCCTGCCAATGATGTTCAGCTGGTTTCTGACTCAGAAAGTCTATCCCAGCCTTCAAAGCTGACCCAACAACCTGGGATCTCTGATGTGAATATTCTGGCAGTGGTGCTTTCCTTTGAAGGTATCTTGTTTGTTTTTATAACTCTGTTTTACCCCCTATCATCTGTTGCCAGGGTTTTTCCATGTTGCCTCCAGTGAAATTTCACCAACAGCATTTGGACGCCCCACTGACAGAGAAGTCCTTGCTCAGTCTGTGCTGTGGGTTGGCAGAACGGAGGGAACAGGATTGGAACAGAGAAATACTGAAAATACTTCCAGCATTTCTCATGCTGCTCTCAGGGGCTTAACAGGGTGGTGAGGGAGAAAGAAAAAGTACATTAAAAAAACCAAACAAGTTCTAGTATTTTTGGATATGTCTGTGGCACAAGTGGGGTGCCAGAGACATGGAGTCAGAATTGCTCAGCTTGGAAAAGACCTCTAAGACCAAGTCCAGCCTTTAACCCAGCACCACTATCTGAGGTTCACCACTAAGCCATGTCCTCAAATGCCACAGCTGCATGCATTTTGCACACTTGCAGGGCTGTTGATTCTGCCATTTCCATGAGCAGTCTGCTCCAGTGCTTTTCATTACTTTCCCTTTCTGTGGAAAAAAAAAAAATTCATCATATCCAATGTGCAGTGGTACAACCTGAGGCCATTTCCTCTCATCCTGTCACTTCTCTGTCACTCATCTCACCACACTCTCCTGTCAAGGAGTTGTAGACAGTGAGAAGGTCCCCCCTGAGCCTTCTTTTCTCCCTCACAGCTCCCTCAGCCTCTCCTGGTGCTCCAGACCCTTCCCCAGCTCCATTCCCTTCTCTGGACTCGCTCCAGCCCCTCAATGTCCTTCCTGAACTGAAAGCCCCAAAATTGAACACAGGATTTAGGATAATACCAGCTGGAGGACAGGCCTATGTTTGCTAGGAAGTAACCCTAATGCTGGCATGCTTTCTGAACACAGAGCAATGACAAGCCAGCTCCACACCTGTATATATAAAACTCTGAGAAAATTCATTCCTGGGTATGGAAGTTGTTTTAAACTGCCCTGAGGCTAGGTCCAAAGAACCAGCTGCCTTTGAACATCCTGTAGACTGCAAAAATGCAATTTGATGTATCAGAAGTAGTAAAGGGTGTTCTCACTCCATAGCTTTAGGAGAATGTAGGAAGAGGTTCCTGCAAGCACAAAGAGAGGGATGTGTCATTTCCAGGGACTGTGCCTTTTGAACCTAATGCTTTTACTTGTTCCCCACTTGATCCTCACCCTCTTCACGGGGATGTGGAGATCCTAAATTGTCTCCTTGGTGTAGGCAGCATCCTGAACTGTGTGCCTCCAGTCTGGGTGGTGACAATTCCTCCTCAAGCAATCAGGGAGAATATTGTCTGTGTCCTGACAGAACTCTCTGTATCCAGTGGCCGGACTTCAGTCTGTTGATTTTTGCATTACTGTAACAATTCCAGAAGGAAATTGCTGCTTTATTTGAACTGGCCGAACAGCACACTGGTAGCACCCAAAACATGGAGAGCTGAACTGCAGAGACTTCCCACAACACAAAATAAATGTCTCACATTGTCCAAGAAAGGAAACAGTTTCCTTGCCCTGCTAATAAACAGCATGTGTAGCTGTAAACAAGATGGTCAACTGAGTGGAACTTTATCTCAGTCCAGAGCAAACATTGTGACATCTGTAAGAATGCTGGAGGACACAAAAGATGAGAAAATGGACATTTGAAATGAAAAAAATTGTAAATGTGAGGAGTAATATTTGCCTACACTAGATAACACAACCATTAAAAAATACTCAAATGGATTTGATCTCAGTCTTCATCTATGTATTTTATCTCTGTGAAATGTAGCTACATTGCACAAGCAGTTTAATTCTGTCCTTAATGCTGTCATGATTGCAACGGAGAAGATAACTTTAATTAAAGGGGAAGCAACTTGGTAACTCTTCTTTCTTAAAATACACTTACTCATTGAAACACTCTGAAATTTACATTTCTATCAAAGGCTACCTCGGAGCTCTAAATGAAAAGTGTGAAAGAAGTGTTAATTATCATACTGGGTCATTTTTTTCCCAGCAGTGCCATGAGCCTTTCCTCCCTCTGACTGTGATAGAACTGAGCCATTTACTGGACTTTGTGACAATTCAAACACAAACAAAAGCAACCACACCAAAAAAAGGCATTTTTGCAGCTCCCTATAAATATGTTGGTTGTTGGGCTTGCAAGGTTTGATTTCAGCTCCAGCTTGTTTAGTTACTTGGTTCAGATCCCCTGGAGTGAAAAGTGGCAGGAACCAGACTGAAAGTTCTCAGGGTTCACTGAAGTTTTGCATTCCTCCACACAGGTTATGGGAAAGGTTCTACAATGAAGAAGCTGAATAAAAAAAAATTCCACTATTAAACCACTGCTAATAAGTTAAATAATCATGTCTAGCAACATCTGGCTTATTCTTATAATAAATAATTCCTCAAATTAAAGATTTCCTGTTCTATTTCCTGTTCTAGTATTTAACTGTGTGAAGCTAAGTAAAAAACGAGAAGCAAAAGCTGGAAGGAACATCTGTGTTTCCAATACTCTTGGGAAATGGGATCACAGTAGAGTTTTAACTGTTGCTTGGCACTATTCTGCCCTGTGCTACCTGAATCCCTTACAAACCCGTGGTAATGACACATTCGGTTTCATATCCATTTTCCTCACATCCTTAAATGTGTCTTCCATGATCATTAAAAACAAGAGACAGATGCAAAATCAAATTCTGAGATACCAAACAGATCTGTGCTATAGCAAGGAAAGAAATGCCAAAGAAGCTGCTATTGCTAATCAATCAAAAAGTCTGTTGTCAAATGAATTTTCAGTGTCAGTGCAGGTAATGTGTCAATGTCAGCCTTAAGGGTGCATTTTTTAATACACAGGAAAGGAGGAGAGCACCAAGATCTCTCTACCTGGAGATCCTTTCCTTAAAAAGTGCCGGAGTTGTTCTTGAGTTATGTGCATTAATTGCCTGCACTACTACAGGGAGAGGTGGGCAAGATGCTTCATTGACTGAAAGAGCAACAAATGCAATTATGTTGCAGTCATTGATTTATTTTTCTCGGTCATTATTTTTATAATCTCTCTTTATTCTTTTTTTTTTTTTTTCTGTTAGGAGCCATATTTTAAAGTATAATAATTTAATTCACCTCTTCCAGTAAATATTTATTTCCTGGTGATTGCTGTATGCATTGACTCAAGCATATCATAATAGTTCTTATTATTATTTTATGCTTGCAATTTAAGTCAAAGCATTAAAGAATGGTATATGTAAGCTGAGAAGCTACAAATGTTTGAATCTAACCCTTCAAGATTCAGACTCTGAAAGTCAGGGCAGGTTCATGCAGGCTCATTGTCAAAGTTAGATTGGAGAATGTGGACATGAGGCTGTGACAGAGTCTTTGGAGATGAGCTTTTACAATAGTGAATAAGTTGAGAGCAACAGGAGCAGGGCCCTGATCTTGATGAATCTTCAGCTACAAGGGGTTTTTTCCTTATTTGTAAGAACAGTCCCCTCACACTTGTCCAAGGGAAATGTGCTAATATTTGTTCACCTTTCCAGTCATTTAATAATTAATGTTTACCCCCTTCCTTCATCGCTATTCACATTCATGTTGAAAGGTCATCTCTTCAGCTGCAGGTTGGCTGCCAGTTCCCTTCTGCACCTGAGGCCCTGCTGGCCTGGCAATAATTTCCTGAGGTGTGATTATCACCTTCAGCCACATTCATGGGGCCCAGGTGGGAGAGGAGGTCAAGTTTCCTGACATTGCTGGACCTCCTCGATGTCTGGACAATGCTAAAATGTTCTTCAAGCAGAAGCAGGAGCTGAGGTAAGAAATGTGAAACAAAGTAGCTATTGCTTAAGCCTCTTAAAAAACACACAAAGTTTATATGTTTATCAGATGAACAGGTTTTGCATCCCTGAAGTCTCAGGGATGTTGTTTCTATTTAACTTTCAAGTGAAACCGAGGTTCCTCAGCCACCAAAGGAAGCTGTTCTGGGGGAGATAAACGTGGGTCTGCCCCATGTGTCTGTGTATCTGGTGTCTCACTGTCCCTGAAGACCTGCTAAATCACATATTGATTTCAGCTCCTTTTTATCTCTAAGGAGTGAGATGACTCTGAAGATTTCTTAGATTAAACAGTAAAATAATTTCTTATCTTTCAGAGCTACGAGGTAGAGAGGGAAGAGAATGGGCGAAGAGGCACGCAGCCCCAGTGGCAAATTACACAGTGCTGTGAAGACACTGCCCAGGGTCTCACCTCACCTCCTTGCCACCAGCAACAGACTCTAGCTGAATAAAAGACAGGGCAATAATTACAGATAGCAGAATTATTTTTGACAAATACTGCCTTGTTTGGAAAGCATGTCATACTTTAATTTATTCCAGTACTTGTTGTTGTGCTGCCTGGCTGGTTTGTAAACTATTACACACCAACTTCTTGTTTCTAAGAGCTAAAGTGAAATCAGGTCTCTTGTGGTTTGCTTCACAAAATAAGAATTTAAATTAGAAGAACAATTTTTACCTTTCCAAAGGCCTTTCATAATTGTTTAATCAAATTTGCTAACACATAGTGTTAACAAATAAAGAACATAGAATTTCCCTATTCCTGTGTGAATTGTTCTGAATACATACCCACGTAGTCCCAAATATATATTGAACAAAGAAAACAATCCTCAAGACGTTTTGTGAGCACAGTGCTCTCTGTCCCTGGGATGTTTGGGTGTCCTAATACACCTTTTAGATGTAAAAGCATCCTCCCATCCCCAAAATTTCTCTGGATATATCCAGTAATGTATGTATGGGCTCAGTAAGAGGGTTGAAACACCTTGTGTTTCAAACAAAATTAAGGGAACATAAATGAGCCTTAGTCCCCTAATCAAAATCACTTTGAGACTTCTAGCTATGTTTTTACAGTGCACTGAAGACACAGTTTGAAGCTTATTCTATTCCCAGTGTTAGGGGATTTTTTGAGCTTTTAGGGTTTGGGGTTTTTTGCTTTTCATTATTTCAGGCTATGACAGGGTGCTCTGAAGTGGTGCTGTTTGCCTTTCACAGGAGAAAGACACACTAGGAGAGATTTACAGGAGGGGTCTTGGTCAGAACAACCTGTCAGACTTGATACAGCTCCTTCAAGACTGTGGATATAACACAGCTGCAAAAAAAAATCACTGAGCCCACTGCAGCAAATTGGCTTAGAGTGGAATCAGTGGTGCACTAACTAAAGAGAGGAGTCTTGTGGAGGGGAAAGACATGAGAGAACCCAGAGAGAAGATAATTAGGGATAAAATGGAAAAGAGAGGGTTGCTTACTGCTAGTTTAGCTGAGGCCTCTGAGGGTTACTGCACACACTGCACTAGGAGTAAAGGCAGGTTTTGAAATTAGGGACAGAGAAAAACTGAAAATTTGCATTACAGGAGACTGGATCAGCTTTCCTAGTCAGGGAAAGGGAAGGGAGGGAAGGGAGGGGCGGGAGGGGAGAGAGGGGGGGGGAAGGAGGGGGGGAGGGAGGGAGGGAGGAAGTGTCGGAAGGAAGGAAGGAAGGAAGTGTCGGAAGGAAGGAAGGAAGTGTCGGAAGGAAGTGTCGGAAGGAAGTGTCGGAAGGAAGTGTCGGAAGGAAGGAAGGAAGTGTCGGAAGGAAGGAAGGAAGTGTCGGAAGGAAGTGTCGGAAGGAAGTGTCGGAAGGAAGGAAGGAAGTGTCGGAAGGAAGGAAGGAAGGAAGTGTCGGAAGGAAGGAAGGAAGTGTCGGAAGGAAGGAAGGAAGTGTCGGAAGGAAGTGTCGGAAGGAAGTGTCGGAAGGAAGGAAGGAAGGAAGGAAGGAAGGAAGGAAGGAAGGAAGGAAGGAAGGAAGGAAGGAAGGAAGGAAGGAAGGAAGGAAGGAAGGAAGGAAGGAAGGAAGGAAGGAAGGAAGGAAGGAAGTGTCGGAAGGAAGGAAGGAAGGAAGGAAGGAAGGAAGTGTCGGAAGGAAGGAAGTGTCGGAAGGAAGTGTCGGAAGGAAGGAAGGAAGGAAGGAAGTGTCGGAAGGAAGGAAGTGTCGGAAGGAAGTGTCGGAAGGAAGTGTCGGAAGGAAGGAAGGAAGGAAGGAAGGAAGGAAGGAAGGAAGGAAGGAAGGAAGGAAGGAAGGAAGGAAGGAAGGAAGGAAGGAAGGAAGGAAGGAAGGAAGGAAGGAAGGAAGGAAGGAAGGAAGGAAGGAAGTGTCGGAAGGAAGTGTCGGAAGGAAGGAAGGAAGTGTCGGAAGGAAGGAAGGAAGTGTCGGAAGGAAGGAAGTGTCGGAAGGAAGGAAGGAAGGAAGTGTCGGAAGGAAGTGTCGGAAGGAAGTGTCGGAAGGAAGGAAGGAAGTGTCGGAAGGAAGGAAGGAAGGAAGGAAGTGTCGGAAGGAAGGAAGGAAGGAAGGAAGGAAGGAAGGAAGTGTCGGAAGGAAGGAAGGAAGTGTCGGAAGGAAGGAAGGAAGGAAGTGTCGGAAGGAAGTGTCGGAAGGAAGTGTCGGAAGGAAGTGTCGGAAGGAAGGAAGGAAGTGTCGGAAGGAAGGAAGGAAGTGTCGGAAGGAAGGAAGGAAGTGTCGGAAGGAAGGAAGGAAGTGTCGGAAGGAAGGAAGGAAGGAAGGAAGGAAGTGTCGGAAGGAAGGAAGGAAGGAAGGAAGGAAGGAAGGAAGGAAGGAAGGAAGGAAGGAAGGAAGGAAGGAAGGAAGGAAGGAAGGAAGGAAGGAAGGAAGGAAGGAAGGAAGGAAGGAAGGAAGGAAGGAAGGAAGGAAGGAAGGAAGGAAGGAAGGAAGGAAGGAAGGAAGTCTATAAAAATGTTCTGTCCTGTTGGGCCATTATGTCTAAATTATTCTGACAGGTAAAATTTGATGGAAAATATGTCAGACATGAGTTGGGGAATGTTGTGTGACCTTTCCAGCTAACAAATGATAATTTATAAAACTGAAGCTCATTATAATTCTTTTGGTGTAATGTCATTTAACAATCCTTCTAATTTTTATTTACACCATGCTCAAGAAACTTAAAACTTGATCTTGATAAATGAAGAAATTACTGATATAAAAGAGGCATTCAGTCTCACGTTGTGTAGAGATGCTCCCATAAGTCCTGGCAGAGCTGGAAACACCAGCTGTCCTCAGCCTTGCTCAAGCCAAACCTCTCTTTAGTGAAGGACAGCTTGACAGCTTTTTTTAACACTCCTCCTACCCCGCTGACATTACCTCAGACAACTGGCTGCTCCAAAAAACAAGTTAAGCATTCTGAAGAGTAGGGGTGACTCTGGGAGTGGTGATGGATGAAGTCTATGCTGTCCATACATTACCATCTGTTAAAAAATTGCATCTTTTGCAAGCTTTACCACCCTAGAGAGAATGTTGAGGCGTTTCAGGGATAGAGGTGTAAAGCACAGTCAGCTCCTGCTCAGATGATGGTCCTCAAAAGGCTGAAATAACTGTGAAAACATCTGATTTTACAGCATAATAACATTGCTGAGATCCCTGTATCTGACCAGTGGAAGGTCAGGCAACAAAACCCATGAAGCTGCAGCAGAGAGGGAGGCAGTGCAGAAAGTTTAGATGTTCCAGGTCATCTCAAGATGTACACTCATCACAACTATTTGAAGGTCACTGTGGCAAATAATTCTAGGAGAGACTCACATGGAAAAGCCTTCATCTCCATGGAAGTCAGAGTGGCAAGCTGGGCACATCATTTTGACAATGGACAAAATCCCACTTTATCCAGTCAGATATTCTGCCCTGGATACACGTGCTGCATTTCTCAGAAAAGCCAAATTGTTCTCCAGTTCCTGCAGCCTTCCAAAGGGGAATTGCTTTAAAGGAGAATGCTCTCTGCCTCTGTTTGCCATGGCTTTATCATTTTATTGAAAAGATTTTATTACTGTTAGGACTTCATACCAAAGCAGGGCTAGAGCTGTCTCACGTTGCTGTGAAGTGCTACAGTCTGTGATGGTGGGACACTTCCTGCTGACAGAACAAGATCCCACGTTTGCAAGGTTCAGCAGACTCCAGCCAAAGGAAGTATTTATAAAAATGCTGCCACATCAACTGCTATTTTCCTGCTACAGCTTTGCCTCAATTGCTTTACCTCAAAACTGCTTTACCTCAATTTGTCATTTTGAATGCCACACAAAAAGTGTTTCCTAGTTCTCCTTTTAACATATAGAGGTATTTTTTTTTCCTTTACACAGATGCAAATTCAGACTAAAGGTACCAGTTTCTATTAATTTCCTGTGTTTCTGGCAAGAAGTAAAATTATGCTAGATATTTGCATTTATAAAAATGGTTGATAAAACGTTTCCTTTCTTTGTGTGTATGTGTTCATGAGTGCTGATCCTAGCATTAAAGTGACCTATGCACAGGGGATTAGCTAGAAAAGCTGAAAAATCACATGTAAGAGTAGATATCTCTGAGCACAGAATATGAAATATTAAACAACATAATTAATGTCAGAACATGTACCATTTTCAGTCTATTAGAGACAAGGCAGAGAATCATAAATTGGATTAAATACTCTATGTATCAAACTGTCCAGAGCACGGCAGGATGTGTGCGTGCCTGTGCAGTGGTCTTGAGCTGAGATGGGGCAAAGGAAGGTTGTTAAAATGCACAAGAATGAAGGCAACACAGACAAAGAATTAAATTTTCAACCCTCATCTGGCACAGATATCAAAGCAAGGGATTTTCAGTCCTAAATTCGGTCTCTAATGGGAAAACACAGGAAAGATGCAAAATGAGCAGAAAGATTTTCTCAGCAGGGCCTCTGGAAGCTCTCTAAAACAGAAATCTAAAAGGTCATCTCATGTTTCTCATTGCCTTATTCAGCTAAATGTAGATATTTCCTTTTTGATTTAAGTGATTGACTCTAGAATCTATACCCTCAATCAGCAGGATCTCAGAAAATTCAAGACATGTTCCATGTTCCATTTCTACCTGCCTTAACCAAGGAAGCATCCTCCACAAAGTCACAGAGGCACAGGAAATAGAATCACTCGAAACAATGATAGTCATCGGTTTTACTCAAGCTGAGAAGATTTTTATTTTGCTCTCCAGACCCTTTATGTTGAAAGGGCCTGGTTTATTCAAACAGTTGAGGGATCCTAGAAGGAGGAACACAGTCAACAAAATAACTTGCAAACAGTAGGTAGCTAAAAGGAAGAAAGGGATTTCTTTGCCACTTCTGTGGTGAAAAGGGCAGGACATAAACTTCAGCAGATGAGTTTTAGGTATACCACGAGGAAGCATTTGCTAACAGTCATAATGACAAAGTCCTCAGAGAGATTTTCATGGAGATTTTTCATTGGTTCCAGGTGTGACTTGTCCAAACTGACTGGTGATAACTGAATTTTTGCTGTTAATCTACAACAGCTCCTACTTCATTTTTCTAGTTCTTCCTCTACTCCTTCTCCTAATCCCACTAATTGTAATGCCTAAATCCACTAATTCTTTGCCAGTCAAAAATCCAGACCTTGGCTGTCATCCCCTAAACTGAATCTGCATTGGACAGACAACACCATCACTGGCACTAGGTGTCCCTAGGATGACTTTTCTAACACTGAAAGCACTTCACTCAGTACCATAGAATAGATTACATTTTTTTTTCACTTAAAATGGACCTACAAAGACCATCTGATGCAACTGCCTGACTCCTTCAGGGCTGAACAAAAGTGAAAACTGGTTATTAATGACAATGTCCAAATGCCTCTGAAAAAAATCATAGGTTTTGGGCACTGACCGCCACTTGTGGAAACCTGCTGCAGTGTTTGGCCACACTCTCCCTAAAGAAATGCTTCCTTGCGTGAAGTCTGGACCTCTCCTGGTGCAACTTTGAATCACTCATTCCTGCCCTGTCACTGGATCCCAAGGAAACCTTTGAAGGTCCCTCCCAGCCCAGACCTCTCTCTGATTCTAGGAGATGAGATCAGCACCTCCCTCTCCACAGCCACTCCTCAGGAAGATGCAGAGAGCAGTGGCCCCTCAGGCTCTTTCTCTCCCAACCAGACAAGCCAGAGAGCTGAGATGCCCTTCCAAGGACAGGCATTCCCTGTCCCTGGCTGCACTGCCCTCCTCCACACCCATTTTGTTCCCAGCACTTCCCAGTGATACCCCTGCAAAGCCTCTGGTCCCTCAAGAGAGTCACAGCACCTCCCAGTTTGGGATGAGCAGCAGCCTTGGAATGGGGCATTCAGCTCTGGTATCCTGACTGCTGGTGAAAGTATTAAACAGAGTCAGACCTAGGAGTGAGCCATGTGGTCACATCCCTGGTGACCTGTCACTAGCCAGGCATAGCCCCATTCCCTACAAATCCAAGTGCAGCTGGTTCTTCACCCAGAACAACATAAGCCCACTCATCCCATAGCTGGGCTACTTGTCCAGAAGGCTGCTGTGAGACACAGTATGAAAAGCCTCATTAAATATAGAATTATACCCACTACATTCCCTCCATCCACTGGGTGGGTGACTGTCTTAGAGTGAGATCAGTTAAAAGGGACTTTCCCTCTATACAGCCATGCTGGCTGTCCTGCCTTTCAATAGTGCCCCATATAATCTTCTCCATGGTTTTCTGTAAGCTCCCTGAATCAGAGGACAGAGAGGTTCTTCCAGGGACCAGTTCTTCCTGCGCTCTGTTAGTATGAGATTGCTTTTGTAGAGGCATGGTTCTCTCTGATTACCACAAAGGCATTTTAAATTGCTGCCTTGGGTGGGATATCTAACTTCTACCTGTCCATTTACAAACAGGGTGAAGATTGTAACTATCACACAATGCAGGATTCATTGATTTTACCAAAATGGGGGTTCAGCCTTTGATGTGGCTGGAAGTTGCCATTTTACAGTTACTATATGATATGGACTTCACAGAAGAAGAAATATGTGAGGCAAGTGAGGCAAGTCTTAGCTACAAGCCCTTTTCTACCTGACCAGTCTATGCCAAGATAGTAACCTGCCCTGTGCTGTATTATGATTAAAGGCAAAGTTTAATGAAACTAACATTCTAACCACACTGTTTTTTAATGTCCTACTCTGAACTAAAAGGAACAATGGAAACAAAGCAGTCATAAGGTGTCTGGAAGCCACTTTCCAAATGAAGAGCATAAAATTCTCAGTGATGTCCTGTGGGGCATGACAGCTGCTCATAATCTCAGGATTGGTGTAACCCTACACTGATGTCACCATAGTTAATTCTGTTTTTAAGAATATGGCACAGAATTATTTGACTTGTGAGCCTTTTATCTGTCTTTTGGTGTTCCTAAGTGTTAGTGGCAGACCTGAAACAGGGCAAGACTAATGCTTAAATAACTTGCCATTGCTCTCTAGATTGCACTATTGACGTAACCTCCATTCACCTCCAGGAAAGCTGAATGATAAATGCATCACTGTATCCCATGGCAAAGTCCCATCTGCGGCCACTGACTTCTTATGCAAGCAGAAAAATACACATCACCTCTCAGAAGCTGAAAACTGAAATGGAAAACATTTAAAATTGAAAAAAAGCTCTGACTCTACGCAAGAAAGCTATTAAGTGTTAAAATGTATTATCCACAGAAATGCAGGGGTTTTTCTTCACTTGGAAGTGCTGCACTGTGTACTGCCCATTATCCAACTGGTTGTACTAGGTGATGCTAATGATTCCAGTTTTGTAGTGTGGGAGTTTTTCTTATTTGAGGAAGGATTATTTAGGTCTCTGTGGTTCTCCCAGCCCTATCATGAAGCACCAGCTCTGCCCGTTTATGCTGTAAATTGTCATGAGCAGAAACTGTGCTTGTGCTGTGCTGCTTTACAGCCCAACTGGTCCCTGAATGTTGCTCCCCAGTGCTTTGACTGCTAGAAAATAAAAACTGTTATAATTTATATTAACTGCTTTTATTCCCACAACTAGTATGGGGGAAAATAAAATAGAGGTACAGTTATAAGAAGGCAAAACAGTGTTAAGAGTAATGGCAAGACTGAAACAGCAATGAAAATTGATGGCAAGGGTATTCAGCCCCTCCCTCTCTCCCTCTCTCTTAAGCCCCCTGTCTCTGATGCCCTTTTTCAGCTACATCAGCCTCTATTCTGCCCCACAGTTATACAGATCCCATTTCTTCCAGTGGGGCTGCTCAGAGTCAGGATGCTCACCGGGATTGTCCCCCTCAGTTGGCAACATGAGGACAGGTCCCACCAGAGGGAAGGCAGATTGGTAACCACAGTGAAACAGGACAGTTCCCCTTCCTGGCACTTCCAGCTCTCTGCCACAACTGCAAAGAAAGCACTGAATAAATACACTCCACTGCCTCAGACTGCAGATCCTTCTCCAAGCTAGGAGTTTTTATTATCAATTTAGATGCATAAAGATTTGGGCCAGTGGTGAAAGCTTTGACTGTGGAAAGATGGCTGACAGTAAAATCAGAGGAAACTGAGAAGTTATATCCTAACAGAAGCTATAACGGTACAGAAATTACTGGGTAAAATCCAGCTGCTGTCCCTGGATGGAATGTGGCTGGAATGCTTGAGACCAATCCCACAGTGACGGCCACACCCAAAATCTGCACCTGCAGCACCTGCTAAGGGCAATGGAATGGAGGGTGGCTGGCTGGGCTCTGCTGGAATCCTCACAGGGAGGGAACTCGATGGCTCTCTGCAGCTGATGAACCCCACAGCACCTGTCAGCCAGGGCAGGGAGGAGGAGATGTCCTGCTGCTGAGCCAGCAGCTGGGCTGGATGAACTCTCCTTGGATGAGCTGGGGTCATGATAAGCTAATTATCATTATATTAACACACCTCTCCATCCAGTGTTACCTGCCCCAGGGTCTGACCACTCCTCACTGGGCACCTGCTCTGTGGTTCATCAACTGTGTCTGAGCCAGGGAGAGAAATTTGCACCATCAGTAACAAGGGCATGTATGATCTGAGCCACACCAACTCCACATAAATATGAAAATATAGTATAAAAATAAGTCAAGAATGGGGAAAAGTTAGGGAAGATTGTATTGTAACTGCTGGGATCAGTCAATAGGCTGAACCTGCCTTCTCTGATGCAGGGACACCTGTGGGGTGAGACCTCTGTGTGTGCTGAACACCTTTATTGGGGATCAGAGCTCATCTGTGCTTTGATCATGTTTCTGCAGTCAGATGCTGTCAGTGATGCTCCCCAAACCTTGGTCTGTCACAGTTTTGTGTTACAGAGACTCTTATTCCATAAACTGCCCGTGGGATCCTTCGGGCCCTGGCAGTGCCGGCCGTGGGGAACAGACTGGAACCAAGTGGGGAGACCCCTCAGAGCTGTTGGGGGTGTCCCTGAGAAAGTCAATCAAAGCCCCTCCAATCCAGCAGGGCTGTCCAGTGAAGGGTCCCTGTAATGGGACACTGACAGACTGGTGGGGCACAAGGCTCTTGGCTTTCCTGGGGTGCTGACAGACAAATCCGACACCAAGGGTCAGGACATCTCCCCTTCCCATGTGACACAGTCCCACCTGTATTTTGTTTGAAAGTCCCGCTAGGTTTCTCTTCAGGTTTTTTTAGAGAGCTCAATGCCACCATTTAAAGTGTTTCCTTTCAGCAAGGTATTTTTTATTCTGTCAGAGTGCAGAAGGGAGAGACCACCTTGGCACTGATCCTGAAGGTGCTGCTGCTGACGGCTGCCAGCATCAAACACAGCCAGTGAATATTCAGTGCCCTGGCTTACACTGAACTGTTACTGCAATCAAACCAATTTTTCAAAAATCATTTGTGCATCACTGTTCAGATTATTTTACTAATTTTAATATGCAAAAGGAACACAACATTGCCAAATGTAAATGAAGTACTACTCATAATTAACAATATTTTGCTGACTGACCGTGATAAAATATCCCATTACTTTACAAACCTGACACCTCTCACTCCCTCTCTACAAAATTTCCTCTTATCCTACTGGCCTTTGGAATGGTGAGCCCTTTGGAACAGGGACTTCACATTATTTTTGTACATCTCCATTGCTTCTTGTGACATAGACATGGTTCTGGCAATTGTTTTGTCTAATATGGATCATTTCTAAATTGCTGTAACACAGCTATTACCAAGAGCGAAGCTGTGCCAGGGATTGACACAGCCCAGAATGTTAAGTTTCTGTTTGAGTTTCCCACACTCACAAATTGTTACTGTTGCAAAAGCATAAAATATATCTAATATAAATATTAGTATAGCCAAAATCCATAATGCCATTAATCATCTGAAATGTTTTAACTCCTAGATAATATTTGGCCACAATTAATACATGAAAAACTGGTGGTGCAGATGTAGTCTTAGAAGACACTATTACCCCAGAAGATCACAAAATTGTTTTTCCATCTACAATGAAAGTTTTAGCCCTGGATCCAAACTCCTCTGATTTCTAGAGGAAATTAGGTGAATAGTGGATTTCAAATCAACCTTTCTGTCTCTGGATTTTCTTGTATTGAAAGATGGAACACATTCCCAGAAATCTGCATCAAAATATTTCCCAAAAGTCTGTGCTGAAGCTTCTGTACTGTGAGCAAGAAATCTGATACTGGAAATCAGTGGTTAGTTTACAAAAATCTTTTACTAGGCACTATGCTGGTGAGGTGGCACAGGAAAGAAATAAATTTTAACTCCAACATGAGCAAGTTTACTGTTCAGAAAAGCTACCCATTGCTTTGATTTCTTGCAGGTGATTATAATACTGCTGATGCCAGCCCTTTATCTCTAACTAGGACAGGTTACATACACATCAGCAGAAGTGTGAGCACTCAAAACACTGCTGAGGTGTGCGATGGGATGCAACCAATTCATTAACACAGGAGCAGTACTCGACCATGACAAGGCAGGCAGAGAACTGGCAGGGCGTGCTAACACAGTTTTTATTAGGATACAGTCATCCTCTGTGTTGATGACTATATGACAAAATGAGGATGACAAAATGAGGATGACTTTCATTTTGCTCACCAGGTTGTGCACAAACTATAGAGGGAATTAGTAAAAATTCCTCCATGGCAACCTTAAATTAGCTGCATTTAAGCACTGAATCTTGATTATTCCTGTTTTATGGTCCATTTCTCACCAAAATAAAACAGTGGTTTTGCAGCAGTGAAATGCAAGAATCATCATGTTGCAATAATGCAGAAATTCTGTTTAAGTATGCAAATCATAGGTGAGAGCCTGACAACAAAAAGGCCTCCTACATCTTTACCAGGGAGAATACAAAAAATACCTTCAAAGAAATTCGCATTTCAAAAAAGAAAGGGATGTGTTATTACAATATATATCTCACAACCTTGAAATCTGACATCACAAATGCTATGAGAAAATGCAGAGACTAAACTGACATCCTAAAAATATTAATAAGCAAATGCAGCTGTAACTGTAGCTGCTAATCATTGCCCCTGTTCTCATTGACTGAAATGGGAGAATAGTGCGGCCAGTTTATGTTGCAACTACCTGTGAATTAATACTACTCAGCAAGCTGATCTTGTGGGTTGATCTCCCAAAGATTTTTTCCCATTAAAAATACAGAATCAGGGAATGTAAAACTTTTCGCCAGAAAGTGTTTAAATGAGTATATTTCCCATTTCAACAAAGTTTAACAATCTATACCAATGCCTTCTAAGTGATATTGCTTTGTAGTTCAATATTACAATGTCTAAATTGTGGGGTTTTTATTTTCATGAATAGATCAAATTTGATCATAAGACATGACATGTCCAAAGGATAAGAAAATTATGCAGTGAAACCATTTGTTATTTTACTGGAAGCTGTTGAAATTTTGCCTTCGGGGAGTGGAAACAAAACCTATCAAAATATCTGGGATTTGCATGTTTTTGATTCCATGGCTCTTAGCAGTCCCTCCTAGTCGGCAGTCTGGACAGGAGGATTTGTTTTGTGCTCCCTATCAATAATCCAAAATCAGGAGCAGGAGTTGAATGCTGTATTAAACTCATCTGATTGCTCTGTAACACATCTCTCCATGCCATGCAATGCCCAACACTGGATGGGATAGAGTATTTCCAGGGGTGGTAGGCTAACAGTACACACAGGATGGAGCAGGGAAAAAGAAATCCTGGCCAGTCACACATCACAAGAATTAATTTTTTTGCTGCAGGCAAAAAAATTTCTTCTTCAGTGCAGCTGCACAGCTTCACTTCCTGCTCTTTCCCTCTCCTCCACATCAGCTAATGGCAATTGCAATTCCTGATTCAGCCCCCTCTGTCCCCTATCACCTTCACTCAAGCAGTGAAGGAAAAGAGCTTCAGGGAAATGACAGAGAAACACAGCAAGAAAGTCTCAAGCGTTCAGTATCAAGTTCACACTTTGACATTTATTGCCAGAACCTGGCAGCAATCAGCACAGGAAAGACTTTAGCAAGTAATTTGCATTGTGTTCCTTATAGTGGTTTTCTCTGTTAGTCAAGTTGCAGAAGAATAATGTCCATTTTATGCACAAGTAGTTTATTTCATTATTTCCATCCATACTGGTTTTATATTTGCATACTATATGCTGGTGTATTTCTGAATAGGTGCTGCTGCTTTTATTAGAAATAAATAAATTCAACAAACAGGGAGAGTGTGAGCATTGCAGCTCCTTGACTTGGACTGTTTTTTAACCCGTGGATTAAAGAGAATCATGAACAGCCATGTCTTGGTGTCTGCAACATTTTTATTTGCAGTGAAACACAACACAGCTCGTGATTAAAATACCACTGGCAAATATTAACCAACCACCATATACCTTTTTTTTTAAGGTGACTGCAACAGATCATGCTGGTGCATCACTTTGAAAAATGAGCCCAAGTTTTGAGTGGAATGAACTCCAGCTTTTGGCTTACCTGTTCAGAGCAATCTGGCTCCTTAATGCAGTGGTGGCCATGGGGTGCTACTAGAAGAACCTGGCACACTTAGTGCTGTTACTGGTATTCCTCAGACTTTTTCCATCCTCCTATCTCATTCCAGTTTCTGCTTCAAAGTAAAGATGACAGGGATGGGTATGATAAACTATGAAGTTACAATGTCCCCTGTCTCTCCCTCCCCCCACCCCAAGCTTTCCATCAGACTCTAATAATCCTTTTCTAAATATTTCAAACAGTTAGTTTTCAAAAGCTCACTTCTCCAGTGTGAAACAGGGTAATTATATCCATATTAACTAAACTAAATATTTCAACACATTACTGAATAATGCATTATTCATAAATTCTTTCAATAAATACTAATTGGCCTCAAAGGAATTTATTTCGTTTATCACAGAAACCACACCTTCTGAAGCAACTCATTGTATTGTACTATGCTTTTGTGCAGCTTCTTTAACCTGTCGTCTGAGCATATGGCATGCAGTAGGTGTTTCAATTTTTTATTTTATTTTAAAATGTAGAAAACAGCAGTGCTGTCTATAGGCACTGGCTGTATCCAATATGTGCTTTCTGTTCACATTCTCACAAACCCTTCTGCCTGCTTCTGAAAATACATATCTGAATCTGAATACACAAATGACCTGCTGTCTCTTGCAGATTATTTTCAAAGAAATATACTAGGCAGGGAGAGAAATAGAACCATTTCTATCACTAGGTGTAATGTCCAGACAGGCTGGTGTATCACGATAAGTCTCAATAAACTGCCTTGGTACTGTGTTGTGAGACAGGGCTTTTTAACAGAGCAGCTGGTTTCAAGCAACTCATCTTTAAAAAAGAAGTGCTATTTTTTTCTAAACCTAGAATTCCTCCCTGGAAACAACACAGTGTCCATTGCCCACTATGGAATGACTGCTTGGAGAGACTTATTTTTCTCCATTAGCTGTAGAGGAAATTCAGGAAAAATAATTTTCTTTAGGATGAAAATAGGGGTTTTTTTTCATTTTTTCTTCTTCCTAATACACCTATATAAAATACAAAAGGGATGACTATTACAAATTGAATTAGTGCAGAGAAATAATGCTGAACAAAACACACAAGCACAACCCATTCCTGCAAAGGGCACAGGCAAAAAGCACAGATACTTATTTCCCCTGGATTAAAAAAGGGATCAAACTTGCAAGTAAAATAAAGAGTAAGATTTAACTACCCTAGAATTCCTCTTCAAAACCCCCTTTAATATCAAAGGGACATATTTCTGATCAGAAAAGGCTTTTTACTAAGGAAGGGTCAATTAAGTCTTTCTAGTGTAAAGGCTGACAGAACGATGATAATCAGAAAACCTTCCCTATCCTTTGAGTTACCCACTGGAAATTCTTAGCCTTGCACATAGCATGGGAGCTTTTATTGCTTGTTATTTCCTGCAGACATCACACCAGCAGCACTAGGAAATGTTCTCCTTTCCACAGAACAATTCCCTGAATCCCAGGTAGCCACATACCTGAAGGCAACACTGAGTTCAGCAGCAGCAGGTCTTGTGGTACCTCTCAAAGCCAGTGCAGACTGAGAACATTTGTTCACTCCAGCAGTTTCAGGGACTGGCTTTTCTGTTGCACAAAGCAAATGGATTCAAGTAGTCTCAACTTTTGCTTGGATCAGAGGGCATGCATTTCCCCATCCTCTGCACAGAAAAAAGGTTAAGGAAGAAGTAATGTGAAATATCCTGCAGAACGCGGAGTCATCCTCCTGTGGCTTCCCATGTTCACATGACATCAATTTAGTCCATGCTCAAACACTGCCTTCTTTAGGGCCATCTATCAGACAAAAACAAATCCTTCTCTCAGCACTGCTGGGTCCAGTTCAGTGCTCTAAAACAGATCAGCTCCTCCTTACGGCACACCCTGCTTTACTCTGGAAAGTATTTTCCTTCCTAGTCTCCATATTTAAACCGGGTAGTTTTAAACCATAGAATTACAGAATGGTTTCAGTTGGAAGGAATCCCAAAAGTCATCCAAATCCAACCTATTCCACCACGGGCAGGGACACTTACACTATCCTGGGTTGCTCCAAGCCCTGTCCAGTCTGGCCTTGGACACTTCCAGGGATGGGGCAGCCACAGCTTCTCTGGGCACCCTGTGCCAAAGCCTGGCCACCCTCTCACAGAAGAATTTCTGCCTAATATCCCATCTAAACCTAATTTCTTTCAGTGTGAAGCCATTGCCCCTGTTCTGTCACTCCATGCTCTTGTCAAAAGTCCCTCTGCGGCTCTCATGTAGCCCCTTCAGGCACTGGAAGGCCCTCTAAGTTCACCCTGAAGCTTCTCTTCTCTAGGCTGAACAGCCCCAACTCTCTCAGCCTTTCCTCACAGCAAAGTGGTTCCATCTCTCTGATAATCTTCATGGCCCTCTTTTGGACTCCCTCCAGCAGCTCCAGATCCTTCCTGTGCTGGGTCCCCAAGCTGTAGGCATCACCGCAGATGGGGTTTTACCTGAGCTGGGCAGAGGCGCACAATACCCTTGTCCTCTGGTCCCCATGGGGCTTTTGATGCTTCCCAGGACATGTCTGGCTGGCAGCACATATTGCTGGATCATGTCCAGCCGCTCATCCACCAGCATCCCCAAGTCCTTCTTGGGAGGGTTGCTCTCCATCTGTTCATCAGCCTGGGTTGATACCAGGGGTCGCCCTGATCCAGCACTTGGTCCTGCTAAATCTCATGAGATTCCTATGAGCCACTTCTGGAGCTTGCTCAGATCTCTCAGGGTATCCCATCCTCCATGTGTGTGAACTGCACCACTCATGGTGTCTGGAATGTCCATCTCCGGAGGTCTCACCTTAGCTGGGAGCAGATCATGCCCTTCTGGCAAGCTGAACCTCAAGAGAAGAACACAAAATCATGAGAGATCACACAATTCTTTGTTCCATGGCTCAGAAATTCAATACACCCACAAGAAAAGAAACTATACAATGAAGTGTCAAAGGAAATAATGGTGTAAGGGAGCGCAAGAGATATGGCAGAACTGTCTCATTTCCTGAGGAGCCTGTCTTTGCTGCATAGATCAATAGAGCCAGTTGGATGTGAAAAGGCATATTAAGGGTACGGTGACATCATCTCTAAGCCCTCCATGCCTTAGGGGCTGCCCTGACACTGCCCCACAGAGCCCGTGGGCTGCAGCTCAGGGCACCTCTTGCTGCTGTGAGGCAAAGTTACAGGGCAAACTCTTGCATAAGTACAGCAGATACAATTTGCCTTGATATGTCTCTTTGTCAGGCTATCAATTTCATCACAGCCAGGGAACACAGGAGCATGCACAATACTCCAAACTAATTTAATCTTACTTCATGTTTTGTGGCTGCCAATGTCCTTAAATCCAGTTTGAGGAACTGAGATGGTCCAGGGGAGAGAGTAATAAAAAGAAACAACAATTAAGTGCATGAGGGAAAGGCTAAGGGCAGTGATGATTATCCATTGGATTGGAACCAGAAGTGTTGCAAAGGCTCCTAAACATGAAATTGGCCATCACCAAACTGAGATTTCACCACCGCCTACAAAAATAAGAAAGCAATGCTAGGATAAGTGGATATTCAGAAATAAGACAGTGAAAAGCATTTTTATGATGTTCCTAAAGTCTTTAAAAATACTATGGTCAAAACACATCACTTTATTATAAAGTCAGTGAGAAAAGAAAAACAAGACATTATTCTACTTAAATGAATGCACTCCAGAGTGCATATATCAATACTATCAAAAGTACTGCTAAACAAGATTGCAAATTTCTGTTGCAAAACTGTTTCTTCTTTTTTTTTTGGTAGACAAAAAAGTTATAATGAGTGCAGGTGTGTAAGATATACACAGGAATTGCAGTATATTTTATATTCAAAATTTCTTAAGATATGAAAGTGAAAAAATATTTTCAGTGTAGATATCTAATTTTTTTATAAGCTTTGTGTAGTCCAAGATTATTCACTAAACCCATAGCTAATACACGGTTTTTAAGGTTTTGTGTTGTTCCCATTCCATTCATCTTAAAAAAAAAAAAAAAAAAAAAACCACTCCACCAAAACAAAAACCTACAAATGAAGAAAAAATTCTGAGCAACCTTAACTTGGATTCCAAAGTTTTAAGGAAAAGTGATACTATACTTAAAATGAAAAACATGACAACAGCTTCAATCCATACCACACTTAAGTGCCTGTGTTCCCTGCGTGACTTTGATGCAAGGTGTGATTGAGTGTGTTCATTTCCATAAGTGGAAACTTCTTGAAGCATCAGGCTTTTTGGTTACCAGGGGTTTTGTTGGCAGAGAGGGGGCTTTAGCCTGGAAATACTTTAAGTTATTGAACTTCCTTATTAAATATGATCCTTCATGATTCTTTTTAAGAGTTAAGGCAAAGAGAAAGGCAGATATCACACAGAAAAATTATGGTGAAATCCATGAAAAAAACTGAAGTTGATAACTTCAGAAACATTAGTACTGTCTGAATGTGTCAGAAACCTGCACTCTAAAAAATTCCAAAAAGACAGGTTTTACCACAGATTCTGGGCATTTAAAATTTGTTCCTATATTTTATTTCTGTTAAAAAAATATATATTTCTTCAATGAAATACTTAAAAAACAATTTGAAATAGCAATTGCATGTCTGGTTTTCAGTGTCCAGTGCACTTTTGGAAACAAGCCACAATAAAGCCCTAGTGGGAATTGAATTTCAAGTCAACCTTTGCTATACCTTTTCCACAATTATTTAAATCCATGTTGAAAAAGAATTCCTGTTAGGCAATTGTTCAGGTTCTGATGGCACAGGTAGGGGTGTGGCACAATGTCTGCAGAAGCTTTTGTTGTTGCAGTCCTCCTGAAGGAAGCAACATTTCTGAGCAAAGGCACAGCTTCAAGCTGATTATCAAACCAGAAGGTCAATATCACTGAATAATACAACATGCGCCCTAAGACAAATTTCTTCATCATCCCATCTAAATGCGCATTATCTAGACACTGATATAAAAAAATGTATCTGCCCAGGCCTGGTGATACTATTTCACAGTAGAATCATGCTCAAGTATTTTTAAAATTTCTGTTGGAGATTAAAAGAATAAAAGAAACAGACCCAAAAAAGTTACAGAGGAGCACTGGAACAGTACTCCCCTTTATCCTTAGAGTATAAAAAATAATGTAATTTTCGTGGCAAAAGAGCAACCATATATATGTACACGTTATATAATGACATTTACATCAAATAGATGGGTATCTAGATAATTGGCTATATATATACATGTGTATATATAAATACATATAATTCTATATGCATTTAAACATGTAAACATATTAGTAATGTAGTAATTAACACAAATATCTGTATTTAGACATATGTAGGGACATAAATGCACATTTAAATTATTATTCATATCTAGGTATTTCTATACTTGGACAATATAGACATATAATTACCTGTTATTATTTCTTACCAATATACCTATGTCTGTATGTAATAAACATACATTCAATTACTAATTGCAACAAAATTTCTCTGAGTAATTCTGCTGTACTTTGGTACAACTTTGTCCAAAGTTCTGTACAACTCTGGTGTCCAGTTCATGCCTCCAGTTTTCAGCTGAGTGTGAGAGCGGTTCTCTCTGGTAGATGTGAGTATCCACTGCCTTACATCCAAATGGAGCAAAATATCCACACATATGGATTGAAATAAACCTGTGTGAAAACAGCCAAAAAAAATGCCACCGGTACCACATTTAGAGGGTTTGTTTTTTTGATGTGCAGGCAGTTCCAAGCCATTTGAAATCTAACTGCTGTATCCTTGAGCGGCTTCTTGAGTAGAATAAACTGCTGAGCCTGGCAAAGCTGGGCAGGGGATGATGTGAAGGGAACATTTGACAATTTTCATTCACCAGAAGGCAATTACCAGCTTTCTTTTGTGTATGAACTGAGCATGCAGAACATCAGTACCAATGAACTGTGGATCACCCTAGCAAAGGCACCACCCAGGAACTGCACTTCCACTGAGGAGAAACACAGATGAGGAGCAGGGATGTTTGTCAGTAGCACTGGCAGAAGATTTAGCATTTAGTCCCAGCACAGACCACCTGGCCTTGAGTGCTATCCACAGCTTAGATCTCCTTCTATCATTCATCACTGGATGTCTCATTTTAGTGTATATTATGTTGCACTGAATTTACCAGTGCTGAATCACTCTGGTGATGGAGTTTCCCAGTGACCATTCTATGAACTCAGTCTTGGCTTTGTCTTGTCTTAGACAACATAAAGAACGTGGAGAAGTTCCCATCTTATCGATTCCTGGGCGTTTTGGGGTAGGGGAAGTGTTAATGTATTCAAGAAGAAAAGCCAGACCTGACACAGCCTTCAGCAGTGGCTGCTGCTCAGCTTTAACCAAGCTAAAAAACAGCCATCTATCTTCTTGTTTTGTTTCATGTCTCTTAGCTTTGAATCTATAAAAGCACTTTACATCTCATCTATACATCTTGTTAAACAGCCTTCTATGGCAAACTCTGACAGGAGCTTTGGAAACTGCTAATAAAAGTGCCAGCTTGCTTACCTTCATCCTCTGTGTTCTGATTGCAGTAATGAGCCGCAAGGGAATTCCTGCTGGAAAATGCACAAATCCACATGGTTTAAATGGCAAATTTTTAATTAGTTGAGGAGTTGGTAAATTATTTCAGAGAAAATTTTATTCAGAGAGAAGTTTTAGTTTCAGCTAGTCCTGAAGATCTCCCAAATTCCATTCAAATATTCCTGATAGCTTCAGCTGGGGGAAAAAAAAAAAAAAAAAAGGGAAATAAAAATAGTTTAAAAAGAGAGGGGGTGGAAATAGTTTTTTTTCCTCTGAATTATCAGTAGAATTACAAAGATCCTTTAAGCACTGGTCTGCACAGACCACAGCAAGATGTCCTCACCCAGAATTCCACAAGAAACACATCTAGTTAGGTAATTTCTGTAGTTCCTCCTTGCTGAATGCCTTGATTGCAGCATCATCATTTCTCCCTTCTATTAAACAGGGAAAATAAAAGCATTATTCAGAACACAGCAGAAACACTCACCTTTTTATCTCTAAACAAATCAGGCAGAATTCTGAAATGCCATGGTAGTTATTTCATCATGTGCATGATAAAGTCTTTGATACTTTTTCATGTAGTGCATCTTAAAAATTCAGGATTGTTTTTCAAATATGTGATTCTAGAAAGCTAATATATTGTTTCATATATATATCATATTTGCTAAAACAAATATATTTCACCATGATACTTAAGAACACTGTGTTAAAGTATGTTAATTTCTTACATTTGCCAGACATCACACACATTGCGGTTTAACCCCAGCCAGCAGCCCAGCCCCTCACAACTGCTCACTCACTGCCCCACCAATGGGATCATGGAGAGAATCAGAGAGGTAAAACTTGTGGGTTGGGGTAAAGACAGGTTAACAGGGGAAGCAAAAGCTGCTTGCACAGCAAAGGAGAACAAGGAACAAATTCCCCCTTCCCATGGCTGGGCAGGTGTTCAGCTGTTCCCAGAGTCCCACTTCATGGCACAGTGACTTGGGAGGACAAATGCCATCACTCCACATGTCCCCCCTTCCTTCCACCCCCCACCTGTTACCCTGATCATGATGCCACATGGTCTGAACATCCCTGGGTCAGTTGGGGTCACCCATCCGGCTGGCTCTCCTCAGCATGAGGAGCAGCAAAGGCCTTGGCTCTGTTCAATCCCTGCCCAGGATTAACAAAAAACATCTCTGCATCATCACCTCTGAGCTCAGCACAAATCCAAAACACAGCCCCACACCAGCCCTGGAAAGGAAATGAACTTTACCCCAGCCCAAACCAGCACACACATCAAAATGAATTCAATTTGCTGTAGTTGAACTAGGGAGCAAATCTGCCTGCAAACTATAAATTGACAGGCTATTTCACTTTTGATTGCAAACACTGGGTGAGCCTGAAAAAAAATCAACCTTTCTCAAATAGCCAGGTTTGAGGAAAATGTGAAAATACTATCCAGTTTCAAAATCCTTACAAATATTCAGTTTCCAATTTCCTCTTTTTGAGGGAAAGGACTTTTCTTCATAACTGCCACTCCAAAAAGTCAGTTTCATTCCAAATTTTGAAATAGAAAAAAAAATAAAGAGGATAAATACTAAATAAGATATTACTGTCATGAAAATACTTCACCTGAATTATCACTTCAAAGAAGATGCTTTTTCTAAAAATAGAAACACAAGTGTATTTGAGATAAAAACATAACACAAAAGAATGGTTATCACTTTTTCATATTAAAACACACCAGTGAATCTTGACATCAGAGAAGCTGGCAGGGAGAAAGTGAAAATACAGGTAAATCTAACAAGGAGGGCTATGTCACACTGAAATGCAAGAAAGATCAAAGTTCAAAAGAGCTGCCAGTTTAGGAGAGTAAAAACGGGGTGGTATGGAGTCATCAGGAGTTAAGAGGCAAGAACCTGCAGAGTTACTCTGAGAGGAACATGCACATCAAAGGTGAACTAATGAAAAGAGAAAATTAAAATCTCTCAGCAAAGTGAGATGCCTGGACTTCAGGTGGGTTGGGCTGAACTTGTGGAGTGGGGACCTGAAAGGGCACTCAGAGGCAAAGGAGCTCAGGAAAGCTAGCAGACCTTTAAAGAACAGCCCACTCAGGTGTGAAGGCAGACAAGCCATTCTGTCAGGACTTGGCTAAAAGGGCATGATGGCAGAACTCCAGCATAAAAACACAGCACACAAGGCTGGGAGCAAGGACAGAGTGCAAAGGAGGAATTCAGTAAAGCTGCCTTGGTGTGTAGGGCTGGTGTAGTTCAAGCCAGAACTCAGCCCAAGGACAGGAGAAGGGCCACTAATCACACACACCTTCAAAAAAGGACACAGGGATGATCTGTAAATCAGTCAGCCTCGTCTTGACTCTTGGTAAAATCACAAATACAGTCCTCTCATAACACATTTCTGGGCATGTGAAAAAGTAGAAGGGGACTGAGTACAGTCAGCATGGATTTATCACAGGTGGAGCATGCCTGACCCAGCTTACCTCTTCTGACAAAAAAAAAACTGGATTAGTCAGGAAGAGGAGCAATGGACTTAACTAGATTCATCCAAGGCTGGTCAACACTTTATGCCACAGTATGATTGTGTCCAAGTTTGGACAGTACAGCCTGGCAAGAAGTGGGCTGCTGTGATTTTATTGGGGGACAAGTCATTTAACACCTCTCAGTGACCTGCAGGACACACTGGAGGGCACATTCATCAGCTTTGAAAGTGACAGCAAATTTGAATGACACTTGAGAACTCTCATCCAGATGGGCAGGACAGGGCAGGGGAAATTGGGCCAACAGGGTCTCCATAAAATTCAGGGTAGAGCAATGGGCAGTTTTACCTGGGAATGCAGACCCAGCCAGGACAGCAACAGCCAACCATGCAAACGCCTTTTGAATGACATAATCTGGAGTTAAATAATGCTTTTTAATCCTGAAAATAGACAGGCATTGGAGCAAGTTGCTCAGAGATGTTGTATCACCTCCTTATTTGGAGATTTTCAAGAATCAGTTGGAAAAACCCTCAGCATCTTGGTCTGATCTCAGTTCTGACATTTCTTTGTACATGAGGTCATACTTGACACCTCCTGAGATCCCTTCCAGCCTGAATTATCCCTGTGACATTAATACAAAATACTCTCCCTATGCGCATGAGGGAAATGCAACGGATACATGAGAATGAACATCACTGGCAGTGCCAAAACAGAGTTAGCATATGAGCATTGGTGTTCCTCATGTTTCATTTGCTCTGCACAGAGCAGTTAAGAATAAAAGTAACTGCAAACATTTACACTTATTTCCTATCTTGTAGTTCTGATGAGCTGAACAAGAAAATAGACCCCTTAAATCCACAGAAAAAAGGAGTGGCTCTCTGAAAAACGGACATATAATTATTTTTAAAGTTAATAAGAATTATCTGAAGCAAATGGAAAATGCATTACACATAAAGGAAAGTTGGTTTCTAAACAGACTGGGATGTTTTAGGAGAAATTTCTACTACACCAATGGAAATGCACACCAGAACAGTAACTGGGGCAATGTAGATGATACTGAATTACAAATTACACTCTTTTTCAAATGAAATTTTGCTATTTTAAGCAAAATCTTTTTGAATTTTTCAATATGACAGTCTGTGATTTTTTTACAACATCTCTACAGTGAATTGAAAGTTTTACCATTCTTATGAAATAGAACAGATAATTTTGCTGAAATCATGACAGGTAATTGAACACTGAATTTATTTTTTTTCTTTACTAATTCTTTCCACACAAGAAAGAATTGGAGAGACTGAAATTGTACTCCAGTGTGACATCCATCTTGAAATATTTTATACTTTCATAAGGAGTCAAGGGTCCTGTCCTAAGAACTGACTTGAACCTTCCATATCAAAGAACAAGGGTGAGCAGCAATATCATGGAGTAATAAATATAAAAGTAGCAGCAGGAGTATGTAACTTTATAATTACTCAGGCTTTCTTTCAAGTAATTACTCCATTAAGTTGGCATGAAAAAATATCTGCTACTGATGAAAACATGTTCCAGCTGTAACAACAAAATATTGCTACAGAGCAAGCTGGAAGACTGCAGTCAGGATCAGGCATACTCTGATTTGTCCTTGCCATAATACACTGTCTCAGAACCCACTATAATCATTTAAAAACACAACTTTGTGATATTGGTGCTTTATTTATTTTATTCCACAAAATGTGCTATAGTTCCAATGTGACTTTTCATGAGAAGCTCTAGCAATTTAGGTATGTGACCTCATTTCAAAAATTACTATGCCGGCTTCTGTCCCACAAAATATCTTATTTTAATTGGATTTGGTGCCTTCAGCTATCTAGCTAGCCTAAACACATGGATCTGAACTTTACAGTGTTGCGTACAAATTAAGTCTGAGTTCTGAGTCAAAGCTCCTTTGAGATTTTGTCAAAAATATTTCAACTTTACAGGACCTTGCAATTCATAAATGAAAATAATTACTTCAAAAGACTTATTTTGAGCAAGTGTTACTTGAATTTTTCAAGTATGTCTAATAGCTGAGAAGTGTTAAAAGATGCATCATGTTTCACAGTTGAACTCCTTGCTATTTTCAAGACTTCAAGTCAGTTTCCAAAATGTTTTCAAAGCTCTGGCTGGTTTATACAGTGATATTTTTTGGAAAGGTGTCACAGGTGCACAACACCTTGAGTAAAACTTATGTGAGATCACCATGAATGCCATGGTATCACAATAACTAAAAAACAAAAGAGAGGAATCAAGAAAACAAGAATGGGGTTGTTCTAAAGCTAAAGGATGTGTTTTCCCACTAATTCTTCTTCACATGTTCTCAAACACTCCCGATTACCAATATCTAAATGGTTTAAATACCAAGTCAATTACATTAGTGTTTTGTATTAGAAATGTAGGAATGCTTGTGTTTATGGCCACACTAAAGCATTTTTATAAGCCTTCTCAGAGGTATTTTTTAAAGAAACTTTTCTTCCTTTCAATAATATTTCAAGTCATAGTCTCAAATCTATTTTGATTAGGCATGTGTTTTCTATAGTCATTGTGAATAAGAGAGACAACAATTTTGAAATGTTTTCCTGTATATCCACAAAGGCAGACACCTCTGTGTTGGACTCACAAAATCATGCTGCTCAAAATGACAACTCATGAAAATACTTTCTGTCTTTCATTTATTATTTCCTGCCCTTCTCCTTGAGCCCCTGTCTTATGCTCCACCTTACCCTTCTCTCTCTGCACACACAGCTGAATTGGCAACTATGGAGCCAAAATTGACTCTTGAACCTGGTAGGAGTTTTGTTCCTGCCTCTGGTAGAAATATTTCAAAGGAAATGTGCTTTAGCTTGAGAAATTTATGAGAGTTTTTTAACCTGTCCTGAATACAGAAAAGGGTACTCTCTTTTGCTGGCTTACTTTCATCTTCCCAGAATAATAGCTCGGCTGAATATTCTTCCTCTTTCCATTATCATGGTGTACCTGAGATACCAAAGGCAGGAAAGAAAATGGAACATAATGGCTTTGAGGCAAAGCAGCTTTACATCCTGCTTCTTCAACATTGCCCACATTTGAGAAGTTAACTTTGTAGAGCTTCAGCTGTATATCACACATGAAACAATAATTGCTCTATGAATTAAACCATAATGAGAATCCATCTCTTCCAGGATGAGATTGCCTGTCTGGCAATATCACTGTGGTGCTCAGTGCAAGAGAATCATAAATGGGACTGAAAACTGCATCTGTTCTCACTGGGTGGTCCTTTTGATTTCCAAGAGACTGCTTTGTGCAGAATGCATTACACAGTGCATGCAAAAATGAAAGTACTTAGGCATTCATCAATGTGAGAGCATTGGGGGTTTTATGCCCAAACCAGCCACAGCATGTGCCACATATCCTGAAGAGCATAGCTTGTAGATTTAGTAGTTCTGAAGCTCTTTTTCTTTTCAATTCTTTGGATTTCCTCCCTGTGGCAGCTCAAAACTGTCCTTTGCACCAATTACATCATCACCAAGGAAGGTGGGGAGAGGTAGACAAGGACACTTTCACTCCTGAATCTCCCCTATACCCTCATATTCACTATTTATCTTTGTTTCAGTTACAAGGGAATCCGTAGCTGTGAGAAACATTCAGTAAAGCAGACAGCTTCCCCTTTTAGCTATCAAGATACGAGATGCTTGGTGACTCCTTCCCTGTGGTAGTGGAAATAAGGGTTCTTTGGATATCTTACTGCTAGACATGGCCCAGAATTATTTCAATCTAATATTACTGTGTTTATTAACATTT